>NC_057866.1:33883888-34189444 GCF_019393635.1 Dromiciops gliroides
AATCTTTTCGTTGTCATCCAGCTGGTATAGATTGAGTCATCTCTTTCTTTCTTTTTTTTTTAGTTATCTCTTTCAACGCTCCAAGCCAGTGATAGGAGGAGCAACTACCAGCCAAGTGCACGAAGACCAAGGAACCCGTAAAATCATTAACAGCAGAAGCTGAAAATAATTCAGGATTATGAGCAGGAGGATAAAATTGCATGTTTGTGTAGTAAAAAGCAATAACGATCAGAACTTGAATCTAAGTTCTATGCTTTGAATGTGTAGAGACGGATGGGAAGATGGAAACAATGGTGAAAAGGGGGTAAAGAGGAGAGAACTGAATTACTGGTTTTTATGCTTGAAAGATCACGTGATTGGAGTACTGAACCAATGAGCTTTCCACTCTAAGATTACCTTCCTTCTGTGACGTTTCAAAGGTTTGGGAGAAATAATTTCTGAGTAAGTAGTCTAAAGAGGGACTAAGAGAGTGATATCATGTCATTCTTGAAGAAAGAGATTTGCTCTACACCAAGACCACCCCCAACTTTGGGCAATCTAATCAAAGAATTTAGTCCCTCTCAAACCTGAGTAGAACCTAATGGGCTTCCTCACCTTACATACAATTCCTTATAAGGTTGGATGGGGTCTGACCAAGATCAAAGAGAGTTAATTTAACCTCATTATCATGATGTCCTTTAAGAGACAGTTTTGAAAAGAAAACTATTAAAAAAAGGGGAAACTTGGGGCAGCTAGGTGGCACAATAGATAGAGTACTGGCCCTGGATTTAGGAGGACCTGAGTTCAAATCCAGCCTCAGACACTTGCCACTTATTAGTTGTGTGACCCTGGGCAAGTCACTTAACCCCAATTGCCTCAGCAAAAAAAGGGAAACTCTGGATCTCCCCAAATCATTGGTTATTAATAATCATTTCTCTCACTTCTGCTCTTATGGGTCTTGCATATACCTATTTTTTCACATATTCTAATAAGCTCCATGAGGGCAGGGACTACTTGGAAGTTTTATCTTTTTTTGTTGTTAATTCTCTGAATTTCGTTTTTAGAAAGTTCTTAATAAATGCTTGTTTATTCATTGACTAACCTACCATCAGTGTTCAATACACAAATTGTAAGCTCTGTTAGAGGCAGCTGGTGGCACAGTGGATACAGTGGTGGTCCTGGAGTCAGGAAGACCTGAGTTCAAATCTAGACCCAGATACTTCCTAACTGTGTGACCCTGGACAAGTCACTTAACCTCTGATTGCCTGACACAATGGATGAACTAAAGAAGGAAATGGCAAACCACACAAGTATCTCTAAAAAAACAAACAAAAACCCTAAAGGCAGTTATGAATAGTCCATCATGACTGAACAACAAGCTCTATTTGAAGACCTCCAAGGAAGAGGAGTCTATCAGCTCTCTTGGCAGCTCCTTCAATGGATTCATTCTACTCTTGCTATCACCAGAACTTAGCACAGTAGAGGAACTTAATAAATACTAATTGTTTCCTTTGGTTAATATTTTGGAGAGGGGAAGAAAAATGGACTTCAATATAGTATTCTCCAAAGAAGGAGAATATGTCTAAACTCCTTTTCTTATCACCTTTCAAAAGATTTACCTCTCAAAGTTGTTTTAGGATTTGAATAAATGAACTAAGCATTGAAGAGCTTACTATGTCCATGGAGTAAAAGGCAGGTAAGTGGAGCAGTGGATAGAGGACAAGGCCTGCAGGAAGGAAGACTCATCTTTGTGAGTTCAAATCGGGCCTCAGACATTTACTAGTGTGTGACTCTAGGCAAGTCACTTCACCCTGCTTGTCTTCATTTTCTTATCTGTAAAGTAAGCTGGAGAAGGAAATAGCAAATCACTCCAGCATCTTGGCCAAGAAAACCCCAAATGGGGTCACAAAGAGTCAGACACAACTGAAACAACTGAACAAGACAATATGCAAAGCACAATGCTAAGTTCTGAGGATACAGACAGAAAACTAAGTCCCTGCTCTCAAGGAGGTCACATTCTAGCAGGAAACAACACATATGGAAATGAGGTAATAACTGGAAAGCAAAAGCAGTGACAGAATGTTGAAGTGGCCATATGGCATAGAGGGGAAAGTCCTGCATTTAGAATCAGAAGACTTGGGCTCAAATCCAAGCTCTTTTCTTCCATACCTATGGAATCACAAAATTTTTTAGAGTTTTAACATCCCTCTAATACCAGTAGCTAAGATTTTGTTGTTGTTATTCAGTTATTTCAGTTTCCAACTCTTTGTGTCCCTGTTTGGGTTTTTCTTGGCAGAGATACTGAAATGATTTGTCATTTCCTTCTCCAACTCATTTTATAGATGATGAAATTGAGACAAACAGAGGTAAGTGACTTGCCCGGGGTCACATGGCTAGTAAGTGTCTGAGGCAGGATTTGAACTTATGAAGATGAGTCATCCTGATTCCAAGCTCAGTGCTTTATCCACTGCACCACTTTGCTGTCCTCAGCTTACGTTTATACAGAGCTTTAAGGTTCTAGAGTCAGAAAGACCCAAGTTCAAACACTTACTAGCTGTCCTACTATGGGCAAGTCAACCTCTGTTGACCTCAGTTTTCTCATGTATAAAATTGGAATCATAACATCACCTACCTCCCAAGGGTGTTGCAAAGAAGAAATGACATCATATTTGTAAAGCACTTAACATGGTGCTTGACAAATATTGGGCACCATAAGAATGCTATCACTATTGTTGTTGTTTATATATGTGTGTTCATACATATGTGTTCATAGATAAACAAATACACAGATATCATATACATATACTTTTAATAAGATTGCCTATTCAATGAATACATTTATATAGCAGATAAGAATTTACAAAGACATGTCACAAACATTATCTTGGAGCGAAAAGACATGGGGTAAGTGGAGCATTGACTCATGATGACAAAATGAGGAAGTGGGAGAAAGGTATCTGTGTATTCTTCTTACTATTCCTCCCTCCACCCCGCCAGTCCTCTGAGGTCATTTAATACAACTGTAATCATGGTTTTGACTTAAAGAAAACCTGCCTCTCTAAGTACAATGGCACACAAACTATCCTCTGTGCCCAGGGGCTCTTCCCCTCCCCAGATTGTACTCTAGTTTACCACATCTGTAAGCTCTGAATCCTCACCTTTGATCCTTACAATATTCATTTGAGAGAGTGAAGAAAAGTGGAAATACCCCCATTTTATTGGTGAGAAATTTGAGGTCCAGAAGCCCGTTAGGTAACTGACTGCCCAAGTTTATAGACTTGATCTCAAATTTAGGCTATGCATGGTCTTTCCATTCTAAACTCTACTCACCCTCAACTCTACCACCAACCCTTCAAATACAACTATTTCATTATTATTTTATGATGTGCTTATTATCAGTAAAGTGCCTTGAGATCTTTGACACATTCCATCTAATACTCAGTTTGCTTCCATTTGCATACTGTAAAGAAATAGACAGTTTTCACTGAATTTAGAGACAAGAAGCACTCCAGGCCAAATGATCCTTTTCCTTTCTTATTCTCTCTGCACACTAACCAAGAACAGCACTGCTTCTCATGCTGGCTCCCCACCCAGAACCCTAAGCCCACACTCTTAATTACCATGCTACTTTCACCATTGACCACCCCCGGAGAATTCCCTGCTCATAGGCCAACATTACAACAGCTTAGCAATAATTAATAGTTGCATCCTCTTATGTTTTACTTTCTAAACAAGCTAAATTCAGGATATTGCTTCATAGTCTTATTTTATTATAAGTAATCATAGCATTTCCAAAAGGAAAAAAAAAAACCCACAATGATTCATATCATTGTCGGATGGACTAGATATCAAACAGAGAATCCAAGATTTAAAATTTAACCCAAACAAAACAGACTTTGATCTGAATTACTATCCGAATGTTAAACTGTTGAAGCAAAATAGTCCTATCCTTTGTCACTAAGAGGAGTACAGGAGTCAGAGCTGAAAGGAACTTTAGGGATCCAACCTTTTCATTTTACAGATGAGGGACCTATGGTTGTAAGCACTTAAGTGTATTGACCAAGATGGCACAGCCATTAAGTGACAGAAGTAAGATCTGAACCCAGGTCCTTTGACTGAGACTAGGCAGCCAGGCGGTCCATAGGTGTCACAGCAGATAGAGTGCCAAACCTGGAGTCAGGAGGACTGTAGTTGAAATCCAGACTCAGATACTAACTAGGTGTGTGACCCTAGGCACGTTGCTTCCCTCTGTTTGCCTCAGTTTCCTCATCTGTAAAATGATCTGCAGAAGGAAACATCAAACCACTACAGTATTTTTGCCAAGAAAACCTAAAATGAGGTCACAAGGAGTCAGATACAATTGAAAGGACTGAACAACAACATCAACCTTTGATTCCAAATCCAGTGAATATTCTACCATACAGAGCTAAATCCTTCAAACATTTGTTAAATACTTCCGATGACATGTGAGCTCACTGGAGATCAGAATCATAACCAGTGTGTTTCAACTAGGACCAAAAGAAAGAAATGGAAGAGAGTGGTTGGTATAGAGAACAGTTTGACTTTTAGCCCAAAGGGGTTGTGAAGGCAGAAAGACTGTTCAAGAGGGTGCCTCTGGCAGGGGCATTCTAGGAAGGAATGTTGACCTGAGAGCAACATTTCATAGTGGGACATACCAGGAGATCATCACAGGGTGAGGCATGGAGATGGTTGTTGATTCAGAAAAGACGCGTGGACCCCTGGGAAAGAAACACATTTTTCCCCACCCTGGGGGTGTTGGAGCAAGTTATAAAGACAAGCCCCCATTTACCCCAATGCTAGTAACTATCATGCTAAGGATGCAAAGTGTAAGGGAGACAGTCTATGACCTCAAGAAACTTCTTTTCTAATGTGAATGACACAAAATTTTCAAAACGCTTCATATGTAAGGAAGGGGACAACCACGGGAGCTACCTGAGTAATGTGCTGAGCTTATGCAATGGAGAGCCTTTGTTTGGAACCTTAGTGGTGTCTTCCTGTAGAAGATTTGTTCATGATGACTGAGCATCTTATGAGAGAATTAGGAGACATCCAGGGGAGTCAATCCAATAACATCCCTTTGAGAACAAAGACCACTCCTTAAGCCTCATCAACCAGAGAAGTTGTCCTGAATTATTATGGATCAGAGGTGCCACTATGTGTTGGGCTTTCAAAAAGGAAGAGCTGGAAGAAACTTTGAAATCAAGTAGAACAACCACTTCATTATATAGATAAGGGAACCAAAGCTGAGCAGAGGTTCAGTGACTTGTCTAAAGTCACACACAGGTATTAAATATCAGAGGTGGGATTTGAACACAAGTCCCATGACTCCAGAGCCAAGGCTCTTTCCACTGTGCCACACTGCCTCAATAAGCACAGATTTGGCCTTTTTTTTTCTTTTCAGAGAGAGCTGAAATCAGAGCTCCAAGAGCAAATTTTGATCCCTGGGAAGGTAGTTGTGGTGACCCTATGCTAAAGCCCAGGGCCTAATTTTGAACCTCTCCTACTTCTTCCTAAAGAAAACAGCTGCAGAGAGGCAATGACAGCCTCTCTTACCCCAAGAGTTAGCAGGAGCCAAGTAAAATATAAAGAGTTGTGGAACCCCAAGTTCCTGAACTCTCAGCAGTGTCTATACAACCTGTGGAGAGGAAGTGACAGGGATCAATTATGACTATATGTGGTCCCAGTAGAAGGGAACCAAATGGGAAGCCAGTGCATGGGGGTGTTTTTAGCCAAAACCTTGTTCTTGGAGAGCTCAGGGACCCAGATTTCCAGAGCCAGTGAAAGGTCTTCCTGGGCGTCACTAATCTTGATTGCTTCTGTAGCGACAGCAAATTTGAGAGTTCCAGAACCCACCTACTTTAGAGAGAAAAGGTGGTAAGAAGCCTGAAAACCACTAGATTCAGAGAGAAAAGAATCCTAGAATCTAGATTTCTAAAGAGAAGGGGAGATCCTGGACAGTGACAGCCTTTTTGGAGTGAAGATTAATCATGATATCTGAAGTTGGAGGAGTAGCAAGCATTGTTTTTGTTTTATTTCAGTTGTATCCAACTCTTTATGTCCCTATTTGGGGTTTTCTTGGCAAAGATACTGGCGTGGTTTGTCATTTCCTTTTCTAGCTTATTTTAGATTTAAGGAAACTGAGTAAAACAGGGTTAAGTGACTTGTCCAGAGTCACACAGCTAATAAGTGGCTAAGGCTGGATTTGAACTGAGGTATTCCTGACTGTACGCCAGGCACTCTAACTTCCCTAGAGTAGCAGAGGATTAAGTCTCAATATCAAGAAACAAAATGTGTGGACTTTCTCTTCTATTACTAAAATAAGTCATTCAGACAATGAAGAGCCATTGGAGAAGGGTTTTACCTAAGAACCCTAAGCTCATTCTTCTTCCAGAGGCAATTCAAAATCTTTAGGGTGACACCTTAGGACTGGAGGCTTGTGTGAATTTCTAACATAACCAAGGACTCACCAGAATGTCAGGGAGAGGTTGTCTTTCTAGTGACCCCAAGTTCACTTTTCTTCCAGGGATAGTTCCAAACCCTTAGATCTGTATCATTAATCTGGGGGGCTATAGAGGTTCCTGAGGTTTCAGTACACCCACTGGAATGTCAGGGGGCATAAGGGTGCATCTGTAAGAATCCCCAACTTAGTTTCCCTTCCTGGGTCCCAGGCTTCAGGGAAACACCTTAAATCTGGAGCCCTATATGTACAAATTTCCCATGAAGGTAAAACTCACTAGAATGGCAAAAGGTTCACCCTATAGCAATTCCAAGTTTGTTTCCCTTCTGAAGAGCGATCTAACCACAGAGCGTTGGGTGCTATATGGCCCTGAGATGAAGGTAAGGCTCACCGGAGAAGGAAGAAAATTACACCAATTGTTTAGAGCTACTGTGAGTACTTTATGTTTTCAGCTTCTTCTGTGGGGTAAAATAAAGGTCCCCTCATGCCTTATATACACTTTTACATCGATTGATAGCATTGAACCCTTTTATTCACATCTTTGGAGGCTTTGATATGAGGTGTATTATGAGATTTCACAAAGCAAACTCTAGGCGGGGGCAAATGAGCCAAAGAGATATGATTTTCCAAGGACTGCTTCCAAGATGGAATTCAGTCCCTGTAATCCCAGAGTTTGGAGCACTGGGCCATAAGTTTCATATAAGTGGAAAAGCATCAAACCACAAGAAAGGTATTATTATAGAAGACAGAAAATTGTAATATGGAAGGCACAGTGTTGTTCTTCTCAAATTTGTTTTTTTCTTTTTCTTTTCTTTTCTTTTTTTTTTATTTCTGCTTGTAATATGGCAGGAAATGAATCTGGCTTTTCACTGTTGTTTTTCCCCCTCTCTTGCCTACAGTATTTTGCACCATGACCCAATGTTGATTTACAAGTCATTTTCTCTTGCTCATCTTATTCTTTTCTTTGTTTAATGCTTATAAGCGATTCTGAAGCATGCTTTATCAACCCAAATCAGCACGCCTAGTCTCATGGGCAAATATGTATTAGCTTTTGGAATTCGGGTTGTTAACTTACGAGTCTGCACCTGTGAAACCAGTGTGTTCTCTCTGCACATCACTGGGTATTTTTAGAAATGGGGCCTTGTAGCAATTACCTGACATGCACACATGCGGGAAGCTTGATGCCTACACGACAAACTAGATGCAGATTTTCAATGAGAAAGGGAAAGAAGAAACCTGATACAAATTGAGGCTGTCAACCATACTGTAAATTACTTTTAATGACTAATATGTGGCTTCAGACAATGGTTTTCTTCGGGAGACTTCAAGGATGGGACAAAGATTCAGCTCATTGGCCACAGTTTGACAGTTACTAACAGTGACTATGAGCAAATGACTTAAATGCCATTAACTTCTGTTTGCTTACCCCTAAAATGAGAATAATAATTGTAATACCTCCCAGAAGATCTGAATGGAAAGAGGGGAAAGGAGATCTTTAAAACGTAAGCCCCTGGGGCAGCTAGGTGGTGCAGTGGATAAAGCACTGGCCCTGGATTCAGGAGGACCTGAGTTCAAATCTTGACACTTACTAGTTGTGTAACCCTGGGCAAGTCATTTAATTCTCATTGCCCCACAAAAAAAAGAAGCCCCATAGAAATGTGTTGTTGTTGTTTTGCCATTGTTATTATTGTTGTTATTATACATGTTATTACCTGAAATACTCTAGTAGAATGATTTCTTGCCCCTCTAACCTCCCCCATATTCCTGATCCCTAGTCTTCAACCATGGCACACCTAGGTGATTGGCAGTTCAAATCTGGCCTCAGACATTTACTAGATGTGTGACCCTGGGCAAGTCACTTAATCCTATTTGCCTCAGTTTCCTCATCTGTGAAATGAGCTGGAGAAAGAAATGGCAAACCATGCCAGGATGTTTGCCAAGAAAAACATAAATGGGATCCCGGAGAGTCAGACACAACTGAAACAATTGACCAACAATAAGTCTTCAATCAACATTCAAATATTTATTAAGCACTCATAATCAACAGAGGATTCTGTGGAAACCCTGAAATCAACACAAAGATATATGTAGCACAATCTCTGCCTTTGAGTCACTTATGATCTAGATATTTGGGGGATTTATTGGAGCAGGGTTTGTTTGTTTTGCTTTGTTTTCTTGCTGCCTTTTGGACCATAAAAAATGGTTTAATGGGTGTAGGGGAACCTTGAAGAAGAAAAATGCCTCAATTGATACAGATCACACCTGTTCTGTCCCTTGGAATCTTCAAGAGTTGTCTATAATCTAATAGGAGAGATAAAACACGTATAAATAATTATATTACAAGTTGGAATTTTACAAAAGCAGTCAATTCTCCAAAGCTTATTTACATGTAAACTTCCTTCCTGCACTCACCGTACCCAAACAAACTGGTTTACTCTCTGTTCCTCATACATCACATTTAATCTCCCACCTCTATGCCTTTGTAGAGGTTCCCCTGACATGCCTAGAATGCTCCTCTTCCTCACCTCTGCTTCTCTGAGTCCTTGGCTTCCTCTGAAGCACAGGAGACCTTATGTTTAATCCTGAAAGGGACCTTAGAGACTATCAAATCCAACCTCTTCATTTTACATAAAAGGAAACTAAGAAGGCAAGTGACTAGCCCAAGGTCACATAGTTATTAGGCGAGTAAGTGTCTGAGGAAGGATTTGAATTTCATTCTTCCTAATTCTGAGCCTTTGTATCACAGGACCTAGCACAGCACATTGCACATAGGAGTCACTAAAAATAATATCCCAAAAATCTTGGTACAAATTGAAGATTTGATAGCTTTAAGTTAATAGCTTAAAGCTACACAGAGACTTTTGGGACACTCTGTCTCTCTGTCAAATGAAGAAAGAAGCATCTGACAGTGAAAAGAAGATTGGACACGAAGTCAGAGAACATGGATTTGAATTCCAGATATACCAATTACTCCCTGTGTGACCTTAAGTAAGTCATATATCCTTTCTCTTGCCTAGCTTCCTCCAGGCTCCAGTGAGATGGCAGTGGGTAGAGCACCAGGCCTGAATCAGGAAGACTCATCTTCATGAGTTCAAATCTGGCCTCAGACACTTACTAGATGTGTGACCCTGGGCAAGTCACTTAACCCTGTTTGCCTCAGTTTCCTCATCTGTAAAATCAGCTGGAGAAGGAAATGGCAAATCACGCCAGAATCTTTGCCAAGCAAACCCAAATGGAATCACAAAGAGTTGGACATGACTGAAACAACTGAACAATAAAACCCATATTGGGCAAGAGGGGGGAGGGATGCATTGCTTTGTATCTACAACTCTTGTTATACTCCATGGGAAATAGACTGCCCCCTCCCAACACAACTTCCCATGATGAGGTGGGTCTCTGGACCCTTGCCTCACACTTCCATTTGTCCAAATTGCAGTTTCAGCTAGTTATGACTCTGGTTGTGATACTGCCACAAAATTTCCCAGTAAGAATTGAGATGGAAAATATAATAGACATGTCAAAGGGAGAAGAGCCAAAAGTTGGTGACTGTGACTCAGAACAGTAAATGAAGAAATATAGAGTCACTGTGACAGGTCAGTTGGAGGAGATATCTATCATGTGGTCTGTTATTCATTCCAGCTAAACACAGGAAACATCCCTGGCTAGAGGTGGGGATCTCAGCTCAACAGTTGACCATATAATTATCTTTTTTTCTTCCTTCCCTTTCACAAAAATCTATAGTATTAATTGATCTCTTGGGTCTTCAACCACTCTGCACATCCTTTTTCTTTTATATCAGTGAAATGGACCCCTTCTTTTGAGCTCCCATCTCTAAAGATGAACCATCCCAAGCATGAAGCCAGTGGCCTAAGAATTAGGAGAATGATCCCAAGTTTAGAGTTCAAAAGCTTATCTAATCCATTCCTCTCTTCTTTTGTTTACAGATGAAGAAACAAAGGCACAGTGAATGGAGATAATGAAAGCCCAAGTTCACAGACTGATTCCTAAAATCCAGGTGTCCTAATGTCCAAACTATCTATTCCAACTTCCTCCCCAACCAATCATAGGTAAGACCTTCATTACTGTTGATGGGTAGACTCTTGAGTTCAAATCACCCTGACCCACCAAGGCAATGACCATTGTACTAATATTAGGACACAACTCTCTGGATAATTTTACCTGCCCACAAAAGTCTGCAAGCCCAGCTACTCTCTGCCTTCTCCCATCACCTGTAAGCTTCTCCATCCTGTGACAATGTCTAGCATTTTCTAAATCTGCTTTAGGGGCTATTTTGTTATTTTATAAATCAAAAACTCATTTCAAACATTAAAAAGGTGTGGGGCAGCTAGGTGGCGCAGTGGATAAAGCACTGGCCTTGGATTCAGGAGGACCTGAGTTCAAATCCGGTCTCAGACACTTAACGCTTACTAGCTGTGTGACACTGGGCAAGTCATTTAACCCCCAATGCCTCTCAAAAAAAAATTAAAAAGGTAAAAATCTAATTTATCAAAGTAAGGAAAAGTAAACACACATATACATATATGCTTTGACAAAAATATCACCATAGTGATTATATATATATGTGTGTGTGTGTGTGCATCTGTGTGTCTGTGTGTATGCGTATGCATGTGTATATATATATATACAATTATCCAATCATATATACATATAAATGTATGTGTGTGTTCCTGGAGTCAAGAGAACTAAGTTCAAATCTGGCCTCAGATGCCTTACTAACTGTGTGACCCTTGGCAAGTCATTTAACCCCAATTGCCTAAGAAAAGAAAGAAAGGAAGGAAGGAAGGAAGGAAGGAAGGAAGGAAGGAAGGAAGAAAGGAAGGAAGGAAGGAAGGAAGGAAGGAAGGAAGGAAGGAAGGAAGGAAGGAAGGAAGGAAGGAAGGAAGGAAGGAAGGAAGGAAGGAAGGAAGGAAGGAAGGAAGGAAGGGAAGGAAGGAAGGAAGAAACAAAGAAAAGAAAAGAATCAGAGGTCACACAGCCAGTAAGTATCTGAGTCCAGATTTGAACTCAGTGAAAGGCCTTAAAAGCAGAGGTGATTTGCCCAGGTGAACAGAGTTAGTGAAGACACTAGGCAGACTAGAACCCAGGTCTTCCTGACTGCAAGGTTGGTACTCTATCCACTATACCATGATGCCTCTCGTGCTTGGGTGTAAAGGAAAAACTTTCCAATGAGCCAAACTTTCCAAAACCGAACAGGCTGCCTTGGTAAGTTTCTAATCACTAGTTTTCACCAAGCTAACACTGCCACAGCTACTATGGCCTGACATGTCCTAGCAAGCTGGAGGGAAGGCGTGCTGATCACAGAAAGCAAAGGACAGGGTTTTAAGGCAGATGATTGCATTAGACAATCATGTTATTGGCATCTCTGATATTGACATCTCTGGTACTGACAGCTCCAAAGTGGATTTCTCTTCAGCTCTAGTTTTCAACTTGGGAGATTCTGTGATTCTATGGTCTCTTTATTGACTTCCCTAGCTTGAAACTCTTATTTCAACTCCTGGCTTCTCATTCCTGTCTCTATCCTGGCATCTAGGTAGACCAGTGGATAGAGTACAGGGCACTCTGGGCTAGGAAGACCTAAGTTTAAACCCAGCCTCAGACATTAGCTATGTGACCCTGGGCAAGTCACTTAACCTCCATTTGCCTCAGCTCCCTCATCCATAAAATAGGGATAATAACAGTAACTACCTCAACAAAAGTAGTTTTGAGAATCAAATGATACAGTAATGTTAAGTACTTAACACAGTGCCTAGCACCTAGTAAGTAGAATATAAATTATTAATTATTATCATTAATATTATTACCCCTTGGATTCAATGATCCAAAGTTCTGGCTCCTAACTAGGCCAGGTCTGGTTGACACCCATACTTTCTTTGGACCACACTTTTTCTTTCTTAGGAGGGAGTCTCCACTTAAGCCCATGACTTCTGAATGTGTCAGTCCCCCTACAAGCGATCCATCATGAGTTCAGCCTCTTAGTCTAAGCTGCTTCTGTATGCCCCAAGTGGCTTCATATGCATGGCTTGAAAAGGAAATAAGCTCCTACCTGCTGTTCCCTCTTGACTAATGTTCTGCATATGCCACCTCCCCCATCCCATGCCTATTTGCTATGCAGTATAGTACACTGCCATTTGGTTAATGAGGATATATACAAGCTAACTGCTTTTTTAAAAACCCTTTCTTGCCCTTGATATATAGTCATCCTTAGTACGTGGGTTGTTGCAATCCCAATATCACCGTGGTGACATTTTTGTCACAGCATTAAATATCTTTCTCCAGAGCTGTCAAAGCCAGAGTAGAGACTGTGTTACATTTCATTA
The DNA here is from genome assembly GCF_019393635.1 of Dromiciops gliroides. Lineage (NCBI taxonomy): Eukaryota > Metazoa > Chordata > Mammalia > Microbiotheria > Microbiotheriidae > Dromiciops > Dromiciops gliroides. Next base: position 33,896,684 of record NC_057866.1, read on the forward strand.
CAGTACATCTGTCAAGTCAAACCCAATTGTTTTGCCCAGCGGTCACTAAATCTGCCAGTCAGTTTTCGATGCATTCTCCTATGCCCCTCCCTCCTCCCAATCTCTCCCCACCTCCAGCAGCAGGAGGGAGAAAGAGAGAGAAAATTTTAAAGGTATCCAAATCTCTGTCAGAAGAAATCATATCAATATTAAAAAGACTGTAAGAATGATGAGACTAGACATTTGATATTATGGGATTTATAAATCAATTTATGCACTGTATGCTTCCTGATGCAAGAAAGGAGGAAGAGATAACCATTTGATGTGAGGATGAATAATTAGGGAAGGAATCATAAACCAATGAAAAGCTTTATTCCAGCATGCATGTGGGACCATTTTGAGACCCTGAAGTGACACTGTCACAGATCTGAATAGTCAAGTTAATAACTTTCTAACTTTACCATTAAACCCAGAAAACCAAAAGAAAAGTAAATCATGGCATAGTGGCAGCTAGAATGTTATAGAAGGGGCATCAGATCTGAATTCCAAGGACCTGCATTTGAATCTTAACTCTGCCACTTGAAATCAAATCACTTCATGAACTTGTTCTCAGTTCCTTACCTATCAAATAAGGGTATTGGACTAAATCATCTCTGGATTTCTCTCAGGCTCTAAATCCATGACCCTGTAATACTATAACATCTCTAGGGTTCAGTTTCTTCATCTGTAATTTAAGGTAAGACAGTAACCTCTAAGGTCCCTTTCAGATTCAAACTAAGATTCTAGAATACAATGACCTCCCCAGGTCTCATTTTCTTCATGCGTAATATTAGAAGATTGGATTCAACAACTTCTAAGGTCCCTTCCAAATCGAAATCTATGGCCTAGTTCTAGTCTGCCAGGTGGGGCTCCTCACCTCAGCAGACCAATAGAACTTCAACTTCTAGCATTTTTTTTTTATTTTAAATCAAGGCCCTGGATTCCTGGACCTCAATTTCTGGGCTCTATTCACTAGTGTCTTGATCCTTGCCCCAAAGCCTTAGACTGTTTTGAACTCTTCTCTTTGCAAAAAGTAATTAGGCTTGGTATGCAGTGACGCAGTCATGTGAGAGAAGCCAAGGGACCATTCAAATTCACAGGAGGAAATATTTGTTTCTCATGGAGCATGACCTCCATTGCTTTCACACTCAGTCTTGTAGGGTGAAGCGATCCTATTTGCCATCAGCCATGTTTCTTCTTATTCCCAGCTTTGACAGTTAAACTCTTGGCAGCAGTCACTGGACCCAGCAAGGCAAGTATGCCCCTGACTCAGGTTCTCACTGAAGCCCACAGTCAAGCAGGTCATTGACCTTCAGAACAGCTGGGTTTGATTAACAAGCGAGGTACCCCCATTTGCTCTTGTCATCTTTGCCCTGGCATTTTAAAAAAGCCAAGGGCTCTGAGGATCCAAGTCTTGAGCCAGAAGGGACCTCAGAGGTAAGCTAGGTTAACTCCCTCATTTTACAGATGAGGAAACTGAGGATCCAAGAGATAGAGTGATTTAGGTTGATGCAATTATAGATTTAGAGCAGGAAGTGACCTCAGCGGTCATTGAGTCCAATCCCCTCATTTTACACAGGAGGAAAGTGACCAATGGATTTTAAGTGACTTGACCAAAGTTACATGGGTAATGAGGGAAAGAAGCAGGATTTGAACCCACATCCTCTTATACCAATTCCAGTGATCTTTCTGTTTCATGCCTAAACCAACAGACAAATTTAAAATAAAATTTGTGACATTTTATCAGAACATACCACTTTCTAGATTTTTCCTACATTTCTAATTTTAGCTTACTTGGACTATTAACCAGTTGTTAAAACATACCCTACAATTTCCTACCTCCATACCACTTCCTATTATTTTCCCATTCTCTGAAATTCCCTCCCTGTGCCCATAGCCAGTTTAAAAACTCATCCATCTCTCAAGGCCCAGTTAAAATGCTATAAACTCCCTCCATGTAACCACCACTAATTTGAAGATTCCTCAGGCTCCTGTGGTTGTTTGTTCAGGCTCATGACCCCATGGACCATAGCATGCCAACTCTGTCCAGGGGAGTTTCTTGGCAAAGATATTGGAGTGGTTTGTCATTTCCTTCTCCAGCTCATTTTACAGATGAGGTTAGTTAAGGTGACTTTCCCAGGGTCACACAGCTAGTGAGTGTCTGAGGACTGATTTGAACTTAGGTCATTCTGTCTCAAGACCCAGTGCTCTCTCCAAGGAGCTATCCAGCTGCCTCTTGGTGCCCTGCCCACCACTCGCATAGCACTTTACTTATCCTGATATTAAAGTTCTTTGTGAGGCTATCTTATTTTTCTACTAGGCTATGACCTCCCCCACCCCACAGAAGTAGTGCATATTATTATTTTCCTCTGGCAAATAGCATAAAGCCTCTCTTGTAGCAGGTGCTCACTAAGTATTTGTCAAAATGAATGGAACTAGCCTTGAGATACTTGAAGAGAAAACATTAGAGGGAGCAAAAAGTCAAAGAACTGAGATGGGCTAGAAGCTGGTATGGTGGAGAGAAATACTAGCTCTTGAGTCAAAGAGCTTGGGTTCAAATCCTGTTACTGATGTTTCCTTCCACTGGTGGGACCTTGGGCAAGTCACTTAACTAAGCTCATCCATCATAGAGCCATTTGACAGTCTGGTTAATCCTGTGGATCCCTTCTTAGACTAAGGTTTTTAAAGGCATCAGATAAAATATTTAAAATTACAAGAGAACCCAATTATATTGAAATAGAGTTATTAGGGGCAGCTAGGTGGTGCAGTGGATAGAGCTCTGGCCCTGGAGTCAGGAGTACCTGAGTTCAAATCCGGCCTCAGACACTAAACACTTACTAGCTGTGTGACCCTGGGCAAGCCACTTAACCCCAATTGCCTCACTAAAAAAAAAAAAGAAATAGAGTTATTAAGATATTAAGAGTTCCAAGTTCATAGACACTCTGAATTCCATAGAGGTCCATGGATCCCAAGTTACCAATCCCTGAACTAGATCTCTGATGTCCCTTTGGCTCTCGATCTATGGTCTTATGATGCCCCAAGTAGAAAGTAATTCCAGGTAAATTTCAAAAAATAAAAAAATACTGTAATTGCAGAGCAATTCTAACTTCTAGGAAAATCTTATAGCAAATAGGAGAGAGGGGGCGAGATGATAGAAACACTTTATTAGGAACAGAAAAAGTGGTTGGAATAGCAACAATTCTCTCTGAATTTCTCCTATCTGGAGCTGCTGTTGTAGTTTCTAAAGACTGCTATAAATTCCTTTTCTCCTTTGTTAAGAAGCTCAGAGTAATTTGGTACCCACAAAATGCCAGGGAGAGAAGTTTGCTGGCTTCGTTATGGAAGATGTGGGATTTGCTGTATTTTGTGGAGGGTTATCACCCACATAGTAGCCATTAATTTCCAACTGCATTTTTCAAAAAGCCATCCTAGCACCTGGAAGTACTTATCAATTAGTGGTTGTGGTGGATTCCCACTTGGGCTGGCCTCGTCCTTTCAGCTACTCCCCAAATGGTATTAAGGCAGTTCTGAGCTCCAGCAGATATTCACCAAGAGCTCCCAGGATCACCAGGCCAATAAATCAGGGTATCTTTAAAACAATACCTGGCTCTTCAGATCTGTTAACTCATTGTTCCTTATAGTTCACAGAGCTTTAAAACTGGAAGGGGCCTTAGAGAACATCTAGGCCCAATCCTTTCATTTTACAGGCAGGTGGTAGAGTCGATGAAACACTATGCATGCAGCCATAGAATCATAGAGTTAGAACTGGGCAGGACTTTCTTCTTGTTGGTCAGTTACGTGTAGCTCTTTGTGACCCCCTATTGGATTTTTTCCATTGTTCAAAGATACTGGAAAGATTTACCATTTCCTTTCCAGTTCATTTTACAGATGAGAAACGAAGCAAACAGGGCAAAGGGACTTAAGTGTCTAAGACCCTATTTTTAACTCAGGTCTTCTTAAACTCCAGGCACAGTACACTCTCCACTGAGCCATCTAGCCCCTCAGATAGGACCTTAGAGGTATCTAGTCCAGACAGCTCTTATTACAGAGAATGAAAACTGAGCGCCAAAGAGTTTAAGTGATTTTTCTCAGGGTCACACAGGTAACAAGTAAAAAGGCAGGAATTTAATCTCCTTTCTTGGCCTCCCAATCTATCCCTCTTCCCACTGTATCATGTTTCCTCTGATGTCAATCAAAATTCAACATTGTTTTTCATCCGTCCTGCTTTTTCTTTGGAATGAAATTCCCACTTAGAATAGTGACTACTCTGGCTCACTGCCTGAAGGTCAGTCAAGTGTGTTACATTTCACCTCTCCTCAGGTTTATCTGGTAGCCTGAACGGTTCTTAGGGGGCATCTAGCCCCTCTGCAAATGACTCCAGCCCCCATTAATAGAATTCCCCTAATTTAGGAGGCTCCTGCTCCCAAATTCTCTTTAGCCCCTTAACAGTAACACTAACTTTTGCAAAGAAATATTTACTTCAAAGGTATAGTAAGAAAAAACTATATAAATATACCAAAAGAAACCCTTGGAGCACAGTCCATAAAGTCACTCCACCTCAGTCTCTGGAGAAGGGTGAGAGAATAAGCTCAAGGCCTTTATAGTGCAATTCTACCAAATTCCAAGTCCAAAGGCCCCCTGACCTGGATTCCCAGGCACCCTGGCTTCTCAGGACTTCCCGGTTAGATTAGCTGGCCACAATCTCCAGCTTGAAATCCTGCCTCCAAAGTCTCCGTTGTTCAATTCCTATCCTGGGGATTCTACCACCTGCAGCTTGAAGTGATAACAACCCCTCAAGCCTATTTCTCAATGACTTCATCCTCTTTCCTTTCTTGCTTTCTTTTTTTTTTTTGCAGGGCAATGAGGGTAAGTGACTTGCCCAAGGTCACACAGGCTAGTGTCAAGTGTCTGAGGCTAGATTGAACTCAGGATCTCCTGAATCCAATGGCCGGTGCTTTATCCACTGAAGCCACCTAGCTGCCCCTCTCAATGACTTCAAAGGGAGAAGAGGGAAAATAGGACTTTGCCTTGTACCTAGGTCAATGCATGGTACCCCACACTGTGGGTACAACTGGACCCTCTCTGGACACCGTAAGGGAAAAGAGTACAACTGTTCCATTTTCAGTAGACTATTCCATCTTCACAGTGAATGGAAGAGAGGATGCTGGCACCATGAAGCAGGCCAGTGCAGAATGTCCTGCCTCCACATTAGATGATTTAGATGGTGTGCGGCAAAGCCTCCACCACACTCCCAATGGAAGAAATTCCTGCCATAACAAACCAGACCCTCCTCATTCCTAGCCAAGGATCCATATATGTGTGTGTGTGTGTGTGTGTGTGTGTGTGTGTATGTGATATGTATATGTATATATGTGTGTGTATGTATATGTATATATACACACATATATACATATATACACAGACATTTATACATACACACACACACACACACACACAACACATATATATATATTACAGGGAGGGCTCAGATTAAGGAAATTTCTGCAAAAGTATTTTCAAAAACTTAAAGCATTTTATAACTTCCAGTTATTATTATTATTGAACAAAATAAGACCAAGGCCCAAAGAGGTTAAGAGATTTTCCCAAGTCACATAGTGATTAGAGGTGAAGCCAGGTGCCAAACCTGAAGACTCTGACCCCAGATTTAGCATTCTTTCTAGTAGGCTTCCTTCTAACTGATGGAGTTAACCAGGATTCAGCTTGCTCTAGAAAACTTAGGGTAGAAAAAGGAAAAAGAGGTCACACAGAGGATTATTCTGACATTGTTCTCATGCTGTCGACAAGAACTTACTATGTGCCAGAAACTGTGCTAAGTGCTTCATTAGACACTAAGTTTTTAACTAGGCTGAGCTTCAATTGACTAATTTCAGAACCATTACCATGAATCTATATGCCCTACAAGGATATGAAATCATGAGGACAGTTTGCAAAAATGAGTCATTTCTGTTGTCTCTTGCCATTTTTTTCTGTGCTGAACTTTCTAAATGTAAAAAATGAAATAAGGGCATCACTGGATCTTAGCTCTAAGGCTGGGAGGGGGGCCTCAGATGCCCTTTAGTCCAAGCCCATAATTTTATAGGAGAGAGTTTGAAGTCCAGGGAAGTTTAATGACTAGCCCAAAGTCACACAGACAGAAGCAAAAGTTGTATCTGCTACTTGGGAGTCTACTACCAAGACAAATCCAAGGACAATATGAACACAATTTCAAACACTTTTTCACACAAAGACAGAGCCAAACAACTGGAGAATATTTTTTGCTCATAGATAGGCTGAGCCAATATGTGTCTAATTCTAGACACATTCATTTACTTATTCAGTATCACACCAATCAACTTATTAAGGAATTATTTTATAGAGTTAGAAAAAAATCTTTAAAAATTCATCTAGATGAGCAAAATATCAAAACTATTAAGAGAATAAATGAAAACATATAAAGTAAGGCAGTCTAGAAGTACCATATTTAAAACTATATTACAAAACAACAATCATGAAAACAATCCCGTACTGGATCAGAAATAGAATCATATTAGGCATACAATAAAATACATGGTAGTAAATGCCCACAGTAATCTAGTGTTTAAGAAAACCCAAAGATGCAAGCTTTTGAAGCAAAACTCACCATTTGCAAAAATTTCTGGGAAGATTAGGAAGCAGTTTGCCAGAAACTAGGCATAGAATAACATCTGATACTATATTCCAAGGTAAACCCAAAATGGGTACATGATTTAGACATAAGAGGTGAAGTCATAAGTAAATTAAGGGAATGTGAGATTTTTTACCTGTCAGATCATGGATAAGGGAAGCATTTATGACCAAACAAGAGTAAGAAAGGAAAACAGGAGGTAAAAATGGACAAATTTTATTATGTGAAATTAAAAAGGTTTTGCACAAACATAAATTCAATGCGGACAAATTTAGAAGAGAAGCAGGAAAGAGGGGGTGTGGGATTATAGCAATTTTTTGTGATAAAGGCCTCATTTGTCAAATATGTGGGGAACTTAGCCAAATTTATAAAATAAGAGCCATTTTCTGATTGATAAATGGTCAAAGGATATGAACCAGCATTTTAGGAGAAGAAATCAAAGCTATCAATAGTCACATAAAAATGCTCTAAAACACTATTGACTCAAGAACTGCAAATTAAACCAATGCTGAGGTACCACCTCACATTTATCAGATTGGCTAATAGAAAAGGAAAATGACAAATGTTGGAGGGGATGTGGAAAAACAAGGATGCTAATGAACTATTGGTGCAGCTGTGAACTAGTCAAACTGTTCTAGAGAACAATTTGAAAACTATATTCAAAGAATTATAAACTGCATACTCTTTGACGCAGAAATACCACTACTATGTTTATATCCCAAAGAGCTTAAAGAAAAAGAAAAGGGACCTATATGTATAAAAAATATTTATAGTGGCCCTTTTTGGGGAGTCAAAGAATTGGAAATTGAAGGGTGCCTATCAATTGGGGAATGGTTGAACAAGTCATGGTATATGATTGTGATGGAATACTATTGTGCAATAAGAAATGATAAACAAGATGGTTCAGAAAAACCTGTGAAGCCTATATAAACTGATACTGAGTAAAGTAAGAAGAACCAGGAGAACATTGTACACAATAAAAGCAATACTGTAGCAATGATCAAATGTGAAAGACTTAGCAAACTCTGCTCAAATAATAACCCAAGACAATTTCCAAAGGACCCCATGGATAAAAAACAATATCCACCTCCGGAGAGAGAACTGATGAACTTTGAGTGCAGATGAAGTACGTTGTTTTTTTTCATTTCAGAGAATTTAGAGCTCAATTTTTAAATGAATGTTTAAAAAAATATTAATTTGTTTTAAAAAGGTGATATACAGGGGCAGCTAGATGGTGCAGTGGTTAAAGCACCGGCCCTGGATTCAGGAGTACCTGAGTTCAAATCCGGCCTCAGACACTTGACACTTACTAGCTGTGTGACCCTGGGCAAGTCACTTAACCCCCTTGCCTAAAAAAAAAAAAAAGTGATATACAAACCCATATCCTTTGATTCTACATCCATAGTTAATTATACCAGAAGTGTCAAACATTGCCTTCCTACCACCCCACATATCCCGTGCTACCTGAACTAGATTAAAATATCACTGAGAAATATTTAATAATAAGACATAAAAAGAAAACATGGATAATATTACATTTTAAAACTAAGTCAATGTCTAAAGGAATCAGTATAAACAGATTTGTGACCCCCATTTCTAATTTGAGTTTGACACCACCGATTTATGCTATACCATTCAAACATGAAAACCTCCACTTGATGTTCCTTTGATGTCTCTTAACTGGTGAGGAGGTACCCTGCCATCCAACAACCTCCCTCACCATGCTGCCCCTCCAGGGGAACTGACTATTTTAGCTGCAGCCAACCTTTAAAAAACCTCTTAAACAGAAAATTAGCACATAATATGCATTTATGGAGAAAATGCCATATATGAAAGCATAGATTTATGAAGCATGTCAGTACTTCACCCCCGCAAGACTATAGGTACATGGCAACAAATAGATCAAACATTTGAAAATCATGAACAATCTGGTTTCGTGAGACATTGACTTGATCAAATTAAGCTGTTTTGAATTTAACCTCAATCACCAAAAAATCTTATCAAATCTCCACATTGGAATGCTCTCAGTCCTCAATCTGCTTTTTCAAATGCCTACCTCTCTGCAAAGCCAAGCTCAGGTAACACCTACTACAGGAAGCTTTTCCTATCCCCACTGCTGTTAATGTCTCCCTTGAAACTTCTGTTCCTAATTTGCTGCCTAATTTTGTATTTACATTTCTGTGGGTGTATGCACTCCCTTTATAAAAAGTCAAGAGCCAAAGATATGATATTCACATTAAATATTCCAAGAATCTAGAGAAAACATCCCTCATCTTGATCTGATTAGTGGTAAACAGGAAGGCTTTCCAAGAAGATGTGGGATTTGAGTTCATTTGGTTTAGTTTCTTTGGAAGGAGGACTGGCAAAGGAACCTGAGGAAGAATATTGGACAAGCAGTAAGAGAATTCCAGTTCAAATCTCAGATCGGCTATGTACTGTAACTTACATGAGTTCGGGGCAAGTTGCTTCAATGTTCTAGGGCCTTACTTTCTCCATCTGTAAAATGAAGAGACGTGGATTAGATGACCTCTAATGTCCCTTCCCAATATTAATGCTTGAGAATGATGGTTGATCTTGAAGATTCTTTTTATCTGAATCTTACAATCCAGGATCCTTGAAAGTTTCCCAAGAGGATACCCCCATCATTGTTACCCAACATATACCTAACACTAAAGGCTTCAGCCCCACAATTGACACATCCCAATGGCATCAAAACAAAGGAATAATGGCTCATCCTTTTTGGCCCTACATAGATATCAAAGCCCTTTTCCAAATATTGAATCCAGTGCTGAACAGGAAAGCCACCTAGCAGAGAAAGGAGGATTGACTAGCATGTTGGATGTTTTGTAGAGTATCAGGGGAATCAGGAAAATTAATCAAAGAGGGCTGAGGGGAATGGAATTTAACATTGCATTTGAGAATATCAAACAGATCTGTAGCCTGACAAACTGTGTATTACTTAAAGATCACTTCAAAGTTTCCAGAAAGAGAGTCCTTTGTTTTACAGAGCCATAGAGGACAGTGAAATTCCATTAGAGCAACTCAGTGTCAAATTGATGACAAGATCAAAACATAATGCCTCTTTCAGCCTGATTGTACTAACAGGTGTTTGGATTTACCTTCTCCTTCAAATCAACTTCCGTAGCATGGAGAGTGGCAAATCACAGTGGAGAGCTCTTAGTGTGGTGGCAGTGCAAGCCTAGTGCTAGACAACACGGAAGAAGATCAGCTTCCCAGAATCCCTTCTGTTCCGTGGCTTGACAAAATCAATCTCAAGTGGACCCTGGCGTGGGTATTGTATGACTCTCTCCATTTGACACATACACAAACTGTCAAGACCAAGAAATTCAAAATAGCACTAAGTTCCTCACCAGGAGGTAGGGTGGTACAGGAAAAGAGTATGGATTTTGGATTCAAAGAACCTGGGACGAGCTCTGTCACTTACATACCCAGGTGAACTTGGAAAAGTCACTTCACTTCCCAAATCAAAGGTTTTTTTTTCAGCTGTAAAATGAGGAAGTTCTACTAGATTGCTTCAAAGATCCCTACCAGCTCAAGATCTATATATTTACTAGTGGATACTGTGTGTAGACTCTGGAAACCCAAAGACACGAAATGAAACCATTTCTGCCCCCAGTTGGGGAAATACAACTGTTCACAGACACATATTACGAGGATATATACAAAATAAATATCCAATGAGTGGGGTGAGATAGTGACAACTGGGTTAATCAGGGACAAGGTTCCTTAAAGGAAATGCTTGAGCTGAGCCTTAAAGGAAGCAGTCGTAACAAGTCTGATGGTGACGAGGAGGAGTCCTCCACCTGTCATAGGAGGGGGGGGAGGCAGGAAGAAAGAAAACTGCCTTGCAAAGGCAGACACACAAAATATTATATTCATGTACTTCCATAAAGAGTAACATGGGTGTTGCTCATCACTGAATTAAATCTCATGCTCCTTGACCAACTGTCAGAGCAGTTCCATCCCCTGTTTTTGTCAAAAGTGGTTTTGTGTAGGTAGACCCAAGTAAGAGGGAATGGAATAGTGACCATCTGAACAAGGAAGTGGTTCAGCTAAAAATAAAAACAAATCTCAGGATCTAAACAGTAGGCTAATCTGAAATGGTAATGTGACATTCTCCTCAGTAAGTTAAGACCTTGACTGCAAGTTGTTTGGTTTTTGGGTTTTTTATGACAATCTCATTCCAAAGAGCTCACTTGCTGTTGTTATTCAGTCATTTTTCAGTGTGTCCAACTCTTCATGAACCCATTTGGGGTTTTCTTGGCAAGATACTTGAAACGTTTGCTATTTTCTTCTCCATCTCATTTCCAGATAAGGAACTCAGGCAAATAGGATTAAGTGACTTGCCCGACAGTCACACAGCTAATAAATGTCTGAGGCCAGAGTTGAACTCAGGAAGATGAGTCTTCTAGACTCCAGGGGCCAGCACCCTATGCATGTGCCTTTTGCTGTCTTCTAAATTCATGCCAGGAAAACCAGACATCACCAGCAGCTTCTTTTGGAGACTGCCAATGATCCCTTTCATACACAGATGACCAGGGGCAGTATGACCTCCTTTCATTTCTTTGTTGACAGTCTTATAGTGGAATGGTTATTTCAGGTTAATAGAAGAGTCACTTGCAATAGAGATTTGATGGAAGGATTGGGTATGTGAGAGGATGAGTTTATTTTCTTGAGTTACCGAGTTTTTAGATCAAAGACTACTTATTCAACAAACAACCTACTCTTTCTTTGGAGATGCTTCCCAAATACACTAATTTAATAATGGAAAATGTTTTTAGCCCAGTGGCTGGAGTCTTAATATTAATATGTTGAATTTCAGTGATCCAGAGGAGACCAGGGCAGGCTATTCTATCTACTCCAGATATGAGAGGCCATGGAGTTTCTTTTCCTCTATTCCTCAATTTTGTCACCTCTTTCCACAAAACCCAAATTGGCAGGTTTTTCTAGGGTTGATGTCATGTATGGTCAGAATTGGGGAGTGGGGTGGAGAGGATGTAAGGTAACTAGTCTATATTCCCTTTTCCCCACAACCCATCCAACCCTCTTTCTGCAGTGTTCAAGTGATAGAAAAATGCAAAATCCCAAAATGCCATTACCCCCCACCCTGACCATCCCTCACCTCCAAGTCCATCCTGGCCTCTAACCCATTCTGATATCTAAGCACTCCTAAATACTCTTTTTATTTTTTGGCATTGTCCCTGACTTACAACTAGGTAGCCCAGGTAGAAAGTCCATTAAATCCTCAAGAGAAGTAGGGAGAGGGGGCCCTGACCATTCAAAAGAAAGGTAAAGAAATAAAGGCCTTGTACAAGCAAATTGTCAAGGGGGTAGCCAGGTGGCACAGTGGATAGAGCACTGGCCTTGGATTCAGGGAGGACCTGAGTTTCAAATGTGGTCCTCAGACACTTGACACTTACTAGCTGTGTGACCCTTGGCCAGTACTTAACCCTCATTGCCCCACAAAAAACATACAAACAAACAAATTGCCAAGACCTCTCACAGCTTCCACTTGTAGGATCATAGGCATAACAGAAGGGGCACTCGAAGTCATCTCAGTCCAACTTTCTTATTTGAAGATAAAGAAACTGGGACAGAATCACACAGATAGTAAGTAGAACCAGGATTCAAGTGTGATCTTTTGACACCAAACTCCAACCTTGCTAACAATTCGACCTGTCCAAAAGGTAGAATGAACTAACTCTAGATGGAACAGTCCACTCCCTACCCTCTAGAGACCTTCAAGGAAAGATTAGAGGAACACTTGTCAGCTCTGCTTTAGGGGTGATTCTTTCCTCTCAGGTTTGGGTTGGGTTAGGTAACCTCTGTCATCCCTTCCAACTCTGTGATACTCTAATGTTTGCTAATTTTCTCGTCCTGATTTCTTGTCTGATATGGCCACCCTTCCCATACCTTGCTAGCCTTTATTTTTCTACACTCAACATTTGATCACCAGTCTACATACCTTTGCACAGGATATTCCAATGATTAGAAGATTCCCATCCTCACTTCCACCTCTGGAACCCTCGACACCTTCAAGAAACAACTCCAGCACTGTCACAGAAGACCTTTCCAGGATCTCCTAGTTGGTAGCGGCTGCCCATAAATGGCATGCCTCTGTCCAAGGTGTCCCAAAAGTTTAGTGCATTTAGTGCCCCCCCCCAATGGTGATCACAAACTTTATGAGAAGAGAGCTAGCAAAGAGTAGACCTTTTTTCATGAAGGGAAGTGATGACCATAATGCGATCAAGTGTAAATGCATTGAATGGGTGAAGTCACACTTTCCCAAGGTAACCTTCTCCATTCTTGGATAGACGGAATTAATTAGGAAGTTTGGGTTTTAATTTTCCCTCATGACATGATTAAATTTGCTTCTTTCATTTTCTCCTCTTGTTTCTAGTTCTGTCCTTTGGGGCCAAGAAAAACCAATATAACCCTTCTTCCATGGAAGTCCTTCAGATATTTGAACATGAGTATCTCATCCCCTCTTCCCCCAAGTCTTTCTTTTTTTTCTTTGAATTAAACACCCCCAGTTCATTCAACCAATATCTATATAGCATCAACTCTAGGCTCTTTGACATCCTGGCTGCCTTCCTCTGGACAATCTCTAGCTTATAAACATTCTTTCTTTTCTTTATTCTTTTTTTTTTGCTGGGCAATGAGGGGTAAGATGACTTGCCCAAGGTCACACAGCTAGTAAGTGTCAAGTGTCTGAGGCTGGATTTGAACTCAGGTCCTCCTGAATCTGGGCCAGTGCTTTATCCACTGTGCCACCTAGCTGCCTCCTCAATGTTCTTTCTAAAGAAAGGCATCTGGGAAATGAAAGTATATTTCCATATCAAGGCAACCAAGTGCCTCATTGGATAGGGGACCAGACTTAGAGTCAGGAGAGACCTGAGTTCAAATCCAGCTCAGATGCTTACCACTTGTGTGACACTAAACAAGTGATTTAGCCACTGTCAGCCTCGTTTCCTCATCTGTAAAATGATTAATAATAATTACCCCTTCTTCCCAGGGTTATTGGGAAATAGTCACTAAATGGCTTTGCAAACATTAAAGGACTATATAAATTCTAGCTATAGCTGGCCTTGGTGAGGAAGAGTACAATGTGATGGCCACCTTGTTCCTTTTGACTATGCTATTTTAAATGCAGCCTATAGTCAGAGAGCTTTCTTGGATCCCTTTTCATATTGCTGATGCAAATGGAATTCCACTTGAATCCTTGGGTCCTAGGTCTCACGTAAATGTCCCATGAAAGCTCCAAATGTGCACCAGAATGAATAATAAAGAAAACCAAAGCAAAATATTGATGAGCTCTCCATCCAGTCCAGACTAGGTTGGAGACGGCCAGAATCCTGAGGAAGCTTCAGCACAGATAAGATCTAGTAAGTGGAAAGCCTCAAGAAAGAAGCATAGATCAAAAGCAGGAGTTGGGTCAGATCATCTCCTAGCCTTACAAGGGGAGTTTCAGACCAGCAACCAATGCAGGGTCTACCTGAGCAGTCCATGCCCCAGCACTAGAAGGAGACTAGATCAGACCTACCTTTACCCAATCCCACCACCCTTCAGGAAGCCAGGCCAGCACTTAGCTCAGGGTCTGCCCCAGCCACCTCAGCAACCAGGGCCAGACTAGCTCCCAGATAGTTCTTGACTGACCCAGTATCCAGACAGGCAGTGCTCAACACAGAGCCCAGGCATCCCCACTTGGACAGCAGCCAGAGAAAAGATCAGACAATTATCCAGGCCATGCACAACCAAGACACAGAAGAAAAAAATGGCCAGGTCAGCACCAGGAAAATAGAACACATGAGATGTTGTTGAGGACCTGCTATAATCACAGTCAACAACATCTGATAGAAATCTATCAGGGTGGGGCAGCTAGATGGCGCAGTGGTTAAAGCACCGGCCCTGGATTCAGGAGTACCTGAGTTCAAATCCGGCCTCAGACACTTGATACTTACTAGCTGTGTGACTCTGGGCAAGTCACTTAACCCCCATTGCCTAAAAAAAAAAAAAAGAAAAAGAAAAAGAAAAGAAATCTATCAGGGTCACAGCAATTGATGGAAACAACTTTCTGTTCAGAAATATGCAAGGAAAAAAAAGACAGCAAATGGACTGAGGCCAAAACCTAAATCTATCCACTAAAAGACTGAGCTAAAACCCAGGAATTCCTACAAAAGGCCGGGCCTGGTCTTCCCCACCACATCCAGGACCTGCCCACACCACTAATGATTATGGGAGGGAGGAGAGTCTAAACAAAACACAAAGCCTCAATCCAGAAATTGAGGCTGTAGGTAGGAGTAAACAGAAGAGGAGATGAAACACAACGAAGAAATCTTAGAATCTGAGAAAAGCCCAAAAGGTGAGCCCAGTAGCTGAGAGTAACTCAACAACCAATCAAAGTGTAGCATCAGAAAAAAGGATTTCCTGACCACAAGGACTGTAATACCTGGGAAAAAAAGAAACAAGAGACACAAAATATAGTGTCAAAGGAAATGACAGCTAGAAAGAAAAGAACAGTATGGAGAATTAATAATTTGACCCAAATAAATGCTTGATTTGTAGTTATAAAATTCATTTTGTGAACCCAACTGTAAGACTTCAAACCTATTCTAATTAAGTTTATTTGATTCAATCAATGTAACCTGTCAAAATATTTTTTTTAATTCTAATGCTACCTTCCTACAGATTAGCTAACTGTACTTTGTCTGATCTTAACGTTTCATAAGCATGTCATTATCCCTTCCTCCAAGTTACAGGTAAACAGAACAGGGCACTCCAATAATACCTTTCCAAGTTGATGTATATGATTAATTATTATTCTTTGAGTCTCTAAGATCCAAATCCATCTAACTCCATGATTGCCTAACCCACCTCACCCCATGTTATCCACAAGGACTGCCTGAAATAGTTTGTGAAATGTTTTGTCAAAATATGTTATTATATAGGCAGTATTCCCTCACCTAACAGTCAAAAAAGGAAATGAAGTTCATATATCATACCTGTTCTTGATGAAATCATGCTGGTTTCTGGGGATCACCACCTCCTTTTATTTTACAAATCTTTAGTCCCTTTTATCATCTCCTTCATTCTCCACTAGTTGCCTGATCTTTGCTCCCTGGGTCCCTCAGTTCTGATAGGTAAGTTTTTGCCTAATCTCGATGGTGTCCAAGCCTCTATTCTATTTCTGGACTGCTCCATGGCATGCTGCTTCATAATTATGGTCCAATCTTTGCCCCATTAGAATATAAGCTTCTAGTTTGCTTATCATCAGTGCTTGTCCCAGCATCTAACATGCAGAAATTACTTAAGAAATAATTTATCTATTGGGAAGCTACATGGCACAGTGGATAAAGCACCGGCCCTGGATTCAGGAGCACCTGAGTTCATATCCGCCCTCAGACACTTGACACTTACAAGCTGTATGACCCTGGGCAAGTCACTTAACCCTCATTGCCCTGCAAAAAAAAAAAAAAAAGTAGGAACAACATGTCTGCTTCCTTGGTCCTGTGGCACATTTCCAATTCTATAAGTCCTTTGTACAATTGTTCAGAAATAAAAGAATTTTCCATTTTCCCCAAAATAATTGTGAATAACTACTTCTGTGTCAGTAAGTGAAATTAACAACAAAAATTTAGAGCCCTAAAACTGTTATGTATAGATAAATAACAGATGCTCTCTAAACTTGTAGCATTATTTTGTGTCCTTTTTTAAAACATGTTCCCAAGTTTAGGAAGACAAAACCGACTCACTATAGAGACTTTGGATAAAATATTAAATATAAATTATGAACCCAAGTGTAAGACTTCAACACTATTCCAATTTGTCAGTTGCAGAAAGTCAGGCAACAGAAAGTCACATGGTGGACATAAACTAACTGAGGCATGTCACCAACAAAGATTTGATCATGACAAGTGGCACAAAAGCCATTATTGAGAATTGTATGTGACCGGAAAAGAGAGGGGTATCAATCATGTAGCAAACATGAGAGCCTACAAATGGACAGCCCAAGTATTGCATTAGGATCCTGGGGAAATTAGAATAAGATAAACCTCCAGTGCACCATGTGAACCAACTTGGGAGGATTTATGGAAAGACATGAAAGAGAATCACACAAGGTGAAAGGAGGTGAGAAGCAACAAACTATTGTATGACAAGTGTTAGACTTGAAGTCAGGGGACCTGAGATTGGATCCAAACCTTGCCTGTTGCTGCTTATGTGAACTAGGGTCAGACTCTTTACTTTTCTGGGCCCAGTTTGCTTATTTGTGGGGGGTTGAATTTGACAATTCCCAAGCTCTCATCAAGTTTCAAGTTTAGAACTATAATCCTATGTAGGCATGAAAGGATAATGATTTGCACTGGTAGAGGCAATAACCAAATCAATGAGATGATGAATCTATTTAAGTTTTTGTAGCAATTGGTGGTATGGTGGATAGAGCTCTGAGCTCTGAGCCTAGAAACCAGAAAGACCTCGTCTTTTTTAGTTCAATGCTGGAAGAATATATATATATATATATGTGTGTGTGTGTGTGTGTACATGTATATATGTGTGTGTACATGTATATATGTGTGTGCGTGCGTGTGTGTGTGTATGTACGCATATGTATATATGTGTGTACATGTGTATATGTATATGTGTATATATACATATATATATACACACATACATATAATATATATATATATATATATATATATATATATATATATATTCTTCTCAGAGAGCCAATCACTTACAACAAGGAAAAAAGAGGAAAAAAAAACAAGTAAAATTAGCCAGCACCCTCTAACTTTAAGCCTAATCCCTAAAAGTATAGTATAGTCAATGTTCTACACACATAGACTTCTACCTTTGAAAACAGAGGAAGAAAATTACAAGATATTTTTTTCTTATCTACATATTCTAATTAGTTATTCTTTGCTAATCCTTTCTCCCCTTTGCCTCCCTTCTCCCCAACACACACCCATTTGCTATTCTAGCCTGGAACAAGAGTGTGTCAAAATACACCCCTAATGGTTACTTGCAAATTTCCAAAACAAAATACCAATCCCTGATATGCATTATGCCCTCCCTGTTAGAATACAAGCTAATTGAGGAGAGAAACTACCCTCAGAGCTAAACACAATATGTCACACATGTTCAGCACTTACTAAATGACTTTTCATTATTTATTCGAAAGTTATTTTCCTAACCCTCATATTGCCTCACACAGTACTGAGCATATAGTAGGCACCCAATGTATATGTGTTGCTCTGAATTTATGATTACTAATTATTCATCTAGACATATGTTGAAATGGAGGACAGATTGGAATGGGGGCTAGAAATAGGAATGTTCTTAAATGTAATTAGTCATTTCCACTCCTGTGTTTGTCATGTAGCACAAGTTTAATGGGAAGGCACTTTTGTTCTGTTGTTACACATGGCTGCTCATGAAATAATCAGGAGGCATTTATAGCTCAGGGGATTGATTTGCCTGAGATCGCTCAGAGATGATTGTATTATTCTAAAGAAACCATACGTTGCATCTCAAAATAACTTGTTTTTATGCACCCTGCTCATTAATGCTTAACAGAGTTTACTGCAGAGATACATTAGAACAGCACCAACTGACACTCCATTTTTCACTGCCATCTTCTACACGTGTTGCCAAAACAAACTTTTTTATGCTAAACTGAAGTTTGGATTCTTAGCTCAGTAAGTCTAGTGCAATTAATCAATCAATAAGCACATAGAACCATATGAGTAAAGACACAGAGATGGGTGAACGATGGGTAAGTTTCAAAGGCATCAAGTTGTCTAATTTGAGTAGGACACAGTATGCATGGAAATTCATTAGGTAAAGCTGGGGAGCTAATATGGGACCAAATTATGGAAGACCTTTACTACCAGGCCAAAAAAAAAAAGTTTTAATTTTTCATGAGAAGCAGTAGAGAAGATATTTGAGCAGACTAGAAAGATGATCAGAATCTCTACTATCTGGGAGGGGAGTAGAAAAATCAGCCTAGGTTTGTTGTAGAAGTTGGCACTTGACCTGAGCTTTAAAAGGAGGGAATGTTTCTGAAAGGCAAGGGTGAAGAGGAAGCACATTACAGGTATGAAGAAGGACTTCTTGTGCAAAGATATAGAGAAAAGAGTTGGGATTTAGTGTATAGAGAATGGAAAGTAGAATGGTTTGACTGGAATTTAGAGTGAGTTAAAATGAATGGTGTGCAATAAGGCCGGGAAGGTAAGATGGAGCTAGATTGTAAAGAGCTTTATAAACTAGAGATATCAGAATTTTATACTAAAAGCAAGAGAGAGTCGGTGATTTTGTTGAGCAGGGGTAGTGACCTATCCTTGAGGAATATCCATTTGACAGCTTAGTTATAGAGAATGAAGAGAAAGACTAGAGGGGCAGCTAGATGGTGCAGTGGATAGAGCACTGGCCCTGGAATCAGGAGTACCTGAGTTCAAATCCAGCCTCAGACACTTAACACTTAACTAGCTGTGTGACCCTGGGCAAGTCACTTAACCCCAATTGCCTCACTAAAATAAAAAAAAAAGAGAGAAAGACTAGAGCATAGAAGACCAATTAGGAGGTTGTAATTTTCCAAGAGAGAGGTGATTAAGGTCTGAACCAGGATGAGAGTTTCAGTGAAAGGAGGATAATGATGAAAGCTCTTGTGGAAGTAACAATTTGTTTACCTAGAACAAATAACCAAGAAGTCTGCTATTTTTTCTGGAATTCTGTCTAAGATATAGTGGAAAGTATCTGAAGAATTGCTGATCCTGATGAATATTGTTCATTTTTAGTGATACATGTTGCAACAAATGATACCTCTAGGAAAACCTAGGAAAGATTGAAAAGTATCCTGAAGGGGGCAGCTAGGTGGCACAGTGGATAAAGTACTGGCCCTGGATTCAGGAGGACCTGAGTTCAAATCTGGACTCAGACACATGACACTTACTAGCTGTGTGACCCTGGGCAAGTCACTTAAGCTTCATTTCCTTGCCAAAAAAAAGTATCATGAAGTCTCAGGGGAAAAGCTGAAAATTTGGGGAGCTGGGTATAGATGATGTTTCATTACTACCACCAAACTGATTCAAAACAGGAAGACCAATTTAGAAAGTGAAATGCTATGGTGGATTTTTTAACCAAATTCCTTAAATTTCAGGAATGATAAGCTCTTAGCCAGGGATAGAGTGCACCAAGTAGACAAAGGAAACGAAATAAAGAAAAAAGAGAAATACTGTGGGAAAGCATCAAGAAAGGAGATGTCAAAGAACCCTAACATGGTGAATTTCTACCTCTAAAGGCAACAATAGATAGATAGACAGACAGACAGACAGACAGACAGACAGACAGACAGACAGACAGACAGATAGATAGATAGATAGATAGATAGATAGATAGATAGATAGATAGATAGATAGATAAATGGGCAACTACATGACACAGAAGATAAAAGGTAATATAAGTAGAGGAGATTGGAAATTATGAAATATACCCTTATCCTGTGGGTGCTTATGGGTTGTGTTCAATGTTATATTGGTCCTTGAGGGATTCTCTCTTACATACCCCCTTGGGGAGCCACACATTCAGTAGGGAATAATGCTATGTCAATGCTCATGTCATAGAACATTCAAGTTTTTTCTGTCTTGTAGGAATTTAAGAGAAAATTAGAAGGATATTAGACCTAACAAAAGTAATGTGATGTTATATTACATAACAATGTAATCCAAATAGAAAAAGTTATTGCTTCCAACATAATTAGATAATATCTCATAGCAACAAAAACTTGAATTCTTCAAAAACATTTTGTGATGAATTTCTTTTCCCTCAAGTTCACTACCACAGGAAACCCACTGCTATGCAAAATCAGAGCCCCTTGTTTTTGTATATTCCCAAGTAGTACAGAGTCTGGCTAGGCTACTGTTAGTGTCCATTAAAGTCATGATTAGGGGCAGCTAGGTGGCACAGTGAATAAATCACTATCCCTGGAGTCAGGAAGACCTGAGTTCAGCCTCAGACACTCACTAGCTATGTGACCCTGGGCAAGTCATTTAACTCTGATTTCCTTAACAACAATAACAACAACAACAAAACAACACATAATGATTAGTTTAAGGTGCATCCACTGAATCATTCCAGAGGAAAATTAGGTTCAGGAAAAAAAAAACTTGCATAATAATCAACTAAACCTGATTACTTTTCCATGGTGTAAGAAGGACAACTGAATAGGAAAATATTTTCAACAAACTCCCAAGTAGAGACAGCATGATGTAGTGGAATAGGTGTGAATTTGGAGTCAGATGACCTGGGTCCCAAGCCTTTGAAGCTTACTACTCTTATGACCTTGAGTAAGTCACATAACATCTTTATGTCCTTTTTTTTTTTTTTTGCAGGGCAATGAGGGTTAAGTGACTTGCCCAGGGTCACACAGCTAGTAAGTGTAAGTGTTTGAGGCCGGATTTGAACTCAGGTCTTCCTGAATCCAGGACCAGTGCTTTATCCACTGCGCCACCTAGCTGCCCCAACATCTTTATGTCTTAATTTATTTATCATATGAGGGAGTAGGGCTAGATGGTCTCTGTGGTCTCTTCCAACTCCCCAGCTGTGGTACTAACATCCTGTTACTAAAGAGATCTCTAAGGCCCCCTCCAGCTGCAATTGGAATCTAATTGGGATTTGGGAATCATAAGTCATCATGCTTTACTTATTTGGAAAAGTAGCCTTGGTAACTATTCTGTCCTTCTAGTCATTTCATTAAGGATTTCTTTCCCCACACACACACACACACTTCTGAAGAGGTTTTGGCAAATCTTAGAAAATCAAATGCAATAAATTGATTAATCAAACAAAACTAAGCACAGGAATTTTTAAAAGCAAAACAGAAACCAATGAAAAGAAAACCAATAGGTGTTACCAAGCAACCGAGGCGGTTTGACGATTATAGTAGATACTGAGTTTCTTGATAAGAAAACTATAGCAATTTAAGGGTTTTTAAAACATTTGATTTGATTAGACTTTAAAATAAATTATTCTTCTTCAGTTAGTTAATAAGCATTATTAAGGATTTACTATGAGGCAGGAATTGTGCTAAGCCCTTGGGATAAAATAAGGCAAAAATAGTACCTGTCTTCAAAGAGCTTATGTTCTAATGGGGGAGGTAACATGTAAATAACTGACTACATGCAACATAAAAAACAGAGTAAAATGAAGAGTTTTGAAAAGAAAAATCAAAAAGTGTCAATAAACTTCTGAAAGAATGCTTCCAGTAATTATACATGATATTATCTTTTATAAAAGAATTCATCTGCAGAGATATTTTATTCACTGTTGGCCTTAAATTTTAGATAATCTATGAGGTGGGTTCTGATATGAGACACCGGGTACTTTCAAATCTGATGTCACAAAAGACAGAGAAATTTTCCAATATACATTTCGCACAAGGGCCCCCTTAACAGTGGAGGGAAGGACAAACTGTAAATGAATGAAGATATACCAGTAGGAGGCTGAGATATGTGTGGTCATAGTATGCTATTTTCTCATCATCTAATAATATGGGGACATACCTTGTAAATTGTAGAAAAATAGAGAGAAAAAGTATCGAACAGACAATCTCTCTCTCAATATTGGTTGTTTTAAATACACCTTGGGTGGTGTCGGGTTCCCATGCATGGATACATTTTCTTATAACAGATTTAGACCTCCTTTTTTGTAATACTCTAATATCTATATTTGGGAGCTTTGACTGGAATAACCTAAGAAATCCAAGAGTCTCTCCATATCTAGGAGCACATAACATAGATCTAGAATGTGGAAGGGACCTTAACAGAAATTTAACCTGATCTCTTACTTTACAGACGAGGAAATGGAAACCTGAAAAAAGAGCATGGTTTTCCCAAAGTCACACCAGTAGTAAGAGGTAGAGTCAGGATTGGAAGCTGCATTCTCTCATTCCAAGCCCACGGTTCTTTCAATTATGCACTATGGCTATGGAAAAGTAGAATCACAGATTTCTGAAATGGAAAGGACTTTAGAAATTATATCTTGCATCCTCAAAATGTACCACAATGCTTTTGCTACATTAAGTGCTTAATAAATTAAATATTCTTCTGAAGGGATTCCTCAATTTAAGCTAAGATTTTGGCAAAATGTCCTAACTTTCAGCCAGCAGGGCAACAATTGGGTACTACTTCACTGTACTAATTGGTGCCCTAATGGCCTGGAAAATACACCTAAGCTGTGATTTGTTCAATTGACCCCTAGTGGGAGGGATTATCGGGTAGCTCTCTGAATTGACTTGTTTGGTTTGCTCTCTATAGAACTCAAGGAAATTGCTCATTAAGTAGAAGATTAGAATCTGAACAGAATTACGTAAACCAAGCTTGACTGGAAGAAGTGTTTCCTTCTGCTTGGATTTACAGCAGCGTTGTTCCTCTAATATGTCCCTTTTGTGCAATATTTCATAAGAGCTGAGACTCAGAGGTGGAAGGAACCTTGGGGGTTGAGCTACCACCACCCTCTCATTTTATACTGGAGGAGACAAAATGCTGACTTGTTCAACATTGCACAGCTAGAACAAATAGCAGATCTGGTGTTCAAACCTAAGGCCATCAACCCAAAACATTTAATATGTTTGTATTTGTGATGAATATAAAGATTAGGGAGCTAGTCATACCACTTATAAATGAAGGAAACTAGGCAGAGTCATGGACAAAATATATGACGGAGTCAGGAAGACCTAAATTTATATCTCACCTCAGATTCTTTTTAGGTGTGTGACATTGGGAAAATCCCAACCTCTCTTGGTCTCAGTATCCTCAGCTATAATTGGAAATGGTAATAGTGCCTATGTCAAAAGGTTGTTGTTAGGCCCAAATGAGGTACATAAAGTACTTTAAAAACCTTAAAGTACTCCACAAATGTAAATGTTATTATCATTTTTACTATTAAAATAATCAATTTTGAGCACAGGATGCCTTTTGTGCTCCTCACATGTGGTCCTCTAGGAATTAGGACTATCTCTCTTCCCATTCCCATATAGATAATGCCTTGGTCATATGCCTAGAGTCAATCAATAAGAATTTGGTAAGTGCTTCTATGTGCTATAAGAGATGTGCTAAGTGCTGGGGTTGCAATGACAAAAATCAAATGTTCCCAAACCCAAGAAACTTGCTTTCTGTTGGAGGTGACACCATATGTAGGTGTATACAAAATAGAACAAACGATGGGTTTAGGGTAGAGCACTTAAAGTTGATGGATGAAGAAAGGCTTCATGTAGAAGAAAGAATATGAAATGGGTCTTGGAGGAAATTAGCAATAATAATAATAAAACATGTAGATAGCACTTTAGGATTTAAAAGCACTTTATGAATATTATGTATTTTGTGTTTTGTTGTTTGTTTGATGGTTTTTTCCATACCAAGGTTTGAAACTAGAATATTATTATCATTTTATTCTCTCAACAACCCCGTGAAGTAGGCACTATTACTATGCCCAGAGGTTAAATGATTTTCCCAGAGGTCACACAGTTTTTAAATATCTGTGGCCAAATTAGAACTCAGATCTTCCTGAGTCTAGATCCAGCACTCTATCTATTGAATTACTTCAATGTTTAATTTAACTTAAATTAGAGGTGGATTTGAGGAAGGAGCACACTCCAGATATGGGGAGGAGGAGAGAAAAATAAAAAAGGAAAGAAAATAGGAAAGTAAGAAAAAGAGGAAAGAGAGAGAGAGAGAGAAATCAAGTTGGCAGTTGGGATAAACCATTCAAGTTTTTTGTTGGTTCTCTTGAACTGAATCACATATGGTTTTTTTCTTTTTTTCTGGACAGTTCAACTTCATTTTTTGAAGATTTTTGCTGAGAGATGATTTCAAAGAGTACCACTCAGCTATCAACAGTGCACTTGCCATTCAGCTTAATAGGCAGTTCCTATTTCCCAATCTTCTGTCAATATTAAACAAGAGGGAGTCTTTCCCTAGAGTTCCATCTTTGTAAAGTTAATTATCCTGAACACATACTTGGGAACCAGGAAAAACCTACATTTCTTCTTGACATTAACAGATTTCAGTACCATGAACAAATTACTCATCTCCATCCTGCCTCTGGCCACATCACTACCATCCTCAGTAACATCAGGCAAAACGAGAGTCAAGATTTTCAATTTGACCATTCTATGAGAAGAAATGAGGACTCCATCATTCACAGGGCCATTCTCACCATAATAAATTGAATCTATTCAGTCACATTCAATTCTGTCTTGATCACACAGACACAATTTCTCTACCTGTTCAATTATGTTAATAACAGTTCACTATGAAGATCAAAGCAATTCATTAGCACTAATCAATTAATCTCAACATTATCCCTCTTTAGGAGGGCAGGGTACAATTTGGAGCAAGGGAAATTACAGCACAGAGAAAGCAAGAGAGAGAGAGAACTTGGTATAATATAAAGACTGGATTTGGCATCTTTCAGCTTTGAGTTCAGGGCTGTTCAAGTCATTCACTTTCAGACTGATCAGGTTCATAGGCAAAAAGAGATTCAGAATCCTCAGTCTTATTTAAGAGATGGGCCTTTGTTGAGTCATGAAAAGTATCACAAGCAAGAACTATAGTCTACTTTCCTCTCCCCATTTCATACTTTAGGACCTTTCTGAGTTGGCCATCTTGCCCAAGGAAGCTCATTATTGGTAAAACCTCATCATTCTGCAAGTTCCTATCAGTCTTGGTATTCTACCTCATCAACATCTTCTGCTTCTCTGATTGTAGAATGGATCCATGAACTCAAAAAAACCTCCATTTAAGAAAGGAGATCAGCTCAGAATATCTCATGTATCACTTGGCTGCTCTACTTTAGGACTTCTCTGATTTTTCCTTCATGCCCCTGTGTCAGATGTCTTCCCCCACACACAGGTGCACCTACAGACACAAACACATACACTTTTCAGCTTCCTTTTGTGCCTTGCCTTCCCCCATTAGACTGTAAGGTTTTTGAGATCAGGGCTGGCACATAGTAGGTACTTAATAATTGTTTCTCTAGTGAGAGAATGTCCACAGGAAAGCATACAAGACACCCAGTGAAGATGTCTTTAAGTATTTGAAGGGCTGTCATGTCAAAAGGAAATTGATTTGATTTGCTTGGCTTCAGAGGACAGATCTGGGCACAGTGGGTGGTAGATTTTGAAGATACATTTCAGGAAAAAAAATTAGTAAATTATATCTGCATGATAAGAATGGTCCCTAAAAAATAAAAATAAAAAATAAAAACAAAAATAAAAGAATGATCCCAAATGATGGAATAGACTGCCATGAGAGGCAGTGGTTCCCAATTGCTCAAGCAGAGTCTGTATACCCTCTTTTCAGTAGAACTGTAGAGGAGATTCTACTACAGATAAGGCTAGGATGCTCTGATACACCTCAGAACTCTGAGATTTTGTGATTCCCTTTACTGTTTCTCAGACACAGGACTATCATGCTATAGCAGTCCATGAAAAAGGATGACCTGAAGAGTTGCTAGAAAAGTTAAGTCATAGTCACCATTGGCTACAACTCTAATGGTTTTATGTATATGTGCATATACATATATATATATTTATATATATATATATATATATGTTTCCCTACAATATTCAATCAATTCTCTCCAAAATTTAGTCAACTGAATGTGAAAACAACAATAAAATTTGTTACGAGATTGATTTTTCATATGTTCAACCAATTGTTTCCATAGACACAACTGAAATAGAATTACAAATGGCATGGAGTTTCCTTAAGCCATAAAGAAATTCCTAGAAAAGTAATTAGAATGGTTTAAAATCATTGAATTCTTAATATTTCCATTTTCTGAATAAATATTTCATGTATTGCTCTTCTGGGAGGCAAAGAGCCAGGGCAATTCAGTTGTAATATGTGTTTAAAATATTTTTCTGCAGTGGCCTATTTTGAGATGTATCTCAACAGGTTGTGACAAGTAGAACAGGAAAATACTATTCTCATTTCCCTGGGTCAATTACCAAAATAACTGAAAAATATCCCTAAATCACCTTTTCTCAGAACAATCGCCTCCAAGGAGGAGGGAGAAAAAAAAGAAAAGACTGAGCTGTTTTGTCATAATTAAGTTTGAGCCTCAAAGTGTCAAAAACAAATCTAATACATTGGACACATCTGACTTGAGACAACAGGTTGGGACTATTAAAATAGAGAGATTGAGCAAGTCCAAATGGGGCTTGCTACCATAAATAAATTGTAAAGCATGAAACAAACATGTAGCCAGGGTGATATCAAAATGCTGCATTTTGACGCCATTTTAATTAGAAAATAGGTGTCACACAAGAAGTAATAACAAACAATAACCTGGAATGTGTACATATCGGATCTTTCAATGAGCTCAAAATCATGATGTAGTAGAATAATCACTGGATCTTGAATCAGAGGACTTAGTTTCAAATCCTACTTCTGATACTACCTACATGACTTTGGACAAGTCATTGAACTTCAGTATTACAAATTGAATAGAAGGGATAGGACTAGATGGATTCTAATATCGCTTCCAGCTCTATATCTATGATCCAAAAAACCTAGGATCCCATAGACATTTGATGCTACCCTCCTCTTCTTGATTTACTAGCTAGCTAGAAATCAGCTGATTGACCCTGGCACCTAGGTGATGGAAGAGATGGAGAGCCAAACCCAACATCAGCTAAACCTGATTTCACATCTGGTCATAGACACTTAATAGCTGTGTGACCCAGAATAATGTGCTGAAACTGCTGTCTGCCTCAGTTTCCTAAACTGGAAAATAATAGCATCTAGCTGTGTAGCACCTCATAGGGTTGTCACAAAGATCAAATTTAATATTTGTTGTGCTTAACAGTGCCTAGCACATTGTACACACTTAATAAATGTTTATTCCCTCTCCTCCCTTCCTCAGGAAAGTCATTATCAAATACAGAATGGGGAAATAATGTTTAATAAGTCTGAAAAGATGTTATGTTGTGAAGGGTGTTTTTTTATATAAACATTTTTATTTAAAGTTTTGCATTCCAAATTCTATCACTCCCTCCCTGTTTCTCCCACACACACACTTAGTAAATAATTACATATAGGTTATACATGTACAATTATATAAAATATTTCCATATTAGTCATTAATTTTATATGCGAAGAGTTGAATAAAAGAAAAAAATGGAAGAAAAAAGCAAAAAATAGCATACTTCAGTCTGTGTTCAATCAATATCAGTTCTTTCTTTGGAGGTGGATAGGCTGCTTCATTATTAGTCTTTTTGGATTGTCTTGGATACTTGTATTTCTGAGAATAGTTGTCATTCACAGTTCTTCATTGAACAATACTGCTGTCAATGTGCACAACATCCTCCTGGTTCTGCTCACTTGCGAGTTTTAAGAATCAAAAATAAGGCGGCAGCTAGGTGGAGCAGTGGACAAAGCACCAGCCCTGGATTTAGGAGGACCTGAGTTCAAATCTGGCCCCAGACACTTGAAACTTACTAGCTGTGTGACCCTGGGCAACTCACTTAACCCTCATTGCCCTGCCAAAATAAAAAGAATCAAAAAATGAAAAATGTTTTTGTTATCAAAGGAGAAATTTTTAAACACTGGAATTGGGAGTATGGCATGGTCAGATATGAGCTTAAGAAAATTACTCTGGCAGGAATACAAAATAAATGTAAAAGAAAGCCTGATGTATACTTGGAAAGCCAAAAATGGTCCCATACAAAAGGTAAGGAAAAATACCTACCCTTTTTTGGCAGTAAGATAGGGAACTACTGGGACTAAATACTACATATATTGTAAGTTAGTATCTACATAATTTGTTTTCTTTGTGTTTTCCTTAGTTACAAGGGACCTAAAAGAAGTGGAGTGGGAATATATGCAAAAATTATTGTAATGTATAAGCAAAATGCATCAATAAAATTCATGTCAAATTTCTAAATTGTCTGTTTATCTGTACAGTGTGTTTGGATCACTCAAACTAAAAGCTTGGTTTGGGGGTGCCTATTTTCTAGAATCTCTGATTTTGAGCAGAATTAGATTCTCTAATTTTATACAGTGTGTACCATTGACTCAAATGGCAATCAATCCCCATATTTCAGCCAGCATAATCACTAATATTTGGAGGTAGTACCCACAGCCACGAGATTATCCTCATCTTGTTTCTATAAGTCAAACTCATCACTTGACAATCAGCATCAATGCCTAAGCAGTTAAGACAGACAGGAAATGATGACTGTCTTCAAATATTGAATAATTATGGGGAAGAGTATGGATTACTCAGACATGAGACCCTCAGAGAAAAGTCATGGGGACAGCAATTAGGAGGTTGCTAGAAGAAGGCTAAACAGGAAGGGGAACAGGGTAGGTGAGGAACAAAGATTTCACCTGGGGTACATCCAGTGCAAAGCAAGGAGACAGACCATGTGGAGGCATACCATAGTAACTAATTATTCTAACGAAATAGGTGCCCAGTTGAGTTTTGTCTCCCTTTTAAAGGAGCACAAGTGTCGGGAGTAAGTCCTGCCTAACTTCCACCAGTCCTTCATCACATTGACAGCATGGTCTTACAAGTGTACTAGTCTAGCAATAAAGCATTTTAAAGGTACAAACTAGAATAGAAAGAGGTTTAAAGGGAAACATAGGAAAGCAAGGCCACTTTGGGAATTAAGGTGCTGAATTTAAGATATTCTTTAAAAAACAAAAACAAGATATACATAGATTTTCAGTTTCATAATATTCTTCTGTTCTTTGCATGAGGAAATGTGCATTTTTTTAATGTTTGTCATGTTCAGAGTAACAAAAAAAACTTTTTAAACACAAAGGTAGTCTGATAATATCCTCTACTCAAAGCTTGTGGTGCCTCGCCATTACTTGTCAAGTGAAACATAAATTCTTAA
The DNA here is from genome assembly GCF_019393635.1 of Dromiciops gliroides. NCBI lineage: Eukaryota > Metazoa > Chordata > Mammalia > Microbiotheria > Microbiotheriidae > Dromiciops > Dromiciops gliroides. The sequence continues at coordinate 33,926,290 of NC_057866.1, forward strand.
TTTTTGTATTCAAAGCTTTTACAATGTCTTCCTCCAGTGTACCTATATGACTTTTTCTTATTCCATTCTTTTTCGTATTCTTTGAGTTCCAGCCAAAATTTCCATCCCCAAGGAAAAGTTAAAGACTCTCAAGTGAACGTGGTGCCTGGAAAATGGTGCCTTTAATAGGAAGAAAGAAGTATGGAGGAGGGGAAGGTTTAAATGGGTAACTAAAGGAGTGGTAGTTCCATCCACAGACAATGCTTTAAAAAGACATGGGTTTGGTTTTCACATAGCAGCAAAGTTTTCTCAAAAAGGCATGGGCAGGGGCAGCTAGGTGATGCAGTAGATAAAGCACTGGCCCTGGATTCAGGAAGTCCTGAGTTCAAATCTGGCATCAGACACTTGACACTTACTAGCTGTGTGACCTTGGGCAAGTCACTTAACCCTCACTGCCCCACAAAAAAGACATGGCTTTGGTTTTCACATAGCAGTAAAGTTCTCTCAAAAAAGGCATGGGCTTGTTTTTTTTTGTTTTGTTTTGTTTTGTTTTGTAGAGCAGTAAATGGGCAATTATGTGAAATGCAGCTTGTCCCACTAAAAGTCATCTTCCTACCCACCCCCCATGGTAGTGGTCAGTTGCCTGACCCATCTTTTATCAGAAATCTTCTCTGAAGCAGGAATTCAAGCCAGACAGATGTTCAGCACAGCAAGGAAGAGACAGCTCCAATGAGAATTTATTTTTTAATTTTAAGGTCTTTCCAGGTGATTCCCTTCTCATGCATACGAAGACTTTGAGTTATCCCCAGGATGGTGATTAAAATGCTAATAATAATATTTTAATTCCTATCATACTTTGTAACTGAAAAGATTTTTTTTACTCACTATAAAGCAAATATATTGTTGTTGAACTGAGGATTATATCTTTGAACTCTGCTTTAACATAATTCCCTATAAGATGAGGTCAGTGTAAGATATATGTCTTGGACTCTTTCTAAGACATTTTTTAGACCTCCAAGGGCAGTGAAGAATTTTTTGCCTCGTCTTGTCCAAATACAAACTCACACATGCCAATGATGATGGTAATCAGTAAAACTGGGTAGGACCAATTTCTCTGAGAGAAAGGGAATAGGGTACAAACTGAGATACAAATAAAAATAAAGCACAAGACCAGGCCAGGTTGGTACCAGAGTTTCTTGGCACATCAAAAATCCCACGAATTGATATAAAAGGGAGAGACTAGTTGCAAGAGAAGATACTAAATTTGGGAAGTCATTCATGAATCAGGAGGCCACATACAGGATACATCAAGAAGCTGAAAATACAAATGACTCAGTATGTCCCCCCCCCCAAAAAAAAAACAGTTTCATCAACCTGTTGTGTTCCCTTTCCACCCCCATCCTATGATATTGTGCAAGAGTTATCACTGGTCAACTTCAGTCTACTCCCTCCTGAGTTGTGATTTCAAGGCCATGGTCTCAGATAGCGATACTATCTGATAATGTTGTTGCTGAATCATATACACTTATACATCATATTTGCTAAAAAGCATACAACTTTGAAGTGATAACAAGGATCAGGATGCTACAGTGGATAACACTGGTTCTGGAGCCAAAGAAACTGTTTCAAATATCAACTCTGATGAATATTACGTGAGTGATCATGGGTAAGGGAACCTCCTTGGGTTTCACTTTCTTCCTCTATAAATGACCTTTGAGGTCCCTTCCAAGTCTAGATCTGTGACTCTATGAAACAAAGATGCTTCTCTACCAAGTTATGTTATAATCTAAGATGCATTTATCACAGAAGGGCCTCCAAGTATAGAATCAATCAATCAACATTTATTAAACATTTACTATATGCCATCCACTACTTTCTTGTACTTAGAGATGAATTTGTCTCTAATGACACTTGTCTTTCCCCTAGTTGTCTATTTACTCATTCACTAATTCATTTATCCATTCAATTGTTTCCCAGTTAAGAGGCAGGAAAAGGGGCAGCTAGGTAGGTGATGCAGTGGATAAAGCACTGGTCCTGGATTCAAGAGGACTTGAGTTCAAATCCAGCCTCAGACACCTGACACTTACTGGCTGTGTGACCCTGGGCAAGTCACTTAACCTTCATTGCCCTGCCCCGCCCCCCCCCCCTGCAGCACAATACTGTGGAAGGATCGATAATTGGCCATGGAGTAGAAATATGTGGGTTCAAGCTCTAAATCTGACTCTTTTTAGTCATTGATCGTAGAAAAGTCATCTACCTCCCAACATTGGAAAGCATAGGTGATATACAAAGAAAACAGTGATAAAATGTACTTTAAAAGAACATTTCTATATAAATTCAGGTATCACCAAGTGCAAATTGTTACATTATGGGATAAGGAAAAAATGGTTAACAAAAATCTGTTCCTGCCCTCCAGGGCATCCACTCTAGGAGAACATGGTGTGCATATTTGTATAATAGCTAGGATGAAGCAGAGAACATAATAATGGCACGAGAGAGGCATAAAGTGGCCTATAATGTCTGAAAAAGGAAAAATAATTTCGTACTTGACTGACAGTAGAGAAGGAACAGGGAAGGTCCCATAGAAAATAAGTCACTTGAGTTGAGCCTTGAAGTAAGATTTCACTTCTACATCTTTAAAGGATGCTCAGCAAAGATTCTATTGCTCTGGAAAGCTATGGAGTAAAGAGAGAAACAATGGGAAGCTAGATGCCACAGTGGATAAATAGCATGTAAGATTTGGGGTCAGGAAGACCTCAGTTCAAATCTTAACTGTATCACCTTGGGCAGGTCACTTACATTCACTCAGCCTCAGTTTCTTCATCTGTAAAATGGGCATAATAATAGCATCTACTTCACAAAAGTTGCTGTGAATATCAACTGGATCACCATATATAATGTGTTTTGCCAACCTTATCACTATATAAATTGTGCTAATTATTATCATCATCATCACAGTTCAAAGTTATCATATTAGCAAATTTCAGTTTTAGGCTCCTAGCCCCTGATCATCCCTTCAAGGCAAAGTAATATCTATCCCTAGGGTTGGTTTCATTTAACTCTTTAATTGTGGTTTTCATGGCATGACTGTGACACCTTCAGATTTGAGGGCTTTTATTTCTTCCTTTCCAAACACAGACCTACTCTAACTCTCCCAGATCACAAGCAACATTCACTGGAGGGGTAACTTCCTTGGCACCACCAGGCCTGCTAAATATTTTCCCCCTTGACATATGTCTAGAAGACTTTCCCATTCTCATTTTTAATGTATCGGAAGACTAGTTTCTCTAATATCTCAGCCTAATAGATCTCTCCATCAGGACATTTGTCCAAATGGGTATGGGAGATTTTTCTTTGGCTCCATCTGATCTCATTCTTCCTGATTATCTGCCCTTATATCACCTAAACCATGGCCTGCCAACCACTGGTAAATAATCGCTCTTCCCCCTGTTATTTCTCATCTGGCTTCTCTCTGTTACTCTTCTCTGTCTGGCTCTTGCAAACCATTCATTGTTTTGCCTCCAATGTATCAACACACTTTGGGCTTAAGGATAGCTTCTGAGTCATCCTCTTCCTTTTGGGGAATACAACTAAAAAAAGTGCATCTCAACCCTCCCCTGAAGCCAGAAGAGTTTTCAAAATATCCTTGGAGATGCTGACCAAGAACTTCCCAGGGTAATGCTAAGTTCCTAGGAATTTGTTATTTATGTACATAATTCTCTGGCTTTCTGATTTTCTAAAGACGGTTTTATTTATATCATTTTCAGGCAGCTAGGTGGCACAATAGACAGAGCACTGATCCTGGATTCAGGAGGAACTGAGTTCAAATCTGACCTCAGACACTTGATACTTACTAGCTGTGTGACCCTGGGCAAGTCATTTAACCCACATTGCCCCACCAAAAAAAAATAAAAAAGAAAGAAAAGAAAAGAAATGTATATTTATATCATTTTGAAAGGCAATCAGGGTTAAATGACTTGCCCAGGGTCATACAGCCAGAAAATATCTCAGGCCAGGTTTGAATTCAGGTCCTCCTCACTCCAGGGCCAGTGCTTTATCCACTGTGCCACCTAGCTTCCCCTGTTGTAACATTTTTTAATTTTATTTTTAATTTATGGAATAAAACAAGCATTTCCATAACATAGTGCAATTAAAAAAGATGATTGTACATGAAACTGCATGACTTGCTATTCCATCCAAATATACAACAAAATTATACTGTAAATTTGTTTTTGGTTTGGGTTTGGGGTTTTTTTTGGGAAGGGGGCAGGGCAATGAGGGTTGAGTGACTTGCCCAAGGTCACACAGCTAGTAAGTGTCAAGTGTCTGAGGTCTGATTTGAACTCAGGTCTTCCTGAATCCAGAGCTGCTGCTTTATCTACTGTGCCACCTAGCTTCCCCCTGTAAATTTGTTTTTTTTCCTTTCCTCCCCCCCCAGGATGGTTGCCATTAGACACAAATTCATTTTAAATGATGTAACTTTAAAAATCCAGTTAAGTATAATAAAAGCTAACATTTATTTATAGCTTTGAAATTTACAAAGATCTATATATTTGTTGCAGCATTTGATCTTCACAATAGCCCTATTATCCCCATTTTACAGGTGAGGAAATTGAAGCAGACAGAGAGGTTGAATAACATAGCCAGGGTCACGCATCTTGGATTTGAAATAGAATTTGAATTTGTCTCCCAAATTATGAAGTCCAGCAGTTTGACTACTGTACCACATAGTTGCCTCTTAGAAATGGAAATAGCACCAGCTTTAGAGGCCAACATTTGAACCTAGGTCTTCTGAGTCTGAAACTTAATAGCAGAGTTTCAAAAACTGGTAGTTTAAGAAAGAAATGGAAAACTAGTTGAAGGAAAAGATAATTATATTGGGAGGTCACTCATGCCTCAGGAGACAAGACACAGGGAATTTCAAGGAAATGACTGTTTGCATGAGTCAATGTGTCTTCCCAAAGTTATACAGCCTGGTATTTTCCCATCCCCATCCTATGCTCTTATGTTGGAGTTTTCTTAGGCAACTTTTTTTTAATGTATCCATGTTTCAATCCCTTTATCTATAAAGTAGGGGTGAGGAGGATGCCACTGGATGGCATTTTCAATTCTAAATCTATAATCCTATGATCCCTCTCAGTCTCAGTTTCCTTATCAGACAGATGGAGAAAATAACCCTAGGCTATGTATCTCACAAAGTTAATTTAAGAAAAGCGCTCTTTCTTTATGAGTTACAACACACTAAACAAATACGGGCTATTATTATCGGTATTCAATAGTGCTTTACCTCCAAACATGTTTTCTCTTATTTCTGATTTCTGAATTGCAAAAGTACAATATACAACAGACTTAGATGTTTCAGACCTGGGAGCCAAAGGTTTGTTAAGTGGGTCAGGGTGGTTATTTCTATCTGTCTTCTCTGGAAGAGAGCCCCAGTCCCATCGCTGTACTCAGAGATCACACTAGTAGTCATTGATTCTAATAGTCTGTGGTATGAACACGATAAGGAAAGTGCTGAAGCAAATGCATCTTGACACTGAATTAATGGATTGTTCATAGAAGAAAAGGAATTTAGGAGCCAATGATGGAAATTCATTAGAGCAGTATTTCCCAAACTCATTTTACTGTGGAGCATTTTGGAACTGGAACTATATGGATGGAAATGCTTATCTTGAAAGAGAGAGGCACTAGAGGTATATATAATAAAGGAGGAGCAGGAAAATTTTGGAATATAACAGAGAAAATTACACCCATTTTTATTCCAAGGAGTTTCTACATATTATTAATATTTTTATAACATTTGCATTTTCAAATATCACTTAGTTTTCACTGTGGAGTACAGAGTATATGTACTCACCTTAGCTACCCTCTCAATCATGAAGAAGAGGGGTCAAAATCCTCACAAATTATTCCTTCACTACCTATTGTACTTGCTTGAAGGAAAGATTTTCTTTTCTTTTCTCTCTTCGCTCCCCTTCCTTTCACACACATACACACACATCTCTGAAAGAGGAGCCTTGGTGTCATTCTCTCCAAATGAGCCATGGTCATAGTTACAGCCAGCTCTTTTTCATAACGAAATAAACACTAAAAGGACCCCAATTTAAGAATATCTTGATGTCAATTCATGTAGTTAATTATTTTTCATCCAAAAGGGTAAGAAAATAGAAATAATGAAATGAAAACTTTTATTTCAACGTAAAGTTATAGCATTTTGTGTCAATTGTCATGTTTGCTCCATCTGACATGAAAGTGATCCTCTATATCATAATTTATGGTTGGGCTTGTTGGGAGAGTTAATTCATAAAACTAACTTGTAGCTCCATAAGCTTCAGGAGATGGGGAAGATGCATTAGGGAGGCATTTCCAGATTAAATAATCTATAAAAAAATCACCCTCAGAGCCCTGCTTTTGTCATATCCGGATCACAAGTAACAGCATACACATAGATACTGGTCTTGGCTGACCAACTTTTATAATGAGAATGATCAAAATTCAATATAAAGAAAACAGCTTAGCATAATGTTTATAGATGAACAGGCAAATAGAAAGTGGGGGAGAAGTTGGATGCAGGTAGATTAGTCCCTCCATGTTCTCTACAAGGCATCTGCAACCTGACCAGAATTTCAACCATATAAGCAAGCAAGCTGCCACAATCAGAGCAGGCTCTATGCCTCCAGTGACCCCCTCCGTTATTTTATACTGTTTAATACTACTTCTCTAGCATCCAAGCTACTAAGGAAGAGAGATATTTGGCTCTCCTTTCCCCTTTCTCCCAGTCAAGACCACCTTTCCCCACCTTACACATTAAAAAATTCTGTTATTCAAACTTCACATACTACCATATATCATATAGTCCCAAATCCTATATGACATTTCACTCATTCTCTCATGCACTAAGGGATTTCCCGAGATGTCTTGCCATCATTAACAATATTTACCAGATGAAATATTAACACAAACCTCATCATCAGGGTATTTCACAAGAAAATGTGATCCCAAGCTCTATTTTGTAGATGTATTAAATATACAGATTCTCTCCCTTGGCTAGTTTTAAGTACCTCAAGGTCAGGGACCACTTCATTTCATCACATCAAGAAAGCCTAACAAAGTGCTTGGTAGCCTGTAGGTGCATAATAAATGTTTATTGAGTGAGCGAGTAATGACTGAGTGGAAGTAGACTATAGCTTTACCCTAACGATGATCTAATGACATATCCAAGAAGAGGCATAAATGGCATCCACCAAGGATGTGTATGACTGCAAAAAAAAACCATGCTAGTGTGTATCTAAATGTATTGCCTCCCCCCAAAAAAATTTAAAGTAACTGAAAAAAATTAGCAAATTGGGTGCATCTTCTACAGAGGACCTTCTGAAAGGATGCAGCTGAAAAGCATAGAAAATTGAGAAGACATGGACAAGATTCAGGTTGCACCAGTGGAAGCAACACCTATGTCAATGAAAGGTAGCTTGGCATAGCACTCAAATCGCCAACAGTCCTCAAACTGCATAGACTTGGGGACAAAAACCTGTTTTTTTCTTTTTTTCTTTCTTTTTTGCGGGACAATGAGGGTTAATTGACTTGCCCAGGGTTACACAGCTATTGTGTCAAGTGTCCGAAGCCAAATTTGAACTCAGATCTTCCTGAATTTAGGACCAGTGCTTTATCCACTGCATGACCTAGCTGCCCCCCTGGCATAGTACTCAAACTGACAATAAATATAGTCAGCTACTATTATCAAGGAGATAAATACAAACAGATTTGAGGAGGCAGGATATTTTCTGACATAAATGCTTTCTCATAGATTCCCCCATTCATATTGCACAGAGAATCCAGGTTGTACAAAGTACCCCTGGGAAAACACTAAATTAGGCCTATGTTGGGAAAGATCTCCACTCACTATTTTAATTTGAAATGAGTACATCCTTATTGATGGCATACAGCATGGTATATATTGGATACAGTGCTGATTTATGGATTTAGGATGATATGGGTTCAAATCTCCCCAACAATTCCTAGTTGTTAGGTGATGGGAAACACCATTTACCCACTCTGAGCCTCAAGTTCTTCATCTGTAAAATGATTGGGTTTGACTAGATGGCCTCTATGACAGAAATTCTTCAGCTATTCCAGTCCTTAAAAAACCCTCCTCTATTTAGAATAAGGCAGAAAATGGAAATGGCTGAGCTGAGAATCAGAGTTTTCACAGATTATGAGTGTGACCAATCCCCCACAGGACGTGGTTGATTTCTATCTCTTCTGCAGCTTCCTTGGTTATTTCTGCACCAACATTCTATTTCCCCAAGTGGTATTTACAGCTTTAGTGGACTCAAGGTATGTGGGCTCTATGTACTCTTCAATTTTATCTATGAGTAAAAAAATATAAATCAATCCAACCCCAGCTTAGCTTACATCTTGACATTCTCTCATCATCATTATCTCCTTTCATGAGATGGGTACTTGCCATTTCTCAACACAGCCAGATTTGAAGAGTCCTCCTTCAAATGGAGCAGCAACTAACACCATGGAAAGTTAACAGGAAGGTGGTCTAAACAGGATCCCTTATTGGCATTTTGATTTTTTTAACTGTTACTTCCTAGGGCCATTTGCTCTCCATTAATTCATAGGATAATAGATCAAAGTAGACCAATATTAGAGAGAAGCAGAATATTATGGGCATAAAAACTTTTGCATAGAGCCCCGTGTTCACGTTGCCTGGAGGACATATGTTCTACTGGTCACTGCTTGGGAAATACTGAATTAGCTTGTACTGGGGAAGGTCTCCTCTAAGATTTTTGGTCTTGATGAGACACATTCACATTGATGAGAGGCAGTATAATATAATTAGATACAGTGAAGTCAGGAAGATGTGTGATCAAATTCCTCTTCAGAACCTTATCAGCCTTGAGATCCTGGATTAGTCATTTCACAACTCTGATACTGTTCCTTCATCTGCAAATGAGAAGGCTTAGCTCAATGGCTTCTGAGGCCCCTTCCAGCTCTAAATGTATTATACATTCTAAGATGGAAAAGACATTAGATGCAAAATAGTTCAATCCTATCAGTTTACAGATAATGAAACTGATTCTTAGAGAGACAGAGTGATTTTGGCCAAGGCTGCTTAGTGTATTAGTGGCAGAGTAGGGACCAGACAATGTGTCTCTTGATTCCCAGGATCACTACATTATGCCATGATGCCTTCAAGTGTGATACTGAGGTTCTACAGACACTGAACTAAAATTTAACAAACATTTATTAAATTACTTCTAGACCCAAAGTGATGTGTTTGACACTGGATACAAAGATAAAAGAAAATTATCACAAGTCACCATCTCAAGGAATTTTCATTCCACCAGAGGTGAGACATGGTATATAAAACCAACATCTGTAAATATAACAGAAGATGGGGAACAATAGGAATGAAGGAGAAATCCGGACAAGGTGATATTGGAAAGCTTGAGTGGGGAAAGAAAAGATTGGGGGGGGGGAGGGTCCATGTTATGGGGAGGGATTCATCAGACTTGAGAATACAGCACCTGAGCCAAGACTTGAAGAAAGTAAAGGGTTCCAATAGGTAGAAATGAAGAGGGAGGACATTCCAGATATTAAAGGATGGAGTCAAGAGTTTTTATGCCAAGTTCCAGGACCAAGCAGTTATCTAATTTGAATGTATTTTTATAACACAAGTAAAGGAGAGCAATATGAAATAAGACTTAAAATATATTCGAGTCAAGTTGTTGGAAACCTTAAATGCAAATGCTCTGGACTCAATAGAGTTACTGAAGACTTTTAAGCAATGAAGTGACAAAGTCACATCTGTGCCTTATCTGGGAAGCTATGGAAAAGAAATTTTAAAAAGGGAAAAGGCTGAAGCAGAGAGGCAAATTAGGACACTATTACAATGGCAATAGTAAGGGGTGAGGAGAACATGAATAATGGTAGTGATGATACAAGTGGAGATAAAGGAGCATATGAAGAATAGGATAAAGGAGAATATGGTATGAAGGGAGAAGTGATAGATCTTGGCAACAGATTGGACAGAAAGGTGAAAGAGAAGGAAGGGACAAAGATGAAATAAAGCTTTTTGAGTCTGGATGGCTGGTTTTGTCATCAATAGAAATAAGGAAGTTGGAAGAAAGAGCTTATTTAATGGCTTCTCTTTCTCCATATTCTCAAATCTCCATTTCTTTACCCACCCCCCAACCCTGCTTCCCAAAAGTCCAACTCCAGCTTTATACCACATGCACACGTTTAATTTTGGATCCTGAAAAATTCTTAAAAGTCTTTTACCACAGAGGGCCTCATTTTAAGGCATAGACAAGTGTGAAGTACCACCCAATTTCATCTCTTCCCCATCCACCCTGACTTCCTCGTATAAATAGCCAAATATGGAAAGCCAGTCACCATTTTATAGATCATCATTTATACAAATAACAATGATGCACTTTATAAATGCCAAGTCTTTTTTTTATAATGAAGGTCATCATGTCTAACGCTGCCAAGCTCCATCCTCTGTAGGAGAGAACAGGGCCCCTGAGAGATGAAGCAATTCATGTAAGAGGGGTGGGGAAATAGGGGGCATCTGTTCTAAATTATCTCTAAACTTCCTTGAATCTCTTATACTTCCTTCCATCCCAGGGCCCTGAGACTAGACTCTGTATCAGTAGTTCACCTAATATGAAGCATCTTGGCCATTTCATTCTGGGTTGTTGTTTTTTTAATCTTCATATCTCCACCACTTAGAACTATGAATTGCATGTGGCAGGCACTCAATAAGTGTTTATTGAATTGTACTATTGAAAAAGACTTCATCATCTAAGATCTGGGACAAGATGCAACTTCAAAGCACAATTGACTTAGATCTGAAAGGAACCTCGGAGATTACCTAGCTCAACATACTCATAGTTTTAAATGAAGAAATAGGAACCCAGAGAAGTTAACCAACTTACACTTAGTCACACAATTAGTGGTTGTGGCAGTAGTAGTAGTAGTAGTAGAAATAGTGGTGCTGGTGCTGGTGGCATCAGCAGCAGGAGTAGAAGTGGTAGTGGTGGTGGCGGCAGTAGTAGTAGAAACAGTAGTGGCGGTCATGATAATATTGATGGTGGTAGTGGTAGTGATGGGAGCAGCAGCAACAGCATTTATACATTATTTTCAAATGGTTTTAATGAATTAAGGTTTGCAAAACACAATAAATAGTATCTTATAATATCTTCACCACAATCCTGGTAGGTAGCTATTGTCATACCTATTTTGCAGCGAGGAAATTGACAGACAGAGGCAAAGTGACCTGCCCAAGGTCACACAGCTAATGTCAGAAATAGGACCAAATCCCATGTCTTCTGGCTCTTTTTCTTTTGTTCAGATTTTTCCCCTCCACTCTTCCTGAGGTGAAAAATTGAGATTTTCACTTAGAAATCCAACAGCATTGGAGCTTAGGAACTCCAGGTGGGGACTCAGGCCACTTATAGAAATTCTAAACAGTGAGCTAGCTGCCCCTCAGCTTCACTGTGCAGGAAGGTAGTGTCTATGACAAAGAAGGCTCTATACAACAAATAAATATTTTCTAGAAACTACCACCTTTCCATTCCTGACAAGCAACAATCTTCACTTTCTTCCTGGAGGTTTTGAGTTTTCCAGCACAAGTAATTTTATTTATTATATCTAACAGCACCTGAAAAAATGCCAGGAAAAAATATAAGAAGCTCAGCTAGGGATCTTCAAGGCTGCTCAAATCTATTTCTTATTCTTTTTTCTGGGCAGAAATAGCCATTTACAAAAGTTTCACAGCACAATTTGTCTTGTGTTGGTTTTTCATTATTCCTGGGCTTTCTTAAAGCTCACATACACTTGTGACAAATTATTATTTTCTCTGATTCATGCATTCAATTAGGCTTGGATATTAACTCGAGCTGCATGACCCATGGTAGGAGACTAAATGGGTATCTCCATCTTCTGAGTCACCCAAACTTTACTGGATTAAATTAGCTCTTCAGCAGTGTCAAATGGCTGCCATGGAGGGGAGATTTTTTAATGTTTCTATCCCAATAAGGCCCCCAAGGCCTTTCAGCTCATATGCCTTCCTAAAAAAGAACTAAATCATGTGGGATTACTTTGGTGATCCTGAAGTTGTCATCTGGGAGAGAAAAAAGCACTATCCCATGACTGGATATCATTCAGTCCATTCTTCCAGTCTGATTTCATCAGTGAGAGTTGACAATGTCATTAAGGGGAGAGAACCTTCTTTTACCAATTGCTTATTGAGGTTGTGGTGGTATTGCTGAAGGCAAGTTTAACTATTATTCTCTCCCTGCACAAACACTTGCATATATGAGAGGCAGCACAGAACAAATGAAAGAATGTTGGACTCAGAAACAGAAATCTTTGATTCTAGTACTAGTCCTGCCTTCGTTTATTCACCTTTAAAATGGGGATAATATAGCATTGCTTATCTCATAGGTTTACTATGAGGAAAATACTTTGTAAACTTTGAAACACTAATGGGAAGTGAATTAGAATTCAGTGCTTCTGTGGTACATCCTCTTCCAACTCTCATTTGTACTTAAGAGACTAGGTCCTCAGAGAAAGACCACATCCTTCAGGGCATGAGAAGTACTCCTGAGAAGTGCTGGTTGGTTTTCCAATACTCTAACTCACAAGCCCCCACTGGTGTGCTTCTTCTAGTGATTAGCCAGCCAGAATTAGCTTTTGGAAAAAGACATTTACTCACTCTCATCAGAACTGGCTCCAAGAGGGAATAACATACACGCTCAAGTGGGTATAGTAATATATCTTGCCCTGCAGGAAAGTGTGAGGAGAAGGGGATAAGGGTTGGAGTGGTGAAGGATGGGAGGGCAGATTGGGAAAGGGGACAGTAAGAAGAAAAACACTTTTGAGGAGGGATAGGGTGAAAGAAGATAGAAAGTAGAGTAAATATCAAGGGGAGGGAATAGGATTGACGGTAATAAAGTTAGCAATAGTAACTGTGAAATAAATGATGAGCAGAATGCTATCAGAAGAATTTATGAAAAATGCAATCCTTCTCAGAGAAAGAACAGATGGTATCTAAATACAGAGTGAAGTATATTTTTTTAGTTGTTAGTTCCTCTTTCTAAAGTTTTTTTGTCTGTTTTCTTTCAAAACCTGACTAATGTGGAAATGTTTTGCATGATTGCACATGTATAACTTATATTGAATTGCTTGAGTTCATAGGGAGTGGTGGTAAGGGACAGAGGAAAATAATTTGGAATGCAAAGTTTTTAAAAATCAATGTGAAAATTTGTTTTTACATTTAACTTGGGGAAAATTATAAATAAATAAATTTATTATGGAAAAAGAAAAAAGAAAAAGGCTTTTAATACTCATAGTAGAAAGCATTGGGATCCCTCATTACCCTCCAAAAAAGCATTACTCCCCCACAAGTACATAGAGTCAAGGGGAAAGCATATATATATATATATATATATATATATATATAAATGGATGGATGGATACATATGTAATGTATATACTTAATTTCGTACTATGTGTGTATACATAAATATAGATGCTTCTTCAACTATTCTTACTTCTAGCATCCTATTAAGACAATATCCAGGGGCAGCTAGGTGGTGCAGTGGATAAAGCACTGGCCCTGGATTCAGGAGGACCTGAGTTCAAATTCAGCCTCAGACACTTGACACTTACTAGCTGTGTGACCCTGGGCAACTCACTTAACCCTCATTGCCCCACAAAAAAATACAATTTAAAAAAAAAGAAAGAGGGTCTTTGAGCTCCTTTTTTAAAAAACAAGACAATATCCAGGATTTTTCATTGTATAATTTTGATATAAAAGGCACATACTTTAAATTATATTATAGATATCAAATTGGTTAGATAATTCCATGTAGCTTTGATCTCACTGATATAATTACCCCTTCCAATGATTCAGGTTACATCATTCATTCCTGCCCATCCTGTTCCACTCCAGTCCAGGTCTTCCTGGCAGCTAAGTGATACAGTAGTTAGAGTCTTGGGCCTAGAGTCAGGATAGCCTGGGTTCAAATGTAACAGAGACTTTTACTAGTTATATGACCCTAGGTAAGTCATTTAACCTCTGTCTGTCTCAGGCTCTTCAATTGTTTTTTTGTTTTGTTTTGTTTTGTTTTTGGTGAGGCAATTGGGGTTAAGTGACTTGCCCAGGGTCACACACCTAGTAAGTGTCAAGTGTCTGAGGCCGGATTTGAACTCAGGTCCTCCTGAATCCAGTGCCGGTGCTTTATCCACTCTGCCACCTAGCTGCCCCCCAGGCTCTTCAATTATAAAATGGGGATAATAATAACACCTATCTTCCAGGAGTGTTGTGAGGCTCAAATGAGATAATACTTATAAAGCACTCAGCACAGTGACTTGCACATAGTAGGTGCTTAATATATGCTTGCTCCCGTCCCCTCCCCCCTTCTGCAAATCCTGAAAAAGAGGAGGGTGGGTCCAATATAAATTCTGGAAGATTCCTCTAGCTCTCTTGATGTTGAATAGATGAATATAGCACATGGCTATCAGCTGTTCATATCTCATGTTTTTTTCTGCTCTTTCTGATATTCCCAATTGATAGTGTTCCCTCTCCCAAATTATTTTGTATTTAACTACTCTGTTTTTATTATCTTACACACACACACACACACACACACACACTTATTGTCTCCCCAGTTAGAATACAATCTCCTTGACAGTAAGGATTGCTTCATTTAACACATAGTACAGTGCTTGGCACATAGTAGTCATTCAACAAATGATTGCTGATTTATCCACTGATTCTGATTACACCCTTTACATTGTCTCTCCTGTACAATTCTTCATCAGTAAAAAAATTCCCACTTTCTCAGATGCCCCTTTCTGTGGTCATTGAATACCTCTCAGCTTTAATTCTTCACAATTTTTGTGGTAGTCCGAGACTTGCATCCGTGAACTTGCGGCATCAATGGTAAAATATTGGATTTTTAATAGGATTTTGTTTCAGGGATAAGCTTTGGGGTCATTCAAGCACTTACTGTACAACTTCTATGGGGCATGACTATCAAAAGCACAGGAATTTTGTTTTCTTTTTTCAAATAGCAGTCTCTTCTGTCTGAAGCCAGATCTTACATAGTGCTCTCGACTTTACCCTACCTCCATATAAATCAAACGATGGGCTCTTCTTAAGTACCATCTCTATTCAAGGAATTTCATTTATGTGATACTCAGATTTTAATGAAGATCTCATCCTTCTAAACAAGGAGTGGAAATATTATTTCAACCATTTTATAGAATAGGTCGCAGAAACTCAGGAATGGCTAGAAGTAACAGATCCAAGGTCACGAAATGAGTCAACACAACTGGAAATAAAAACTAAGCTTCCTAATTATCCCTTTGATCAGAATCAAAGTTACAACTAAACAAAGAAAATCAAATGATGGCTGTAATGGGACAGTGCCTAATGTCTGCAATCTGAATTTCAGCCTTACCACTCAACTGAAATTGCTCTCTCCAAGGTTGCCCAATGGCCTCTTAATTGCTAAGAATGAATCAGATGACCTTTCCTCATCCTTCCTGACTTCTCTGCAGCATTTCTGTTGCCCATCCCTTCCTGGATATCCCTCTTAATTCTATGTCTTCATGACACTAATTTCTCATTGTCCTTTGCTGATATCAATTAAGTCCTATCCCCTAAATGAGGGCATTCCCTGCCCCCTGGTTCTGCACTGGTCCATCTTCTTTCTCTTTCTATACACTCTTTTTTTTTTTTTTGCGGGGCAATGGGGGTCAAGTGACTCACCCAGGGTCACACAGCTAATAGGTGTCAAGTGTCTGAGGCCAGATCTGAACTCAGGTCCTCCCAAATCCAGGGCCGGTGCTCTATCAACTGCACCACCTAGCTGCCCTCTATACACTCTTAATGAATTGGGGGAGACCAATCCCCCCACATTGCCTGTGGGGACAAATGTGGATGCATAGGATAGCACTTTGTAGCATGAAAGCACTATATAAATGTACTTACATCAATACTTTAAGGATATGTGATTTCACTGGAGAGGATATGCCCTCAAGCAATGCAAATCACAATTCTTCCATAGCTTTTTGAAAAGTCTCTGAGTTGATAGAACTAGGGGGGGGGATCATCTTGTAATGTAATTTTATGCAAATTTATCTAGGCTAGCTACTAGATGGCAGATATATAGTCCATCATTGGATCTGGATTAAAACCTTTCCAGCATGCCCAGAATTTTGAATCTGACAGAGCTTATACCTCACTGGAATAGTCTTCAGAGTCATAGGCTCACAAACCTCCAAATTGGAAAGAACTTCAGAAATCATTTGGTGCAAACCATACCTGAAAAAATTCCCTTTGAAACATATCTAGCATTCATTCATATTAATAATAATTTATATTTATAAAACATCTTAAGATTCACATGACAATTTCCTTATAGGCTATGGTAGAGTGACTGAAAGTATTAATATCATGAAATCTAGATTGAGTCAAGAGAAACTCAGTTCTAATCCCAATAAGCACTAGGTATATGATCTTGGGTTAGTCAGTTTCTCTAATCCTCAGTTTCTTCATTTAATAAAAGGGTGGGATTAGAGTAGATGATATGTAGTATCCTTTCCATTCCAATATTCTATGATTCCAGGCATATTCTTTGGTTGAAGCTCAGTTTTTAAAAACTCAATTGTTTTGTCTTAAAGGATCCAAGAAGGCGAATGTGAAAAAGTATCATAGAAAGAAAATGTTTCAAGCAACCTGAGAGTTTCTATTTTTCTTCCCAAAGAAACCATTAATTCCAGTGTTCTAAAGGCTAGGTCTCATCAGCTCCTTCAATGAGTCATGCCAGAAGAGGAAGGTCACTAGTCACCATGTATAAGATGAGATTTGATTGAGTTTTTAACCCCCATTCAGAGAAATTTTACTTTTGGTAATGAAAGTAGTACAGAAGGATTTAATCAAGGAGGAACACATGGTGACTCCAAATTCTTATGAGGTGGTGTCAATTTAACACTCCAATGAGTTTCCTACCTGCCTAACTGAAATATCTATCACTCAGCCCACACCTATCTTGTTCACAAGATAATCATAAGACTTTGTCAAACACCTCAATGAAATGTCTCTAGCACTTTCATGTTCTGCTGACTCTAATAATCTTTTCAATAAAGGAAATACAGACTGGTCAAGTATAGCACATTATTAACACTGACTAGAAATTTGATCAAACATTTATTCTGCAACCCTCTTAAATCAATCACTATTTATCAAATGCTTTCTCTGTGTCAGGTACTGGGCATACAAGGGTAAAAATGAAGTAATCCCTGCCCTCAAGGAGCTCCTTCTATTGAGAAGGACAAAAAAGTATACACAAAATCAGGTCAAGGTAATTTAGGGGTGAGGCACTTTCAGCTTAGGAGGTCAAAAATACCTTGCATCAGAAGAAATGTTTGATTTGAGTCACTTAACCTTAATTGCCCCTTCCATAAAATGAGGATAATAATAGCACCAACCTCACAGAATTGCTTCAAAGGTTACATGAGATTCTATGTACAAAGTATTTTCCAAATATTAGAACACTATTTCAATGTTTTATTGTATCTAAGTGATTTTCTGTAGATTCACTCATACAGCTCTAGTATAGACAGGAAAAGAGAGACAATATGTACCTCATCCTTTTCCCATATGACCTTGGTCTCAGTCAGGTTTTTATTGTTTGTAAATATTCCATATCTGTTCCATATGGTTTAGAGATTCTAAATATTTGGGGTGACAACATCTTTTAGATAATCAATAAGTATTTATTAAGCAGCTACTATCTACCAGTATTTATTAAGTACCTACTATGTACCAGTCCATATGCTAAGCACTGGAGATACAGAAAAAGACAAAAGACAGTCCCAGCCCTCAAGGAGCTCACAATCTAATAGGAGAGACAACAAGCAAACTCATACGTGCAAACACGCTATATGCAGGATAAATAGGAAATAATTAACAGAAGACATTAGAATTTGGAGGAGTTGGGAAGGACTTTCTGCAAAAGGTAGGACTTTAGATTGGGACTTGAAGGAAGCCAGAGAAAGCCTCAGAGTAAGATGAGGAGGGAGCGAAATCTCGGCATGGGAGATAGCCAGAGAAAATGTCTGAAGATCAGCTATGGAGGACAGGATCACTGAAGACTGCATGGCAGGAGCTAATGAGTAAGCAGACTGGAAAGATGATGAGGGGGGTATATAGGGCTTTGAACACCAAACAGAAGGTTCTGTATTAGATCCTTGAGGTGATAAGGAACCATTCGAGTTTATTGAATAGAAGAATGGCTTGGTTGGAAATACACTTGAGGAAAATAACCTTGACAACAATGAAAAATGGACTGGAACAGGGAGATGACCCTTGAGGTAGGCAGATCCATCAGTGGACTATTGCAAAGAGTCCAAGTAGGAAGTGATAAGGGCCCGCACCAGGGTGATGAAAGTATGCGAGGAAATAAGGGGGATTAATTGAGAGATGTTGCAAAGGTGAAATCGACAGGCCTTGAAAAAAGATTGGATATGGGGGTTCAAGATAGTGATGAAACCCAGGTTGTGAGCCTGGTGCTCTGGGAGGATGGTGTTGTTCTCCACAGTACTAAACAAGTCCAGTGGGGGAAGAGTTTAGGGGGAAAGATATTGAATTTGGGTTTGCACCTGTTGAGTTTAAGGTATCTACTGGACATCCAGTCTGAATGTCTGAAAGGCAGTGGAGATGCCAGACTTAAGGTCAGCAGAGAGATTAGAACAGAATAGGTAGATTTAAGAATCATCACCATAAAGGATATGAAGTTGTCAAATGAAATAATCAAAGCTACCTATAGCCATATGAGAAAAAAAATCTCTCTAACTTGCCATTGATTGGAGAGATACAGGTCAAAACAATTCTGGGGTATTACCTCATACCCATTGGTTTGGATAATAGGACAGCAGAAGAAAATGACAAATGTTGTAGGGGATATGGGGAAAATGAGACATTAAGGCACTCTTGGTAATGTTGTAAACTGATTCAAACATTTGATAGAGCAATTTGGAACTATGGCCAAAGGGCTATAAAACTATGCGTACTCTTTGACCTAGTAATACCACTACTAGCTTGGTATCCAAAAAGAGATTTTTTAAAAAGTTGAATTTGGAAATAAGGTCATAGGAAAATCCCCAGAGCAGCAAAACTCATAGAAGAATGTGCTGAAATCATCTTCTAACCATGAACGGCTTGGAAGGTCAGAAGGAGGGAGCTGCCAGGCTGATACAGAAGTTGGGCCCAACCCCACAGTCACCCTGACACAGATCCAGTCTCTGGAAGTCCTCACTAGAGAAGGAGACCTCCAGAGCCTCTGAATCAGCTGAAGCACCAGTGTCGTCTGGAACTAAGCTCACAGTCCGGTGAGTGGGCTGATTCTTGGGCAGGGGAGAGACTATAGGGGTCTATGCTGGTGCTAAGGCAGAACTTGGATTTTACACCCCTACTGAGAACCAGGTGGTAGGCTCGAGTAGAAGTGGCCCGGGTGGGGGAGGGGCACAGGCTCATCGGAGCTAACAACCACAACACACAAAGCTGGTTGATTGGCAAGTTGGTCTGGGGTCATCTAGGACCAGGAAACAGGCCGGGCAAGGGAAGAACCTGATTCTCCTTAAATCATACCACCTGGGATTTCTTAAGCTTGGGATACTACAGCCTGGAAACAGTGCCCCACTTTAAGGAGCTAAAAGTCTAGTAAAAGAAAGGCAAGATGAGCTGACAGAGAAAGGTGAGGACCATAAAAAGTTTCTTCAGTAACGAGGAAGACCAAGGGTCACCCTCAGAGGAAGATGTCAACATCAGGGCCCCTATATCTAAAGCTTCCAAGAAAAATACGAATTGGTCTTAGGCCATAGAGGTGTGCAAAAAGTACTTTGAAGATAAAATTAGAGAGGTAGAGGAAAAAATGGAAAGAGAAATGAGGGTGATGCAGGAAAGACATGAGAAAAAAGTCAACATCTTGAAAAGTCAAATGGAAAAGGAGGTACAAAAGCTCTCTGATGAAAATAATTGCCTAAGAATGAGGATTGAACAAATGGAAGCCAGTGACTTTATGAGAAACCAAGACACAATAAAGCAAATCCAAATGAATAAAAAAATAGAGGGCAATGTGAAATATCTTCTGGGAAAAACTGCCGACCTGGAAAATAGGTCCAGGAGAGATAATTTGAAAATTATTGGTCTACCTGAAAACCATGATCAAGGAAAGATCTTAGACACCATCTTCCAAGATATTCTCAGGGAAAATTGCCCTGAAATTCTAGAAGAAGAAGCTAAAATAGAAATTGAAAGAATCTACCAATCACCTCCAGAAAGAGATCCCAAAAAGAAAACTCCTAGGAATATTATAGCCAAATTCCAGAGCTCTCAAGTCAAGGAGAAAATATTGCAAGCTGCCAAAAAGAAAGAATTCAAGTACTGTGGAGCCCCAGTCAGGATAGCACAAGATCTAGCAGCTTCTACATTAAAAGACCAGAGGGCATGGAATATGATATTCCAAGGGGCAAAGGAAATAGGATTACAACCAAGAATCACCTACCCAGCAAAACTCAGCATTATCTTTCAGTAGAAAAAATGGGAATTTAATGAAAAAGAAGACTTTCAGATATTTGTGATGAAAAGACCTGAACTGAATGGCAAATTTGACTTTCAAATACAAGACCCTAGATAACCATTAAAAATTGGAGCTGTGAGACATACCTGGGGTCATACAGTGGGCAACTGTCTTGTGTCTGAGGCCGAGTTTTGGCTGGGATCCCCCTGGGTCCAGGGGTGATGATTTGTCCACTGTGTCATCTAGCTAGATGATAACATCTTTAGGGTTAAATTGAGGGGTAAAAGGAATTCACTGGGGGAGGGGGAAGGTCAGAAGTGAAATCCTACATGAAAGTAACAGAAAAAGGCTTATGGAGTGGGGGAAGAAATGGGAGAGGAACAGGGAAGTAAATGAATTTTACACTCATCAGAAAAGGCTCAAAGATCTTAAACTCATCAGAGCTGCCTCAAGGAGGGACTAACACATACACCCAACTGGGTGGAGTAATCTATTTAATCTGGGCAGTAAATGAGCCTAACAATCCTCAAAATTGGCTCAAAGACCTCAATCTCATTAGAATAGGAGGGAATAATGTACACACTCAGTTGGGTGGAGTAATCTCTATAACTTCAGGAAAATAGGAGGGGAAGGGGATAAAGAGAGAGGGGCAAAAAAAGGAAGGGCAGAGTGGGGGAGGGGACAGACAGAGGCAAATCCCTTTTGAAGAATGAAAGGATGAAAGAAGATGGATAATAGAATAAATATCATGGGAAAGGGAATAGGATAGAAGGGAAATAGTTAACAATAGTAATCATGAAAAAGAGAAAAGGGAGAAAAATGGTACAAAAAATATTTATAACAACTCTTAGTGGAGGCTAAGAATTGAGAATCAAGGGAATGTCCATCAATTGAGGAATTATGGAAAAAGCTGTGCTATATGATTGTAGTGGAATGGACTTGTGCTACAGGAAATGACAAACAGGATGATCCCTGAAAAACTTTGAAAGACTAATGAACATCAATGTATAGTGAAGTGAGCAGAGCTGGGAGGACGTTGTGCATAGTGACAGCAGTATTGTTCAAGGAGCAATTGTGAATGACTTAACTACTCTCAGCAGTGCAATGATCCAAGACAATCCCAAGGAACTAATGAGGAAGCTTACTATGCACCCCTATAGAAAGAACTGATAAAAAGAACACTTGTGGATTGTACATATATAACTGATTGAGATCTTGTGGAGGGGGTAGGAAAGGGAGGGTGGGAGGGAGGGAGAAACTCTAAATCTTATGAAAATGAATGTTGAAAACTACCCTTACATGTAAATGGAAAATACAATAAATAAATACAAAAAAGAAAAAGAAAAAAAAAGTTGAATTTTAAATTGAGGAGATGCTTATCAATTGGGGAATGACTGAAGAAATTGTGGGATAAGATTATGATGGAAAACTATTGTGCTATAAGAAATGATGAACAGGATGCTATCAGAAAAACCTGGAAAGACTTACATGAGCTAATGCAAAGTGAAATGTAGTATATACAAAATAACAGCGATATTGTAAGAGGATCTGCTGTGAATTACTTAGTTATTTTCAGCAATACAATGATCCAAGACAACTCCTAAGGAGTTGCAATCCAGGGACAGCTAGGTGGTGCAATGGATAAAGCACCACTCCTGGATTCAGGAGGACCTGAGTTCAAATCTGGTCTCAGACACTTGATATGTGCTAGCTGTGTAACCCCGAGCAAGTCACTTAACCCTCAATGCCCTGCAAAAAAAAATTCAATCCATCTCCAGAGAAAAAACTGATGTCTGAATACAGATTGAAACATAATTTTTCTAGTTCCTTTTCCTAAAGTTTTGTGTGTGTTTGTTTTCTTTCACAGCCTGACTAATGTGGAAATGTTTTGCATGACTACACATGTATAACTTATATTGAATTACTTGAGTTCTTAAGGGGGTGTGGGGAGGGAGGGAAGAAGAGGATTTGGAACACAAAGTTTTAAAAATTGATGTTTAAATTTGTTTTTACATGCAATTTGGGGGGAAATAAAATTCTAAAGAAAAGATAAAAATAATCATTAACATAAAAATCATAATTAAATTCAAAGCAGCTGATTGGATCACCAAGTGAAGTAGTTTAGCAGGAAAAGAGAAGAGGGCGAAGAACAGAGCCCCATGGGATGGTTACAGTTAAAGTATATGACCAGGCTGAAGATCCCGCAAAGGAGAATGAGAAGGAATAGTCTGGTAGGTAGAAGGAGAACCAGGAGGTAATGCTGTGCTTAAAAAAAACCTAGAGAGAAGAAAGTATCAAGGAAGAGAGGGTGATCCATGGTATCAAAGGCTGCAAAGGGGTTAAGAATAAAGACCAAGAAAGGGCCATTGGATTTGGCAGTTAAGAGATCATTGCTTACTTTGGCGAGTGCAGTGTTGGTGTAATAATGAGGATGGAAGCCAGATTTTAGGAGGGTAAGAAGAGGGTGAGAGGAAAGAAAGTGGAAGCATCTATTATAGATGGCTTTCTTAAGAGTTTAATTACAAAGTAGATAAGGGATGTGATGATTGTTAGCAGGATAAAGTGAGGATTTTTGAGCATTTTGAGGGGAGACTTTGGCATGTTTTTAGCCAGCAGGGAAGCTGCCTATAGACAGAGAGAGATTGAAGAAGTAAGAATGAAAGAGGAGCAACCTCTTGGAGATGGGAAGGAATGATATGGAAAACATTCTTAAGTTTTTAATGAATCAGTATTATATTCAAGGATAATGAGGTATCACAGTGAATAGAGTGCTGATCCAGGAGTCAGGAGGACCTGTGTGACTCTGGGCAAGGTATTTAATTCTGTTTGCCTTCATTTTCTCATCTGTAAAATCAGCTGGAGAAGGAAATGGCAGACTCTTCCAGTCTCTTCACCAAGAAAACCCTAAATGGAGTCAAGGAGAGTCAGACATGACTGAAAAACAGCCAAACAATAATTATACCCAAGCTATTATGGACAACAGTTATAGTGCTATGCTAATTCCCTAGTTCATATTGGTTGAGCTCTCTAAGATATTTTGACATTTGCAAAAATACTGCTATATTTGAAGTCTGGCAATATTTTGACATTTACAAATATACTACTCTATTTGTGGTAGGGGTATTTGTTATCTGTTGATCCATGAAAGATGATTATTATTATCATTAATAATGTTGATGATAATAATTACAATAATCCCTTGCTGCTTCAGAGTGATTTCTCCTTCCTTTTATAAGCTCACAAATTATCCTATTAGGGGGGCGGCTAGGTGGCGTAGTGGATAGAGCACCAGCCTTGGATTCAGGAGTACCTGAGTTCAAATCCAACCTCAGACACTTACTAGCCGTGTGACCCTGGGCAAGTCACTTAACCCTCACTGCCCGCAAAAAAAAAAATATATATTCCTACAAATTATCCTATTAGAAGGGTGTGTGGGCCATCAACACTTCCCATTCATATGCCCTGAAAAGGCAGAAAATCTTTTGAATGTTGTATAGTCACCGCATACCCCTTCACAGGGGTTTGCTGATCACCACAACTCATCTCTTCTTCCTGTGACCAGTACTAGATGATCACTTTTCTTGCTAATATTGATGGATCATTATCACTATTCCAAGATTCCTCCTCAGAGCACCTATTTC
This sequence comes from Dromiciops gliroides, assembly GCF_019393635.1. Classification (NCBI taxonomy): domain Eukaryota; kingdom Metazoa; phylum Chordata; class Mammalia; order Microbiotheria; family Microbiotheriidae; genus Dromiciops; species Dromiciops gliroides. The sequence goes on from NC_057866.1 coordinate 33,950,516, forward strand.
TGCCCTTTGTAGAAAGTGTTCCTCCTTGAAAAGTTCACTTATCCTTCTTTCACATCATTAACTGGACGTTTCCAGGCCTTACCACCATTAATTCTCCTCCTCCCTCAAAGCTGTTCATGAGTTGGCTTCCCCAATTAGAATGTAGGATTTTGGGACAGCTAGGTAGTGCACTGGATAAAGCACCGGCCCTAGATTCAGGAGGACATGAGTTCAAATCCAGCCTCAGACACTTAACACTTACTAGCTGTGTGATCCTGGGCAAGTCACTTAACCGTCATTAGCCCACAAAAAAAGAGAAAAATTATAAAAAGGAATGTGAGATTTTTGAGACAACAACTGGCTCTCTTGCTTGTATTTTACTGCCAGCACTTAGCACAGCAATTGGCACATAGAATGTTCTTAATAAACCCTTTCCCATTCATTTGTTCATTCATTCATTCATTCATTCACTCATTTTTTACCCTCCAGCTTCCAATCACATGTTCAGATTTCATTCTCACCTTTCAGATTCTTTGTTTTCTTTCCTTTCCTCTTAAATGCTCATTCCAATTCCTTCAGGTGATATTTAATTCTTTGCGATTAGCTAGAAAGTAAAGAAGCAATTCATCTGGCTCTTTCACAATCTTCCTCTTGGAGAGGAGGCAAACATGGAGCACATAGTTATTCATTGGCTCTGGAAGAAATACAAAGCTCACTGTCTACAGGTCACTGGCACGTTCTTATCATCCATCATACTGGCTGAAAACAAGTTCCCCAATTCAGGTTGCTATGTCTCTTGCTGCTAACTCATCGCACTAACTGCCATTGCAAAAAGTCTAGTGCCACATCTGTTCACAGTGTGGGGTGGGGTGGGGTCTATGCCAAGGATTCCTGAGCAAGTCCTTTTAATTACACTCTTTCCCACTTTTCTCCGTAATCATGATAAGTTCATACCAGTGTTGCTCTGTAATCAAAAAATTCCTGCTAGAAACCTAACACAAATAGCAGCTGCATATGGTTCTTGTCCTTTTCCTTTCTCTTCTTTTACATATTCACTGTGCTACTTCTTCTCTCCATCATTTCATCCAATCTCCTTGTCTTAAGAAGAGGAAAATGAAATCCAGAAAAAGGAAGGCAATACCCAAGATCAGACCAATTGTGAAAGAGCCAGGAATAAAAGAATCTTGGACCTCTGACTCTTCTTCCAGTTGACTTTCCACTGCCCCATTAAAGCCTATGCTAAAAAATCAGGACATACAATAATCCCCCCTTCATGCCCTCTATTATCCATCCCAACTGGTCTTCTCAGTGGTCTTCTCATAACACTCCATCACCTGTCTCTGAACTTTTGCAGTGTTTGTCTCATTAGTCCAAAAGACACTTCCTCTTCAATTGTACCTCTTGGGATCCACTGTTTCCTTTAAAATCCAGTTCAAACACCACTTTCTTCATGGAGCCTTTCTTGATTCCCCATATGCTAGTACCTTCCTTTAAAATAGTCCTTATATATATTTTGATGTATTTTTTGCATTTGGCTTATAAATGTATACTTTGTCTTCCCCAAAAGATTGCAATCTACTTGGGGCAATTTTTATCTCTAGGACCTAGTATCGTGCCTAGTTCATAAAAGGAACTTAATGTTTGATGGATGCAAAACTGCTGAGGAAATTTTAAAGAAATGTAATCAATCATCCTAGAAAAGATAAGGATGAAGGATGCAGTGTGTGATCATGGAAAGAGTACTAGATTTGGCTATCTAAAGACTTGGTTCAAATTCTGGCTCGACTATTTTTAACATGTGTGATCTTAATCAAGCCACTTGTGAATTTTGAGCCTCAGTTTTTGTGTCTGTAAAATGAGGAGTTTGAATGAAACAATCTAAGGTCCCCTCCCAGCTTCTAAATCCTACCAGCTGATAATTGCCGTCAAATTGTTGATATCAGTTTAAGATAATCCAGTATTTGTACTTCCTCCAGTACTGTATGATGCAACAGTTCTATACCTTAGTAAGTAGTTTAATGAGCTGAATTGGTCCTCATATTTCACCATCTCTAGGCAACTACCTAGTATCTTCTCTCAAGTCTCCCTCTCCCCTCTCAGCTCAGTTTGCTCCTTGAATGTTAAATATCATCTCTTGTAGTCCTGTAATTTTTGGCTTAGTAGTTCCTGACCTACAAAAAGTGCACATTGATGAAGCTAATTTGGAGGGAGGTCTTTAGTGGAGTGTAACAGAGATCTGTCTTTACATACATGCTTTTCAATATTTGGAACTATGCCATAGATGAATGTATCTGTGACACTTGTTCCAGGACATGACTCATGCCTCCTTCAAAATTTTCTGAAAGAAATGCCTATGATGAGTGTGAAAAATAATTATCAATAATCAATATCTTCGGGGACCCAGTGATCCCCCTTCTTTCTTAGTCCTTTCTTTGACCCCCACTCAAGGTCTAAGTCCTTAAAAGTAAGATCCATCTGGATCATACTAGATCCAAACTAATATAGGGCTCTTGGGTGGAGACAGATCCTTTGTCTAGCTAGCCCAAGGACATTATCAATGAGATTAAACCTCACTTAAGTTGAAAATAGTTGGAGATAGGGGGTGCTTACATTCTCCTCTGTGATGTCATCTTTCCCCAAGAGATGAGTGACCTGAGTCACATCTCCCCAGATTTCATTTTAATATAACCCACCTTGGGGGCAGCTGGGTGGCGCAGTGGATAAAACACTGGCCCTGGATTCAGGAGTACCTGAGTTCAAATCCAGCCTCAGACTCTTGATACTTACTAGCTGTGTGACCCTGGCAAGTCACTTAACCCCCATTGCCCCGCAAAAAAAAAAAAAATATAATATATATATATATATATATATATATATATATATATAAAACCCACCTCCAATCATGTCAACCAATTAGATTTGGATTTGTTAATCGATTAGATTTGATTACTGTTTGATGGACCTCCTTTAGTAGGAATGATATATGAAACAAGACTCAACACCAAGGAAGGGGTCTTTGGTCTGAGAGAGAAGCCATAGATTTCATTTTATTAATAACCCACCAACCATATTAATAAAATTATTAAATTTCCCAGAAACTATGCCTCTCATATTTTTAATCATCACATGATGGCTGTGGGCAATAAAAAAGGGCCTAAATGGTGGTTAACACTGCTTAGTAGGTTTTGTTGTTTAGTCATTTCAGTCACGTCCAACTCTTTGTGACCCCATTTGAGATTTTCTTAGTAAAGATACTGGAAGGGGCAGCTAGGTGGCACAGTGGATAGAGCACGGGCCCTGGAGTCAGGAGTACCTGAGTTCAAATCCGGCCTCAGACACTTGACACTTACTAGCTGTGTGACCCTGGGCAAGTCACTTAACCCCAACTGCCTCACTGAAAAAAAAAAAAAAAAGATACTGGAGTAATTTACCATTTCCTTCTTCAGCTCATTTTATAGATGAGGAAACTGAAGAAAACAGAGTGAAATGATTTGCCCAGGGTCACATAGCTAATAATTATCTGAGACCAGATTTGAACTCACAAAGATGAGTCTTATTGATTCTAAGCCCAACTCTCTATCCACTGTGCCACCTAACTGCTTACTATTCAATTATTTTTGTTATGGTGTTCCTTATTTCAGTTTTCTAGCATTCACTTTAAAATGACTATACTTCTTTTCACTTAATCACTGATAAGAATCATCAGATTTGGAGGTATCGGGAACCTTGAAGGTCAATTAGTCTAAATCCTCTCATTTTACAGAGGAGAAGACTGAGGCACAGGGAGGTTAAATGCCTTGTTGAACATTCAATAGACAGTAAGTAGCATTGCTAAAATATGAACACAGCTTTGAGCAGAATCACCAACACTTTTGTAATAGTTCAGCCATTGAGCTTACAATGAATTAATTCTTCTTCTCTACTGTATATCTGTAACTTTATCATGAAATAATAAACATATGTCACTGGAGTTCTTCAGTTCATACCCGACATAAGAAGTCTTAGTGAATCAGAGTTGGCAAAATGCCCAGGGCTCTGAGCTTCGGGGTGGTTGGATCTTCCACAAACCCATCATCTTCAAACATCTGTTGGGTTTTGTCCTTTTGAGCCACTAAATCCCAGTGCTATGCGGAGAATTTTTGATACATCTGCAATGGCTCAGATTCTGCAAATATTTCATCTCATTCAAAAGTATTTTTAAAAAGGAGTATAAGGTAAATCTGGCAAACTTGTCCAATTAATTATTCTAATTTCTGAATTCCCTGTTTCAAGATTCCTTCCATCTCACAAAAAGACCAAAAGAAAAACAGTAAGTTTTTTATCTACTTCCACATTGCTTATTTCTTAAAATTTCCAAAAACAGTTTTCCATTTTCCTTCTAACTAATCAGGACCTATATGAGATTCCCTTGTGTTGAATTTCCATTGACTTATGATCTTCCTTTCTTGGGATGACACGTAATATTTTGTCATGACATCTCTCATGCACTTGACACGTGCTTAATGCTATATACAGAGCACAGCAGAGAACAAGAACTCATTAAAGTACCTACTATGTGCTGGCTTCTATGCTAAGCTCTGAGCTTATAAAGAAAAAAAACAGTTTCTGCCATTAGGGAGCTTATATTATATTGGGAGAGATTGGATTGTTGTTGATGGTGGTGGTGGTGGTCCTTCCTTCTTGAAAAGGACCAATGACATCATGAGGGTTATGAATTGACTTGCAAGTGAATTGGATTAAAATGAGGCAGAGTTATACAAAGTCATAAACTTGACTCTCTCCTCCAGAGTCATCAGAGGAAGGGGCAAGACACAGATCCAGATGACTAGTGATGGCTACCATTAGGGGAGATAACATATACACATATAAAAAATAATTTTATGGTAATTTTGAAAAGAAGATAGTAGGAGATTAAGGATAAGGAAATGTTTCCTATAGAAAGTAGTGCTTGAGCTTAGTATTATCAGAAGAAATAAAAGATCCTAAAAGGCATGAGTGAAAAGGAAGCATGCTATAGACCTGGAGGGCAACCTAGAAATGGAAAGTTGAATGTAATGTGTAAGGAACAGGAAGAAAGTCAGTTGGTTGGACTGGGGAGTGCTGAAAGGGGAGTAATGTATAATAATAAAGGAAAGGAAGATTGGGGCCTCCCTTTTAAAGGATTTTAAATGCCATTGAGAGAAATTTGTATGGTATTTTATCATAAAGACAATGAGGAGAAACTGTCATTTCCTATATAGGGAATAACATGGTTAGACCCACACTAAGAAAATAACTGGCATCTGTGTCCAGGGTGGATTGGAGTAGGGAGAAACTTGAAATTAGAGAACTATTGAAGTAGTCCAGGCAAGAGGTGATAAGAGCCTGAACTGGAGTGGTGGCCATAAACCCATGCACCAATAGGGAGACTGAGTCAGAGGTGTTAGGATGAGAAAAATGACAAGATTCAGTGACTGGATGGATATGGGGGAAGACAGAGTGAAAGATGGTGAGGAATCAAGAAAGAAAGTCAAGAAAGATGGTGAGGAGTCAACACTATGAACCTGGAAGGATGATGGGTCCTTAACAAAAATGGGAAAAGTATGACAGGGGTGTTTTCAAGAGAAAATGTAATGAGTTCTGTTTTAAATATCTATGGGACATGCACTTGGACATGTGCAATAGGCAATTGGTGATGTGGTATTAAGCTCAGGAGAGATTCTGAGGCAAAATATAGAGAGCTAAGAGTTATCCACAGGGAGATGATAATTAAACCCACCCAAGGTAGTCAATGAAGTTACCAACTATGAGAGCTCTTATTTGTCCTTCATTCTTGAAGAGGGTCATACATCAGGGTGATGTCATAACTTGCAATGAATTGGATTTAAGTGAGGGAGGGCTGTGCAAAGTTGCCAATCTCATTCTCTCCTCCAGAGCCATCTCAATCCAATGACAAGATATACAACAGGATGACTGGAGATGGTCCTGGATGTTTAAGGCAATTGGGGTAAAGTGACTTTCCCAGGGTCACACAGCTAGTAAGTATCTGATGTGGGATTTGAACTCGGGTCCTCCCAACTTCAGGGCCAGTGCTTTATCTACTGTGCCACCTAGCTTCTCCAACTGAAAGAGTATACAAAGATAAGAGAAGGTGCCAGACAAAGCCATAGGGTATATCCACAGTTGGCAAGAATAATATGGATGATGAATGAAAAAAGCAAACATTCTTTGTAATACCTCTTCTCTGTTGTTGTCTTGAACTATTTCAATGTTATATTATTGTTTAACATTTCATATGTTTCTAGTCTCCCTAACTAGACTATAAACTCCTTGAAGATAGGGCCAGTAATTATTATTTAATATCTTTCTGTCACACCTTGCACTTAATACGTGATCAATAAATAGCTATTGAGTTGCTTTTGCAAAAAGGAACTATGGGCTGCCCCACCTAGGGAGAGGGACTCTAAAATTGCTTCCTTGCTTCCTCACTTCAAAGGCTTCATCATCTTATCAATCTAACAGAAAACATGATAGTGGTTAGGTCTATCCTCAAGACTGTGTTATAGGAGAGGCAGCTGAAAGGACTGGGGTGTTTAACCTTAGAGAAAAGAAGACAGTGGAGACAAGGTAGCTGTCTCAAACTCTTTGAAGGAAAATCTGTCCCATGAAATAATGAATAGAGTTCATCTTTGTCATGGTGGCCAGAACAAGAAACAATTTTAGCTTGATTCGCAGAAAAAAGCTTCCTAATAGAATAGTCTTCAAGAGCATGCTACAAGTAGTTCTTTTGGTCATAGCAAAGAAGTGGAAACAGAGAAGGTACCCAACAATTGGAGAATGGCTAAACAAATTATGATATAGGAATCTAAGATAATATTATTGCGCCATCTTAAGAAAATATAAAAAGGACTATGTCCAAGGAAACTGGAATGACTTCTAACAAGTAGAACCAAGAGAATAATTTAAACAATAATAACACTACAAAGCAAAATAACTTTGAAAAACTTGAGAAATTTGATCAACAACCAATCATAATTTCAGAAGACTGATCGTAAAGCATCTACTGACAGAGAGGTAATGGACTCAAGGTATGAAGGAAGAGAGAGAGGGGTGGGGGAAGGAAGGAAGGAAGGAAGGAAGGAAGGAAGGAAGGAAGGAAGGAAGGAAGGAAGGAAGGAAGGAAGGAAGGAAGGAAGGAAGGAGGAAATAATTAAATTATCTTTTTTAAATACACAGAAGAGAGCAGTGTGGCCAGAATATATCAAAGTAGGTAAGCTCTGAAGTTACATGTTGAATTTATTAATTTTTAAATCAAGATCTTTATAAGAGATCCACAGCTTCATATGCAATCTTCTTTTTCTATAATGTATATGGAAATGTTCATTTTATTTGTGCTAAGTTCTAAATAAAATAATGCTATATAACAATCAATTGAAGAAACTCGGTTTAACTAGGAAAAAAAGAACACTTGGGTAAGATACAATTGCTATTTTCAAGTATTTAAAGGGAAGTCCTATGTAAAAGAGATTAGACTTACTTCTTTGTCCCACAGAACAGACCAAAATGGTTCTGGCTTTACATTGGGAGAAAATTCCTATAGCTAAAGCCGTCCCCAGATGGAATAGGCAACCGCAGTGTGTTCCCTCTCACTAGAGGTCTTTAAAAACAGTTTGGATAGTCACTTTCTGGTTGTGCTATAGAGAGGATTCCTGTTCAGACATTGGTTTGATTAGTTGACCTCTGAGGACCCTTCTAGTTGTTGCATTAGTGTTTCTCAGTTTCTTTATACATTGGCAAAAAAAAAAAAAAAATGAAAGGAGTTCCCTAGGAGTCATTAGCTGGCAGGTAAGATTAAACCTCAGCAAATAAATTGGTCTAATCCCCTCCACCTTTATGTGTCTTCTATCTCTAAGAAGCATTCCTGACATATGCAGGAAGGCTAAAAGTAATATATTCATTCAACAAACATTTACTAAACACATACTATGTGCAGATCACTACATTGGGCACTTTAAATGTCACCAAGGATATGATTCCTGCCTTCAAGGAGTGTTATTATAAAATATGGAATAATTTGAATAATGGCCCCTATAAGAATATTTCTTTCATATTAGTCATGACGGGCAAACTTTTTGAGGAACCAAGAGAATATCCTAAATGCTGGAGAAAAAAATAGTAAGAACTAGATGGAAAGTAAAAAAAAAAAAAAACCTTCCACAGCTCAATTTAATATTTAACTTATAAATTATTCACTTTCTGATTAATATGCATATTAACCACACAAGGCATATATACCTAGTGTGTTGCCTTTTAAAAACTGTTTCAAGGAAAAGGAAAATATGCATATAGGCAATTCTGTGATAAATAATGCACATTGATCATGAGCTCCCGTTATGAAAGTCTGTTAGATATATCGATCTGATTTAAAAAGAGAATCTACTGCTGATGGAGCACAGTGACTCACAACTTGCAAGAATAATGAAAATAGATGCAAAATAAATTAGTCTGTAGACATCACAAGGACTGAAGGAAAATGGAAAAGAACCTAGACTACACCTAGGACCAGATTATGTTTGTTTATAATACTGATGCTGTGGCTATATGGCATTAATTCAATCAACTTTTTAACTGAGATAAACATACTAATAATAATAAAATAATAATATTTAACATTTATAAAGTACATTAAGATTTGCAAAGCATTTTAAATACATTATTTCTTTTGATCCTGACATCAACGCTGTAAGGTATGCATTATTATTATCCTCATTTTATTGATGAGGAAACTGAAGCTGAGAGTGGTCATGTCACTTTCCCAGGGTCACAGAACTAATAAGCATCTGAGACAGGATCTCAAGTTGTTTTCCCAACTCTAAGTTCAACATTCTCTACTAAGGTCACCTAGCTTACCAGATGTTTTTTGCCACCACTAAGGTGTAACATGGCAGGGCTTTACTTTCATTCCTATTATCTTAAGACATATAAAAGGATTTTTGTCTCCACATTCCTGTGAGTAAACTGGAATGTAGAGCAAGCAGGGAATTGGCGGAAGGTTAGTTGCAAATCTAGTAAAGCCAGAAGTCACTAACAATTGGCAGTGCCTGTTTGTCAAACCACAGCCAGTTGGAAATTGATACCAAACAAATCATTTCAATCTGTCTGTAGTGAGTTCAATGTATCCAACACATTAGTGCATTGTTGGTGGAGCTGACACTTATAGCACTGATTTTGGAAAGCAATTTTAAATTATGTAAACAAAATTATTAAACTCTCCATATATTTTAATCAAGAGATTTTACTGCTTGACAAAGAACTCAAGGACATCATTGGCAAAAAGATAGTCCCCATTTATACCATGATATTTGTAGCAGCATTTTTGTGGAAGCAAAAAAAAAAACCCAAAAACTGGTAAAAAAAAAATAAAGTACATGCCCATCAATTGGAGAATGGGCAAACAAATTGTGGTATATGAATATAATGGAATATTACTGTACTCTAAGAAATTATGAATATGAGCAATACAGAGAAGCATGGAAAGGTCTAGGAGGCAGCTAGGTGGTGCAGTGGATAAAGCACATGCCCTGGATTCAGGAGGACCTGAGTTCAAATCCAGCCTCAGACACTTGACACTTACTAGCTGTGTGACCTTGGGCAAATCAATATCCTGGAAAAAATAAAGAAAAAAAGAAAGGTCTACATGAACTACAGATGCAAAATGAAATGGGGCCAAGAAAACAATAAAAAAAAAATTACAGCAATACAAATGGAAAGAACCACCACCATAAAACAATAGAAATTTAAGGTTGCAAAATTACAAATAACAAACATGGCTTTCTTTTGTTCAAGATGTCTTTGAGTTCTCTACCAAATAGTAGTCAAAATATATGGAGAGTTTAGTAATTTTGTTTACCCCATTCGAAATTGCTTTCCAAAAATCACTGTTATAAGTGTCTACTCCACAAACAATGTACTAGTATGTTGGATATACTGAGCTCACTATAGACAAATTGAAATGTTGTAGGTGAGATCAAAAAGAAGAGATGGGGGTTGGGGTAGCTAGGTGGTGCAATGGATAAAACACTGGCTCTGGATTCAGGAAGACCTGAGTTCAAATCCTGTCTCTGGCACTTGACACTCACTAGCTGTGTGACCCTGGACAAGTCACTTAACCCTCATTGCCCTACAGAAGAAGAAGAAGAAGAGATAGGAGAAGGAACCTCCTCTCCCACCCCCAACATTTTTTGCAGAGGGGAGAAGTCTGCAGAGGTAGAATAATTTTTATTTAAATTTTTAATAATAAACATTTTTATTTATATTTTTGAGTGCCAAATTTTATCCTTCCTTCCCTCCCTCCCCTCCCCTCTCCCTGAGGCAGTAAGCAATCAGATATGGATTACACATATGCAATTATGTAAAACATCAGAGGTAGAATATTTTTCAATTTTTGATGTATTAATTTTACTCATTTCTTTTATTCCTTCTTTTTTAAAATATTCTTTGTTATAAGGGATGGATCTCTGGGAAGAGTGAAGGGGAAAGAAATAGGAGAAATGTATAAGATGTAATAACAAAAGATGAATAAGATGTATTTTTAAAGAATTTCTTCTTTGAGTATTCCACAGAATCACAGAATTTGAAAGTTGGAATTGACTTCAATAACTGTCTAATCCAACCCACACAAGAAAGGAATCAAAATATGTATGAGAAGGGGTAGTTAGGTGGCACAGTAGATAAAGCACTGGCCCTGGATTCAGGAGGACCTGAGTTCAAATCCAGCCTCAGACATTTGACACTAACTGTGTAACCCTGGGCAAGTCACTTAACCCTCATTGCCCAGCCAAAAACAAACAAACAACAACAACAAAAATATGTACGAGACTTTAAGTGACCAGATCATTTTGTTCCATATTATGTTTAATGCAAACTAAATTATGTTCAACTTCTAGATGAAGATCCTTCATACTTATACTATTCAATAATTCCCCTATTAGTGTTTTTTCCCAAATAAGTGATGCCTTTTTTCCTTACTACCTGAAAAATACATGTGTGACTTCATACAACTTGGGATAGCTATCACTGCCTATTTACAAAGTGGGCAAATTAATATTGCAAAACTATATATCTAGTCATGTCATACCCTTACTCAAAACTCTTAATGACTCCGTATTTTGATTAGCATCAAAATACAAAATCTTCAGCTTTGTATTTAAGACTCAAAAATCTGGCTCCCACTCCCCTTTCCAATCTTCTGTCATGCTATTTCCCTTCACCAACTCTCCCTTTTATCTTTTTTTTTTTTTGGTGAGGCAGTTGGGGTTAGGTGACTTGCCCAGGGTCACACAGCTAGTGAGTGTCAAGTGTCTGCGGCCGGATTTGAACTCAGGTACTCCTGAATCCAGGGCCAGTGCTCTATCCACTGCACCACCTAGCTGCCCCTTCTACCTTCTATCTTAATCCAATTACCTGCTAGTTTCAGTACCAGACATCACATATCCTGTCTCCCAGTCTTTGTATGAGTGGTCCATTATTTCTATTTTTTAATTTTTTTTTAGTGAGGCAATTGGGGTTAAGTGACTTGCCCAGGGTCACACAGCTAGTAAGTGTTAAGTGTCTGAGGCTGGATTTGAACTCAGGTATTCCTGACTCCAGGGCCGGTGCTCTATCCACTGTGCTATCTAGCTGCCCTGGTCCATTATTTCTAAAATGTCCTCCTACCTCATCTCTCATTCTGAGAATTCCTAGCTTCCTTCAAAGCACAGTTCAGTTACTATCTCCTACAAGATGCCTTTCCCTAATCTGCCCTCTTCTACCACCCAGTTATCTGAATTTTCTCTCTTTTGCATTATTATCCTACAGGGAACAGGACTAGACCTATCATTTAATTTGTATAGGAAGCTCCTGGGTAAGAGACACCCTCCACCGCCACATCACTGTGGGTAAGACTCTTCTTGGTATCTTACATTCTCAAAGGCTTGCTGGCACTATGGAGAGATTGCATAATTTGCCCAGACTCACACAAGAAGTAGAGATGAGAAGCAGCACTTGAATCCAGGTCTTTCTGGCTCCTTTTCTTGTCAGTCAGTCACTCAATTAACATTTATTCAGTTCCTACTATTCATCAGGCACATACAAACCCTAAGGATACAAAGAAAAAAATAAATTTTACGTATTTTTATTAACTTTTTTGCATACCCACGGTATCTGTTTTCCAGTAAAATGTGAGCTTCTTGAGGAAGGGGACTGTCTCATTTTTGTCTCTGCATCATTAATGTCTTATGTAGTGTAAATATTTTATAGGTGTTTGCTGATGAATAAATACATGAATGAATGGATAGATGAATAAATAAATAAGGGAAGGAAAGAAGAAAGGAGAGGGAGGAGAATCAGTAAATAAATGAGGGAATTAATGAATAGATAAAAGAATAAATGTTTAGATGATAGATAAGATTAGATAGATAGATAGATAGATAGATAGATAGATAGATAGATAGATAGATAGATAGATAGATAGTTGTTAGATAGAGAAGTAGAAAAGCAGCTGTTCCATGCCCCTCTCAGGGTAAGAGGAAAATTTTTAATTACAGATGAAATTAAATAATATGGAAGCTAGTGGGGGGGGTTGTTGTTGTTTTGGTTTGGGTTTTTTGGGGTTTTTGCGGGGCAATGGGGGTTAAGTGACTTGCTCAGGATCACACAGCTAGTAAGTGTCATATGTCTGAGGCCGGATTTGAACTCAGGTACTCCTGAATCCAGGGCCAGTGCTTTATCCACTGTACCACCTAGTCGCCCCCTGAAGCTAGTGTTAACTGGTAGGTAGAGAGGGGAGAGGTTGGAAAAAGTGGGTTGTGTTTTGTTTTCTAGTTGATTGGAGGTATTTTTCTTAGCTGCCTCTAGGCAAAAAACAAATTTTGGAAAGGACTATATTGTATTTGGGAAATTGGTTGGTCCTCCTTAGCATATATTAGAGTGTTTTTCCTATGGTTTGCTGCATTTCACATTTGAAAACAAAATGGTAGAACCATCATACATTTGTTTAGTCTCAATATGAGACAGGCAGAATTAGCTCTTAGGGTGAGTGACTGAGAACAGGAGTTCTATTTAACCTTCTTTCTTTAAAAAGGAAATTTGTTATAAACTTCACTTTTGAGATCAATACAACCTTTAAATCTGCATTGCAACAACTTAAATTTAAATAAATGGATTCCAATGCATAAAGTAGAGAAAACAGCTGTTCTCAGTCAAGGAGCCTAGGCTTCCACTACAAAGGTCTCTCTGGGCATCTGAAGTTGTTATTGGCTAGAATGGCTCATATCACGTAGATTTTCAGAGAACTGTGTGTATAGCAGGTACTCGATGAACACTGGTGGAATAAATGATATCTCGAATTGACATGGTACTAAGAGCTTTAGAAAGCACTTTCCTAATGGTGATCCTAAAGCCCTGTCATTAAATCCATTGCTATATTTGAAGGGCTGTTGTATTAAAAGGGGGATTGGACTTCTTCTTCTTCTTCTTCTTCTTAGTCCCCGAGGACCCACCTCTCAAGTCATGGAGGGGCAGATTCAGAGTTCACGTAAAGACAAACCATAAAAATTGGTCCTAAACAAAAGTAGAATGGGTTGCTTCCTGAAGTATGGTCACCTCCTCTTTGTAAAAGGTTGGATGATGACTTGCCAGGTAAACTATAGAAGGGATTTTTGTTCAGGTGTGGGTTGGGCGAGATGGTCTCTGGGGTCCATTCCAAACCTGATGTTTTGAGATTCTGTGGAAACTGCACAAGTATTCTTATATTCATATTATAGACCACCTTAACCAATAATATAGTGCTTTAAGGATTTTGAAGTACTTTATATGAACCGCCCGCCCCACCCCCCCCCACCCCCCGCCCCACCCCGGTGGTACTAGTGATCAAGGCTGACAGTTGCCAGTTATCCACTGAGTAGATACCATTTGGAGACTCCTCTTACAATTCATTCTCCATCCCCTTCATATCATAATCAAGCTCAGTGCAGACTTCCAGGGCAAAAGGAAGAGATGGCAGCACCCTTGAGGCTAAGTCCACCCCCAACCCCCAAATGGCTACCAAACTCATATGTGCTAGAGGTATTAAGTTCTTTTCTCCCTCAAACAAATTATTGTCTCTGTTCATGTTCCAGTCCTTGAAGACTCAGACAGAAATCTTGAACTGCCAGCTTTAACTTGGGTTGTTTTGAGACAATCTGAAATACTTCAAATCTGTTGCCCCTTGGGGTTTTGGCATGGGTCCATTTCCTGTTTTACAGCTAGGATTTGAGTAAGCAAAATTGGTTCAGATTCAAATGACCATCTGGATTATAATATATGAACACATACTGAGAAAATGCTCAAAATAATAAAAATTACAGAAATAGCAGCCATGGTCTGCTGCCACAACAGGGGGGCTGGAGTCAAGTGGCAGAAAGAGCTTATATGCCTTCAAATTCTCCATTTTTTGTTGCTGTTCAGTCATTCAGTTGCATCTAATTCTTTGTGACCCCATTTGGGGTTTTCTTGGCAAGGATACTATAGTGGCTTGCCATTTCCTTCTCCAGTGGATTAATGGAAAGAGAAAATTAAATGACTTGTCCAGGGTCACACAGCCAGTAAGTGTCTAAAGCTATATTTGAACTCAGATTTTCTGACTCCGGGGCAGCTAGATGGTACAATGCCCAGCATTAGTCCCAGAGTCAGAAAGACTCATCTTCCTGAATTCAAATCCAGTCTCAGATGCATACTAGCTGTATGACCCTAGGCAAGTCACTTAACCCTTATTTGCCTCAATTCCTCATCTGTAAAATGAGCTGGAGAAGGAAATGGCAAGCTGCTCCAGGATCTTTGCCAAGAAAACCCCAAATGGGGTCACAGAGAGTTGGATATGATGGACATGTGACTCTTCCCAACTCCAGTGCTCTATCCACTCAGGCACCTAGGTGCTAACTAAGGAATTTGTAAAGCAAGAGATCCCATCACCCCAGAAACAAGAGGGAATATCAGCTCACAGCCTCAGAATAATCCTGTTCCATTGCATTTTATACTCCTTGAGGGAAGTCACTATCTTTTGCCTCTTTTTGTATCCTCAGCTTTTAGCACAGTGCCTTGCACATAGTAGGAGCTTAAATAGTTATCGATTGATATGTTTTTCACATTGTTGCTGGTCATTTCTAATATTCTGTCTCTTCTCTATTTACAGGGTGTCCCAAAAGTCTTAATGTCATTTTAAAATGTGCTTTCAGACACCATATAGAAAATACCTGAAATATCCCCAGGTTGTTTCTGTGCAGTTGCAAAGCAAATTCCATTCCTAATACTGAACAATCATTTTGATTGATTTTTCCTCCCTGGAGTAATTGAATTGACTAGTGATTTCACCATCACATAAACACAGCCACTGAGTAATAAAGCAATTATAAAATTCTATGATTAGAAACGAGATAAGCAACAGTTACTTAGTTTCCAACTATCCTGTAAAAATCATTGCTATAAATTCAATTTCTTTGTTTTCCAGATGGGCATTTTTCTAATCCTACAGCAAAGAAAATGAGAGGAAAAGAGCAAACCAACAAGATCCAGCTTTTTTCCCAGTGAATCTGCCCAGATCTCTCCTTTGTACCTAGCAGGGGAATAATAAATCAGGTTTCTAGGGGTTATAGCAAGGCCACCTCAATGCCAATATTTTGGTAATATGGTATTGTTAAGCTTCCACCTTCAAGATGGTAGTATGATCCCTTGCCTGCCTATAGGAAGCTAGGT
Source organism: Dromiciops gliroides (assembly GCF_019393635.1). Taxonomy (NCBI): domain Eukaryota; kingdom Metazoa; phylum Chordata; class Mammalia; order Microbiotheria; family Microbiotheriidae; genus Dromiciops; species Dromiciops gliroides. The sequence continues at coordinate 33,966,242 of NC_057866.1, forward strand.
GGTGCAGTGGGTAGAATAGAAGTCTTGGATTTGGAAGACCCAAATCTTGCCTCAGCCATTTGCTAACTTCATGACCCTAGGCAAGGCACTTAACCTCCATCTGCCTCAGTTTCCTCACCTGTAAAATGAGGATAATACCACCACTTGCCTCCCAGGGCTATTGTAAAGATGAGTTATTATTTGTAAAGTGATTTGCAAACCTTAAAGTGCTATATAAATGTTAGCTGTCATTATTATTACCTAGCATCAGCCTATACAGAATAGAGAGGACTCCTGGGATTTCACTGGTATAGAGGACCCTCAGAGGAGGACAGCACCATGCCCTCATCAATGTAGGTCAACCATTTCTCTGCAACTCAGACAGGTGCAGTGAGAGGCTGTGTTGACTTGCTGAGTCTAACAGAGCTGGTATATGTCAGAGGCTGCTCTTGAACTCAGATCTTCCTGACTTTGAAGCTTGTTCTCTATTGCCCATATCACATTTCTCTAAACTGGTCATGGCTTTGGTGAGAGTCCTTATATGAAAAACAGGATAAGACCCTGTTGGTTCAACTCTATGGTCCCCAAAGAGCCATGTGGATTAGACAGGGAGATGCAGCTTTCTGTCTGTTCATCCAATACTGCACACATGCATACATACGCACATAGACACATGCACACAATTTTTCCAACCTGACTTCTTTAATAGGAAGGACTTCCAATGTAGATGGGTATTACCTTGCCCTTTGGGGTTGAACTGAATAATTGAGGCCCCATGAAAATGTCTACCACCAGAAGTACGTGATCTAGTTTGACAAGGAAGTAGCAGATGGAATTTGAGCTTGATCATCTAGAGCTCTCCCCAGACTCCCGCTTTCTCTCTGCTGTTGTCTGTCTCTGTCTCTGCCTCTCTCTATCTCTCTGTCTCTCTCTGTTTCTGTATCTCTGTAGCTCCGTCTCTCCCCCTCTCTTCCTCTTCATTTTGTAGCCATCAATAAGAGAGCAACCTTCCAATTTTTCCCCTCATCTTCAGGTGGCGTAGGAAAGCAACATCCACTCTGCCCTACTCAGGCTCTCTCCCCTTCTAGTTGGCCACAAGGTGGCAGTAACTCAATATCCTGACACTTTGCACTTTACTGAATCAATTCCAAATGAAGCATGTCATTGCTAATTCATTGCCATCCTCTTTTCAGGAATAATTCTGGTTTTTTTTTAATTACCATAAGTATATTTTCATTTTAGAGAAGTTATTTCAATAAATATGCATGTTCTGAATTAAAGTACCTCTAAGAGTCTATTTTCTTATCATTCTTATCATTAAATCTTTTTTCCACCAAAATGGAGGACACTGCATGATTAAGCTTTGCCATTATTCAATATTTACCATCTAAAAGATTCCAAGAGTGTTGGCCCCTAAGAGATTTTTTATATTCCCTGATAGATTCCCCCCTCCCCCACAAAAGCAGCCAAATAATACAATGGCTGAAACCAAGGTGCCACTCAGAGTCTTGGTGCATTAAAAAAAAAAGCATGCTGCAGAAGGACACAAATACTGAAAGCCACCATGGACACAATGTTATGTTCATTGTTAGATGTGGCTAAAATGGTGGCTGCGGATGTGCTATGGGTCAGCCAAGCTGGTCTTCTTGCTGTTCCTTCTATGTGACACTGCATCTCCTTCCTACAGGGCTTTCCCTGGCTGACCATCACCCCAAGCCTGTCTTGTCCAACCTTCTCAACTTTGCCTCTTAGAATCCTGAGGCTGCTGCAAATCTCAGCTTGTGCTACCCTCAATATACTAGTTTTCCTGTCCCCCCAAAGGCTAGTGCTCTTCTCCCCCAAATTAAATTCCATTTATTTCCTATGTTTCTTTATATTTATGCTGTCTCCCCCCCAAAAAAACCAATGAAGCTTCTTGAAGACAGCAAATATTTCCATTTTTGTCTTTGTATAATAAGCACTTGATCAAATGAGATAACATTTGTAAAGTCCTTAACATTGTAGCTGACACATAATAGGGATTTAATAAATGCATGTTCCTTCCCCCTTCCCCTAGCACCTACCATAGTGCCTAGCATATGTGTTTAACAAATGCTTGATTAATTAATTGATGGTTATATGGTAGGGCTCATTTAGCCTGGGAGGACCAGATCTAAAAATAACTATGATGTAAAAATGAATGACACTAATATATAGTAGTATTTTATATATTTATAATATATAACAAGTATTTTAATAGGTAAAAAGGGCACAGAAATCTCATCCCAAGTAGTGATCCATTTAATGTAAGAATTTAGAGCCAAGGTCCTACTCAACAGTAAATATTGGACATACCATATTGAAGATGATTACATCCCCCATGGGGCAGCTAAGTGGCACAGTAGATAGGGCACTGGCCCTGAAGTCAGGAGGACCCAAGCTCAAATCTCACCTCAGACACTTACTAGCTATGTGACCCTGAGTAAATCACTAAACCCCAATTGCCATAAACATCCAGAGCCATCTCCAGTCATCCGATACATATCTTGTCACTGGACTCAGATGGTTCTGGAGGGGATAATGAGGTTGGTGACCTTGCACAGCCCTCCCTCAATCAAATCCAGTTCACTGCTAGTCATGACATCACCCTGTTGCCACGGTCCTCTTCACCAATGAAGGACAAAAAAAAATAAAAATAAATTGTAAAAAAATTTTAAATTGTAAAAAAAAAAAAGAATTAAAGACAAATAACACCCCCAATATGGTTCTTTTCCTAAGTAGTATTTCATCAAGCACTTGTGTGGCTCCTCCTATAAACAACACAACACACAGCTCACAACTCTGCCTTATCGATGGTCTTCAGAAGTTGGTACAGTTGAAAATTTCATCCTTCTGCAACTGATGTAGTTTTCAGCCTCTCCATATTTGGCTAGGTTGGTCCTTGAGTGACAAGACACTCAGATCACAGTCAGGCTTCTACTCAGTCTTTCCAGGTTAGTGAGACCTGCAAAGCCATGCACTCTGTTAGCTCAGCAATGAGAATGCAGGGTCACCTCTATGCCACAATGAGGCATCAGAGGAAGATTTGGTCCTACTGTTATTTCCTAATCATAACCTGAATTTATTTATTGAGGGTTTTTTTGTTGCCAAGTACTTTCCATTATCTCATTTGAGTCTCACAAAAGCATTTTGTGATATTTAGTGGGAATAGTATAATCCCCATTTAAAAATGAGGAAATTCATTCTCAGAGAGGCTACGTGATTAACCGAAGGTCACACAGCTTATATGGTTTTCATTCAGGGCTTGATCCCTGGTTTCCTCACTCCCAGCCTAATATACGTCCCACTATATGACACCACTAATTCTATATCTCTAATCCCTGCAGGGGAAGCTCAATCATGAATTCTTGCTACACCCCCCCCCCAGGATTCTAATGAGATTAAGAAATATAACTGTGAATACAAAACTAATTGCAGAATCCTCCTCCTTCTCCCATCCCCTTCTCATTCCAAGGGTAATGAGGCACCACCATTCTTTAAATTGGTAAAAAGCCTAAGTGGTAGAGAAGATGGAAGAAGAGAAACAGTTATTAACACCTAGAAAGACAGACATTGCCAGATTCTGAATTAGCCTTGTTTGTCAGAGTGGCCTTAGCCTAGTCAGTGAGCACTTGAAAAGGCAGCAATTGTACAATGGGAAAACAATGAATTTGTAATCAGAAGATCCTCTGTTACCTTGGGCTCTCCTTCCTCACCTCTACATCTAATTACATTCAGAGCTTAGCTCCAACAAGGCCTTTACTAATCTCTCTACTGCTTGTAGTTCCCCTCTAAAATTACTTTGTATTTATTGTGTAAAAAATTGTCTTTGCTCATGTTGTTTCCTCTAGTATAATGTAAGCTCCTTGAAGGTAGGACCTATTTCAACTTTGTCTTTTTAAACCCAGCACTTGGCCCAGTGACTGGAATATAACACATGCTTGAGAAATGCTTATTGGGGGAATAAGCCTATGTTTTATTAAAATAAATAAGGGAGATGGATGGATGGATGGATGGATAGATAGATGAAAGGATAATAGATCTCTAAGATCTCTTCTGGTTCTAATTCACTGAACCTCTAACCTCAGTTTGGCTTCTAGCTTTGCCACTTACTCTATGAACTTTGACAAAGGCTTTTGGGCCTCAGTTTCTCACTCAAAAATGAAGGCATTGGGCTAAGTGATCAGTAAGGCTTTTTCTCATTCTCGAGTCCATGACCTTAGTTCCAATCTCAACTCTGGTACTTACCATTCCTGTGACTCTATGAAAAGCACTTCCCCTTACTGAACCGTAAGCTCCTCAACTGTAAAATGAGGCTGTATGAGAGCTGTATGAGACAAGATCCATTCCAACTCAAAATTCTATGTTGTGATTATGTTTAATAGGTAATTATATTTGATGAACCTCAAAACTTCTGCTCTAGAAGGCCTACATGGAAACCACTTAGTGGTCTCTCCATCAGTGGAAACATTATTGGAAACAGCTTGATGGAATAATGAATACAGTTGGGTGACAGGAAGATCTGAGTTCAAATCCAGCCTCAGACATTTTACACACTTACTAGCTGTGTGATCCTGGGCAAGTCACTTTACCCCAATTGCCTCACCAAAAAAAAAAAAAATACAAGTCGTGTACAAAAATATTTATGGCTGCTCTTTTTGTGGTCACAAGGAATTGGAAATTGAGGGGTTTCCCATCTGTTGGGGAATGGCTAAACAAGATGTGGTATATGAATGTAATGGAATTCTATTGTGCTGCAAGAAACAATGAGCAGGAGGAGTTCAGAGAAACCTGGAAGGACTTGCATGAACTGATGATGAGTGAGATGAGCAGAACCAGAAGAACATTGTACACAGTATCATCAACATTGTGTGTTGATCAACTGTGATAAGACTAGATTCTTCTCAACAATACAATGGGTCAAGGAAGTTCCAAAGGACACATGATGGAAAAGGCTCTCCAAATCCAGAAAAAAAAAAGGAACTGTGGAATATCGATGCTGATTGGATCATATTATATTTTGGTTTTGGTGCTGTTCTTTTTCATTTTTGAGGCTTTTCCTTTTTACTCTGATTCTTCTCGTATAACATGACTAATGCAGAAATGTGTTTAAGGTTATTATGTATATATAGCCTATATCATATTACCTGCTGTCTAGGGGAGGGGGGAGGGGGGAGGGAGGGAGAAAAATTAGAAATTGGAAAGCTTCTATAAACAAATGATGAAAACTCTCTCTACATATAACTGGAAAATAATAAAATACTTTTTTTTTAATACAAGTCATCCACTGCATCCAAGGCCATCCTCAATAGTCTTAACCTTTGTCGTGCCACTGGACTTTGATGACTCTGGATGATCATCATCTGTCCTTCATTCTCAGAGAGGACCAATGACATCAGGAAGGTGGATGTCATGACTTCCCATAAATTGTATTCAAGTAAGGCAGAGCTGAGCAAAGTCACCTGCCTCAATCTCTCCTCCAGAGCCATCTGGGTCCAGTGGCAAGCGAGAGACCTTGGCCTTTTTAAGCTAAGGTCTTTCCCAGGTCTTAATTTGAGTGAGGTAATGCCCATTCAATGATTAAAACTGGGTAAAAGATGAGGCAAAAATGTCCTCTTCAACCTAGTCCAAAAAAAAAATCAATCAGGAAGGGGAAGACCCTCAGGGTTTCCAGCCAAAACAGAAACAATTGCTACTTATATTTGCTCTGAGCCATCAAAACCCAAATAAGGAGCAAGTGAGGCTTAGGCTAGGACCTGTGGTTAGCCAATCAATGAGAACCAGAGTGATTTTGGTTTAAGGCAGAGTTTTGTTTTGTTTTAAATGATAGAATAAATAAGTAGGGAAGAAGAAAAAAAAAGAAATCTAGTCCATAAAACCCAAGATATCTTGCAAGGTTTCAGCAATCCAAATTTATATTCCTTTGGGCAGAACGCTCACAGGTAATGTATCTGGACAGAGGGGAAGGAAGGAAGGAAGGAAGGAAGGAAGGAAGGAAGGAAGGAAGGAAGGAAGGAAGGAAGGAAGGAAGGAAGGAAGGAAGGAAGGAAGGAAGGAAGGGAGGAAGGAAGGGAGGAAGGAAGGGAGGAAGGAAGGGAGGGAGGGAGGGAGGGAGGGAAGGAAGGAAGGAAGGAAGGAAGGAAGGAAGGAAGGAAGGAAGGAAGGAAGGAAGGAAGGAAGGAAGGAAGGAAGGAAGGAAGGAAGGAAGGAAGGAAGGAAGGAAGGAAGGAAGGAAGGAAGGAAGGAAGGAAGGAAGGAAGGAAGGAGCATTGTTCAACTGTAACTGCTTAGTTGTGTCCCCAGTGGGGCAGCTACTACTACTCACAGATCAATGACTCTGGAAGAGAGAATGAGGCTGTGTGGGGGGCCAAATTTAATATAAGGACAGTTAATTGAGTGGCTCACCATAATACTGGGGTCCTGGAAATAATGAGGAACTTCTAGGTCGAAAGCTCCTTCCCCTCTGAACTGCTTTTATAGATATTTCTCCCAGGCCAATAAGAAAGGAGCCTAACAGCCTCTTTTCCACAAATGAATCAAGTTTTATTAACGGGAATAAAATATCAGCAAAGGTGAAATTAATAAAATCAAAGACAAAGGAATAGGGAAAAAAACAGGGATAATCCCCCTAACTCTAACTTAAGTCTATTCAATCCCCAAATTCACTTCCAGTTCACCTAATTCAAAAGAGCAGGGCTTGTATGTGAACTCACCACCTGGTGTCTGTAGCTTCAATGGGAAACAGCCAAGGCACTCAGGACAAAAAGTGCTAAGAAAGAACCTCTTTCTCATCTGCTCCTGCAGCTCACACCACGGGAAGGAAAGGTGACTCCGAAAAGAGATTGAGCTCCCCTCAGTGAGCATTTACTCTCCCTCCCCCAAAAGGGGAGGTCCTTCAAACTGCCTGTGGAGAGTGGTTTCTCCTGCTGACATCAGCAGAATACATCACTCAGGACAGGACAGGTGTAGCCCATCCCAATCAGTCTGCCAAATCCCATTATTTTTACCACAGCCACTGACTTTGTACAACTCTGCCTCACTTAAATTTAATATGTGACTGAGGCAAGACCTTGCCCCACAATGTCACCTAAAGAAGGATGAACAACATTGGGCCACAAGGTTCACATAGGCCTTCTAGAGCTGAAACTTTGAGAAAGACTCAGAGTCTGAAGTCCCCTGGAACATTGGCTTTTATGTCTCATAACCCTTGCTAAGGTGAAGAATGGGGGAAAGAGGGAAGTTTGTAAAATAAATGCAATCATAACACACAACATCACACTTAAATGAGATATGAATTACTTGGTAACATATTAGAACTATATAAACCACTAGGAGCTAAAAGGGCTATTACAGCTAATGAGGTGGGCTGATGCAGTGGCGTTCTGAAAAGAGACAAATAGAGGGCTTTGTAAATAACAGGAAGAGAGTATAATCCAAGTGCATTTTTCAAACTATAAATGAAATGCTAATTTAGAAGTTCAGCTCTACAGAATGAAACATCAACAGAGTCATTAGGTGTGAAATTGCCCCATGTAAAGACAACACCTGGACACCAACCAGGTTATGAGGGCAAGAATAACAACACAAGAGTCTCCCCTTGAGTTCGGATAGCCCAAGTACCTACCACTCTGCAAATGGCCAATAAAGTATACAAACAATGCTGACTTTTCATTCTTTTTTTTTTTCTTTGTGAGGCAACTGGGGTTAAGTGACTTGCCCCGGGTCACACAGCTAGTAAGTGTTAAGTGTCTGAGGCCGGATTTGAACTCAGGTCCTCCTGACTCCAGGGCCGGTGCTCTATCCACTGCACCACCTAGCTGCCCCTGACTTTTTTTTCTAATGTATAACCACTAAGAGGTCACAGCAGGTTTATGCTTAGGGGCTGATGAGACAGATTTAGATGTCCAGGTTTACAGTAATTTTGTCCTTCAAAGAACAGTTATAGAATATAAGAATGGTTCCTGATCATGGAAACTAGCATTTATTTAATGCCCGTGATGTGCCAGACACTATACAAAACACTTTTACAAATATGTCCTCATTTATTCCTCACAACACTCCAGGGAGGTAAGTGTGTTACAATACTCGTTTTATAGTTTAGGAAACTGAGGCAGACAGAAGTTACATGACTTGTCCAGGGTCACACAGCTAGGAGAAAGGGATTAGGATCATCAGTTACTCCACTCTGCCCTAGCAATTTAAAACACACTCTCTCACACACACACACACACACACACACACTGAGGGACAGAACAGCAAATGTTGACATTGCTACTTCCTGCTGCCACCAGCAGTGCTGTTCCAAGTGGTTCTGGAGGAACATGCCATCACCTCTGTCTTTTCCAGGTGTTTTTCTTCTTTTCAGGGTCTCAAAAATGCTGCCCTCCACACCTTCTTGCCATTAGATTCTTCTATTCAAAGTCTGGAAAGAAATATAGCTCCCAGGGTCTTTAGCAACGTACATGCTTTGCAAGGCATTCAGTCCAAGACTTGCCAGAACTATTACAGCTGTACTGACAGAGTGGAGAAGACCTCTAGGGTTCCCTCCACCCACCCAGCTGTAAGATACTATGTGTCTCTGGGTTATATAACAGTATCTCTTGAACTTTGATTTTGTTTCCCTCTGTCTTTTAAATGAAAGGAAAAGTTGGGGTTTCCCACATTTGATGGGAACATAAGGAATTATTCACACAAGTAGTGATCAAAGCTTGAGGATTTATTCACATAAATGGCTGTAGAAATGAGGACACAGGGAGGGGGAAGGGAGGGAGGGATAGAATTTGGAATTCAAAGTGTTTAATAAAAAAAGAAATCAGGACAAGTGATGGCTCTGGACCCACTGTTAATCCATTTGGGGGTAATATTTGGAATACTCTCCCTCCTCATCTCTGCCTACTTACTTCCCTGTGTGACGATTAAAAAGTTGAGATACAGTTTCTGATTAATTTAATCATTTTATTAATAAGGCCAGCAAGTTATTCATAAAAGGATGGTCATTTGGAAATCTCTCTCAGACCAAAGATAATCACAGCAGCAGGGCTCACAGTTTATATACCCTTGAAACATTAGGTGGTCAATGGGGAGAGTTGACTCCTGCACCGATTGATTATCTCCACTCAGATCACCCCCCAGCCTTAGGCTATCAATTCAAAGAATGCATTCCCTCTTCAATCATGGTCCCTCCCCCCACACCACCAGTGACACCACCACTACCACCCAAAAGGATCTTTCTCCACCCAAGTTTGAGAACAGTTTCCCAGCCCTACATTAAATGTCTTGCATGGCAGAAATATGTTTAATGTGATTGTACATATATAACCTATATCAGATTACTTGCTGTCTTTGGGGAGGGGGGAGGGAGGGAGAAAAATTTGAAACAAGAAATCTTATAAAGACAAATGTTGAAAACTATCACTACATGTAACTGGAAAATAATAAAATATTTATATGGAAAAAAAAATAAATGTCTTGCATGCTTGGGTGGAGTCTGACCAAGATCAAGGAGAGTCAATGCCATCTCATTATTGGTGATTGAGATTCAAGAAAAACTAGACTAAATCAAGACTTTTGAAGAAGGGGAGAATTCTGAATCTCTCCCCAAGTTATTGGTTACTAATAAACATTTCTCACACCTGGCTTCCAACTAAAACCTTATCATTTAATGGGAACCTTCCCTAATTGCTCTTCATTGTCATGCCTTCCCCTCTGCTCTTTCCTATTTATCCTGCATATAGCTTGTTGTATATATTTGTGTATTGTCAGCTACTTGAGGGCAGGGTGTGTCTTTTCCTTTTTGTATATCCAGAACTTAGCACCGTGCCTGGAACATAGTGGTGCTTAATAAATGTTGATTGACTGATTGATATTCTTGCTTTTGAACAAAAGTTGAGATGGGCGATGCCAAATTTTCTTATGATTTTCTTATGATGTGCCTAGTATCAAGTTAAAGCTCTTTTTTTGTTACTTCTGAAGCAGTGATTCAAAAAATGTATATTCTCTTTGCCTGTCTGATTAGCAGAGGCCCATGAAATGATAACTTTATCCTTTTCAAAAGTCTCCCTAATCACTTCCTGCTCAATTACCAAAGTAAGAATATAGCCAGAGACTTCTGGAGCAAATGACTCATCACACCTTGTATCTTGAAAAACATGTGGGGTTTGGCTTTCCTTTGCTAAAATACTATATTGAAAAATTATATATTTCCATCAGTGAGGTAAATAAGATAATTCTCTGTGTATACACTTGCACACATGTGAATTAGTCAGTAGAATACAAGAAGGGGGCGTGATTTGTCTTGGAAAGAAAAGCAGATCTGGGAGGAAATATTATTTCTAGTTCCTCAAATGTGAGGATGGAGCTTTCATCTGAAAAAAATATGGGGCTTCTACAGATTATAATACTTATTTCTCACACAAACATCATCCATTATAGTCAACCTCATATTCAGGAATGCTTTCCTTGATCTCTGAGACATAAGACCATGGTTTGTTTCATTTTGTTTTGTTTTTGTGGGGCAATGAGGGTTAAGTGACTTGCCCAAGGTCACATAGCTAGTAAGTGTCAAGCATCTGAGCTCAGATTTGAACTCAGATCCTCCTGAATCCAAGGCCAGTGCTTTATCCACTGTGCCACCTAGCTGGCCCTTCCCACCCACCATGGTTTGTTTCATAACATACCAAAAGATAGGAAAAGATGCAAGACTGCTATCACACACTTCATAATTCACTAAGTACTTTTGAAGACATGATTTCATTTAAGCTGACAACAGCCTGTGAATTGTGGTAGTGGCCTGATTTCAACCTGGCCCCTTACTACTTTTTAGTCTTCCTATACTTGACTCCCCTCCACACACTCTCATAATACAACACATTCCAGCTCTTTGACTGACACCCCATGAGGCATGATGTTTCCATGTACCTGTGATGTCTGATGACTAATTCTCTGATTCTCAGCTTTCAAATTGATCCTCTGTTTAGCTTACCTTACTCTTCAACAGCAACTATAGTGTCTATCACTTCCGGTTTCAACTCTAGCTGATTCCTTCAGCTGAAATAGGGTTAGGTTTTCTTGGGAAAATGTAGTGACATTTATCCTAAAGTTTGTAAAAAGCCTCTCTAAATCTGATCCTTTACAAAATTATTTTTGAAATACAGGCTTCAGAAGGAAAAAAAATAGGTGGCAATGCAAAGAAGTATCTTTTGTCTTCTCTCCTCTTCTATTTTTCTCACCAGCAGATCATGAGAGACAAGATATTCTCTCTGCTCCTTTTTTTTTCCTCTCAGCAGGGTGCACTTGAGAGTCCTACATCTCACTGACCAACCAATTTTCTAAGCAGCAACTGACAATGATTAAGAAAGAGTTGGGGCCTCTTTTTAACATAATTTTTAAATCTGTCTTTCACCTCTCTTCCTTTTCTAACCTTTCTTGATTACACAGTAGGATTCTCTCTATGGACAATACCTTAGCTTGTGGTTAGTAAATAAATTCTCATTTTTTAATCTATAAGCAAGTAAGTTACATTTGTCTCATGATCATAGAGCAATTCTGGTAACTATATTTCCCTAGTTATACACCTAAATAGTTTTCTAATTCTTCTCCAATTGTCCAAATGCAGATCATTGAAGCAGACTGGGTTCTCCATGGGCTTCAATGTTTTATAGCATAGCATATATAAATAAACAACTGCTATCTCAAAACAGAACTCTGGGTCTGTTTTAATGCAGCTAACACCATCTCTTAAAGAGGAACAATTGATAAAAAAAGTACCCGTGGTATGGTTCTGAATATATTTATAAATCAGTACTAAATGGTGGCCTTCTCTTGTCAAGGGTCACTCACCCTTACACACACACACACACGCACACACACACACACACACACACACACACAAGGCATGCTGTCTCCCTCCTTAGTATGTGTATTCTCTGAGGACGTGCACTGTTTCCTTTTTGTTTTTGTTACCCCAGCATTTAGCATTATATCTAGCAACTGATATATAAAAAGTTCGAGACACATGGTTTCTGGGTACTTAATCCTTTTTTTTAAATGCTAGCATATAATTAATAAAAGGTGTCAGTGACACTTTCAAATGCCAAAGACCCCTTATGGAAACCATGGGATATTTATATACTCTTCCTGAGCATGGCAATTGACTCTAATTGGTTAACAAGTAAGGAGAGCAAATGAATATTATGAGAGGTAGACCTTTTCTAATAAGGGGCTCAGAGATGGGACTTTGATTATTCCATATACTACCAAACCACACCAGCCTTCAGCAATTTAATCAAAGAATTCATCCCCACCCAAACCTGAGAGGAACACAATGGGCTTCCTGAATAAGATGAGGAAAAAATGAATCCAATCTCATTATCAGCAGTCTTTCAGATGCTGGCTTGGCCTAGTAGAAAATAAGGTTTTAGAAAGGAATAAATCCTTTGTCTCCCAAATATTAACAATCAGTTAATTCATAATCATTTCTCTTGGAGGATTATAATAAATGTTTATTGATTGATAATGATGATGACAATGATGTTACATACCCATTTTATAAAACTCTGACATAATGGGGCGGCTAGGTGGCGCAGTGGATAGAGCACCAGCCCTGGAGTCAGGAGGACCCGAGTTCAAATCTGGCCTCAGACACTTAACACTTACTAGCTATGTGACCCTAGGCAAGTCACTTAACCCCAATTGCCTCACTAAAAAAAAAAAAAAAAAAAAAAAAAAAAAAAAAAAAAAACCTCTGACATAAATACAGAGGATAGATAAGTGCTAGTCAGTCATCTCTGCTCCATAGAAATGAGTGGAATGAAACAGGTAACTAGCAATCAATACTTTGGGTTCTATGACATATCAACGTAAACCTTAGGACTTCCAACTAGACCTATGACACTGTAATTGAATACTAACCAGTACAGCATTTGGGCTGGTTGTCTATTATCCCTGAGTCTCATTAGAGTTAAGCCAAATCCCCAAGAATGTTTGAGCCTCTGATGCATATAAAGCACTGTGGCAGGTGAAATGACAAAGAATCAAAACCAGGCCTCAAGAATTTACATGCTACTGGGAAGAGTTTACCCTGCCCCCTTCCCAGCCTACCTCCTTTTGCAATCATACATGTACTTTATGATGTCTCTTATATATATGACAGAATGTGATTGAGTAGCAAAGTGTGCAACCACTCCAGTCAGTCAGAATAGGGAGAGATCGGGATGGCTTTGAATGATGGAGCAAGGCTTTAAAACCAACTTGACTTAAATGTTGAAGGACTAGAAGAATTTAGGAAGGCAAAAGAAATAAACAAGAACTGTAATGAATGGCATTCCTGGCAGAGGAATCAGTATTATCAGATGAACAAAGAAGGTATAGCCAGGACACCTGGGTCTAGAGACTAGTGACACCACCTGCTTTCTATATGACCTTAGGCAGATCACCTAAACTCTCTGTGCCTCAGTTTCTGCATCTGCCAAGGGAGGGCTTTGAGGAAGCCTCTAGCTTTAGGTCAGTGAATCTGTTGTCCTAGATTTAAAGCTGCTTGGTGCATAATTGTCTGTGCAACCTCAGGCAAACTGCTAAACTTCTCTGGGTCTCAGATTTTCCATATGTCAAATGGACATTTCATGTATCACTAACCCCCTTCTCAAAATAATGTTTTTGGTCTAATTCATCCTTAAAGGAAATGCTAGTTTTCAATTAAAAGTTAGTGAAAATAAAGATGTAATTTTTTTTCTTATCCCAGTTCATGGTCCCCTTGAAACATAAAGGTCCATGGAGTCCAAGTTAGGAATCCCTGGATTAGGCAATCTCTGAGGTCCTGTCAATATCCTCTATATTCTGCCTGACTGTGCAACCTCTTCATCCATCAGGACCTTGTGCTGTGTCTACATAGCGCCAGGGGGAGCTAGGTAGCTTAGTGCATAGAGCACTGACCCTGGAGTCAGGAGGACCTGAGTTCAAATCCAGTCTCAGACACTTGACTCTTTTTTTTTTTGTGAGGTAATTGAGGTTAAGTGACTTGCCCAGGGTCACACAGCTAGTAAGTGTTAAGTGTCTGAGGCCGGATTTGAACTCAGGTCCTCCTGAATCCAGGGCTGGTGCTCTATCCACTGCACCACCTGGCTGCCCCACATTTGACTCTTAATAGGTGTATGACCCTGGACAAGTCACTTAACCCCAATTGACTCAAACATCTAGGGCCATCTCCAGTCACCTTGATGTATATCTTGCCACTGAACCCAGATGGCTTTGGAGGAGTGAGGCTAGTGAATTTGCACAGCCTTCTCTCACTTAAACCCAATTGACTGAAAGTCATGACATTCCTTCCCAATGCCATGGTCCTCTTTGAGAATGAAGGACAAACAACAATACAGCACCAAAGAAATCAATGCATTTGTCTCAGGAAGAGTGTTTGGTTGTAGCAAGAAGAATCAAACATATCTGGGTGTCATATTGATAAAATAAGAAAGAGCTGAATGTTACAACCTCTGCTTAATTATAGGCTTGATAATGAAAAAGAAAAAATTACATTCTCTTAACAGGGACCTTATAAATGTGGAAGTTGAAGATAAACAGCAGATGTAGCCATGAAAAATGAAGCTCTAAGCTTCCATATGAATATCTCTGGTCTTCTCAATGACATTCTGAGCAGATTTACCCCAGTAACACTAACTAGATAGCAAGCCTTTGAAGAGCTATAGGTAGGTTATAAAACTACAAACTTTATCTCCTTCTGGGGAAAATAAAAGAAACAAGAAAGCACTGAAGCACAGGATATATTTCATTAAACCAATTGTGCAGTCGTGTCTGACTCTTCATGATCTCATTTGTGCTTTTCTTGGCAAAGATCCTAGAGTGCTTTACCATTTCCTTCTCCAGCTCATTTTACAGATGAGGAAACTGAGGTAAACAGGGTTAAGTAATTTACCCGGAGTCACATGGCTAGTAAGTGACTAAGACCAGATTTGAAATCATCAGGTCTTCCTGACTCCAGGCCCAGCACTCTACCCACTGAACCACTGGGCTACCCTATTAAATCTCTACAAACAAATGATAACTTAGGGACAACAGCTGACTCTAATGGCTCATCTTTTCCCCATATCTGCCAAATTTTGGATCTCTTAGTCTGGTCTGTTATGATGATGGTAGTAGTGGTGGGCAAATCACATAACCTCTTTAAGTTAACCATATATTCCTAATCTGTAACCCTTCATAAGGTTGATATGAGACTCAAATAAGATAACATATTTAAAGTATTTTGCAAATATTAAAACATCATATTAAATGTCAGTTATTATTTCTGCACTTGTAAGGGATTTAGATTTGCCAGAGTTTTAGCTTTCCTTTAAAAAGTATTTCCATTAGGGGAAGCTGGGTGGCACAATGGAAAAAGCACCAACCCTGGATTCAGGAGGACCTGAGTTCAAATCTGACCCCAAACACTTGACACATACTAGCTATGTGACCCGGGGCAAGTCACTTAACCCTCATTGCCCTGCCCCCCCCAAAAAAAAAGTTTTTCCAGTGCTTAGCACAATACTGGGTACATAGTAAGTACTTAATAGTTGCTTATTGACTCATCTGATTGGTATCTCTGTCTCAGATAATCTAAGAATGTGGACCTAAACTTTTCACATCTTGTTACAATAGAAAGAACACTGGGTTTGGGGTAGGAGGTCCTGAGTTTGAAACCCAGTTCTGTACTTCCTTCCTAAATGACCTTGGGCTTCCAATCTCAGTTTTCTCATCTGTAAAATGAGCAGGTTGTACTTGTTCACCCTTTGGGCTCTAAATCTATAACCACAAATGATACAACCATAATAAAAGGAAAAACAACAAAGGGGCTTCTAGAATGAAGAAAGTTAGATACACCTCTTAACCAAAGAAATAAGAACTCTTAAGAAGTGGGAGGGAATTTAGAGATCTTTTAGACAAATGAATCAATCAATAAAAAGATACATCTAAGCACTTGCTATATGTCCAGCATTGTCCTCAGGTCTAGGGATCAATCATTCAAGAAGTATTTGTCAAGCACCTACTAAGGCAGCCAAGTGGGCACTGGATTAGCCCAGAGTTATGAAGCCCTAAATTCAAATCTATCCTCAAACACTTACTTAAGTGTCCCTAGGCAAGTCACATAGCCTGGATTTACCTCATTTTTTTCAACTGAAAAAATGGGGATTGTAATGGCACCTACCTCCCTGAGTTGTTGTGAGGCTTAAAAGTGACGATATTTGTAAAAAACAACAACAAAACAGCACAGAGCCCGACATATAGTGAACACTTAATAAATGCTTATTTCCTTCCTTCTTTCAAATTATGTGCCAGATACTATCAGGTACCATCCTAGGAGTTAGGGAGACAAGTTTAAGGGAAGAAATTCCCTATTCCTAAGAGGCTTACATTCCAATGGGAGAGACAAATGAATATGAAATATAGTATAAAATATTTTACAAAATATAGTTAATAAGTACATATGTGTATATATATGTTCAATTCAATAAATCTGTGTTAAGTGCCTTTGTTATTGTTGTTGCTATTCAATCATTTCAGTTAAGTCCAAGCTTCATAACCCCATATGGGGTTTTCTTGGCAAAGATACTGGAGTAGTTTGCATTCCCTTCTCCACCCCATTTTACAGATGAGGAAGCAGGGTTAAAGGACTTGCCCAAGATCACACAGATAGTGTCTGAGGTCAAATTTTAACTTAGGTCATCCTGACTCCAGGCATAGCCTCTGGCCATTGGGCCACCTAGCTGCCTACTACATGCCAGGTACTGTGCTAAGTGCTAGGAATACAAAAAGAGGCACAGGATAGTCCATGCCCTCAAGGAGCTTACAATCTAATAGGGGAGACAACATGAAAACAAATATATACAAAGCAATATACATACAGGATAAGTAGGAAATAATAAACAAAGCAAAAGCACTGGAAAAGGGGTTAGTAAAGGCTTCCTGTAAAAGGGTTTTTACAGAGATGTGTGATACCCTCAGAAAGCTCATATTTTAATAGGAAAGTCAACACCTATGGAGAAGTAGTGGCCAGGAAGGGATAGTTTTGTCTGAAATGCTATTGGGACAAGAGGCATCTGGGTAGCACAGTGGATAAAGAACTGGCTCTGGAGTCAGGAAGACCTGAGTTCAAATTCACCCTCAGACGCTTCACACTTATTAGCTATGTGACCCTGGACAAGTCACTTAACCTTCATTGCCCTGCCCCCCCCCAAAAAAAATGCAGTTGGGACAATGAGTGGAGTCAAGGCAGAGCAAACTGACATACCCTTTTTAAGAACAATGACAGGTACTTTCTGATCCTCCCAGAAGTTAATATTAATAATTAATAATAACCCCCCTCAAAATTACCTTGTATATATGTATATGCATGCATGCTGTCTCCCCCAGGCATTGTTTGCTTTTGTCCTTTCGTTAGCCCAGTCCCTGACATATAAGAGGCACTTAAATTCATGTTGATTGATACATATGGCATAAGGTGGCCAGTGACTCAGTTGGTGTTGAGCAGGGAAAATGATTGATACCAGCTCAAAAGAGATGTTACAAGCATTTTTATTCATATGGGACCTTTTCCTCTTTCTTTGCTCTCTTTGGGGGCATAGGCTTATTGCTGGTACCATGAGGTCAAAGGGGAGGCACACTTGGGGTCTTCTAATTCCAAATTTCTTTCCAGAATGACTGGAAGTAGTCCCAGCTCCAACAACAGTGCAACAATGTGCCTGCTCTCTGCAACACCTCCAATCTTTATGCTTTCCATTCTTGTCAAATTGACCAGTCTCAGAGGTATGAAGTAGAAATGCAGAGTAGCTTTAATTTCCTTTCTCTAATTAGTGATTTGGGGCATTTTTTTTTACTCTGGCTATGGATAGCCTGGGATTCTTCCCTGTTCATATCTTTTGACCACTTATGACCTGGAATACGGCATTTATTTTTCTAAATTTGAATCAGTTCTTTGGGTATCTTGGAAATTAGACCTTATTTATATGTAATTATGAATCTATATCAAATAGTGGCTTTCTCTAGTGTGGGGTGGGGAGGGAGAGAGGGATAAAATTCAGAACTTAAAATATAACAAAAATATATATTAAAAAAATTTTTAAAGTCTCAACCTACAGAGGTTTCTTATCTGAGATCTTTTTTGCATGAAAGAGAACTGTATTTTTTCTAACTTTTTTTGGGGGGGTGGGGCAGGACAATGAGGGTTAAAGTGACTTGCCCAGGGTCACACAGCTAGCAAGTGTCAAGTATCTGAGGTTGGATTTTAACTCAGGTCCTGCTGAAGTCAGTGCTGGTGCTTTATCCACTGTGCCACCTAGCTGCTCCTTCTAACTAAAAAAAAATTAGACCTTTTCAGAAATAAAACTATGTGGGGGGGTTTGCAAGTCACCTGTTTCCTTCCTAATTTTGTCTATCTTGGAATTGTGAGCTGAAGACACTGTGGTTATCACTCACCATCAAGGCCACTGTCTATAACTAATAATATTGTCCGCAAAATTAAGCCTTGAAATACATTTGGGGGAAAAAATGGTAGCTCAATAAAACCACATCTTTAAAGAATAAACTATCCCCATTAATAATTTATGCCCAGAATTAATATTTATTCCCAGAATAATTTCTGATTATTTCAAAAGCTTGTAAAAAAAGTTTTAAGAAACAAACACTTCCTTTTAACTCTGCCAAAGGCTAGACCACATGCTTACCTGACATTAACTATAGAGTTTCCTACTCTATCCCTAGGGCATAGAAACAGAGATTCCCCCCTCTCAAGACTTGTCAAAGCTGATGGCTATTACTCACTTCTGGTGAGTCACCTAGTCATAAGTGACACAATCAAAACATCCTAGGAATCATTACTAAGGATGGTAAAGTCTTGAGAAGTAAGTCCAAAGGGAAACGGGGCAGGTATTTTCATGACTCCAGCCAAATGAAGAATGCAAAGGCTTCAAGAGATAAAGAACATTTGGGAAGTGAAAAGAGGGTTTAAAAGATGATTCCTGAGAATAGAATTTGGATTTCAGGATAATAATGATTTCTAATAATAGGAATGAAAACCCTTGATCATGGGTTGTGCCTAAAAAGGGCTGGTAAAAAAAATGCTTTTGCCCACAACTTCATAAACCTAATCAGAATGGTTTTGGACTGAAAAGGAAGCAGGAAGAAGAAAACTGTCTAAAGGGAATCTACCAAGACAGATGCCATATAGAGAGAGGGGCAGCAAGGTAGAAAGATAAATGACAAAAGGAGAAGCACCTAGAAATTCAGTAAAACAAAAACCAAGAAACTAGTAAAAAAAAAAAGTCTACATAAGTCCACAAAGTAGGCATAAATTAAAGATTCTAAAACAAAGAGACAAATCTGACTTCACAAGAATCCCTGGGACTTGATATATAACATGACAAGAGCCAAAACTAGCAAGTCAAGTACCTGTATCAGACACCAAAGGGTAGCTCTGGGATGAATTGCTTTAAAGGTATCCTCAAATTAACTTTTTAGGAAAAATTCAATTGGGGAGAATGTTTTGGAGAGGGGAAACCTCAGACAAAAGGATCCAGTCCCCTGACAGAAACCCTAAGAGACTGTGAGACTGCTGGCACTATTAGGGGGGTGAGAAGGGTAATATTGGATTGGTTTGGGAAGATGCTCGCCTGGTATGTTGTTGTTTGTCCTTCATTTTTGAAGAGGACCATGACATCAGGGTGATATCATGCATGACTTGCCCTGAACTGGATTTAAGTGAGGGAAGGCTGGGCAAGGTCGCCAACCTCACTCTCTCCTCCAGAGCCATCTGGGTCCAGTGGCAAGACATATATCAGGACAACTGGAGATAGCCCTAGATGTTTTAGGCAATTGGGATTAAGAAACTTGCCCAAGGTCACCCAGCTAGTAAGGGTCTGAGGTGAAATTTCAGGTTCTCCCAACTTCAGGACCAGTGCTCTATCCACAGTGCCACCTAGCTGCCCCACCTGGCATGTTATGCTGAGAGGTAAGGAAAAAAATGTACTCCATCTGATAGATGCCTATTTTCTCTAATTAACCATGCTAATGGAGTGCTAATTTCATGTTTTTACCAGCCAGAGAAATAGTATCAGTGGAATGAGCACCCTCTAATAATCTACATTCTTGGATAAAGCCCAATGACCCTACCCTAGTTATAGCCCTGAGTAGGACTCATAACTAAAACATGGCACTAGAAGGTTATACCTTATTCAAGACAAGCAAAACAGGTATAATAGGGGCAGAGTAGACTTTTATATTTTAAAAAACATACTCACATGAGGAAATCCAGGAGCCTGAGGGAAGGGGGAAAGCATAGTAGAGAGCATTTAATAAATAGGCAAAAACATAAGCAATATTGTCATCAGAGCACCACAGTCTATCTAGATAAGAGGAAGGAAAAGGAAGAGGCACTTGGGATCACAAGCTTGCCATAGAGGTATGATATAGTGTGATGGGGGCCTTCAATTATACTGATGTATGCTGGAGTGTTCTCTTTCTCTGCCAAATGCAGAGCAGGGTACTTCCAGTGTGATGGCCCAATGAGAGCCTCAGTCTCCTCACTACCTCAAAACGGCCAGAAATACACCAAATAAAATGAAAGGCCGAGGCAGCTAGGTGGTGCAGAGGATAGAGCACCGGCCCTGGAGTCAGGAGGACCTGAGTTCAAATACGGCCTCAGACACTTAACACTTACTGGCTGTGTGACCCTGGGCAAGTCACTTAACCTCAATTGCCTCACCGAAGAAGAAGAAGAAGAAGAAGAAGAAGAAGAAGAAGAAGAAGAAGAAGAAGAAGAAGAAGAAGAAGAAGAAGAAGAAGAAGAAGAAGAAGAAGAAGAAGAAGAAGAAGAAGAAGAAGAAGAAGAAGAAGAAGAAGAAGAAGAAGAAGAAGAAGAAGAAGAAGAAGAAGAAGAAGAAGAAGAAGAAGAAGAAGAAGAAGAAGAAGAAGAAGAAGAAGAAGAAGAAGAAAATAGTTTTTTAAAAAAATGAAAGGGCAACAGCAATGATGGCTTGGGGGGGGCGGCGCAGAGAGAAGGAGATTCTCACGCAGAAATCCCCATAATAGGATCTCATCACCTAAAATTCTGCAAGGAAGGTTTAGTCTATGAGGGATAAGAAGCTATCAAAAATGAAATCCTAAGGAGCCAAAGAAAAAACATACCCATGAGGAGGAAAAGGATTCTGGCTTTTCTGAGAACAATCTGAATTCAAAGGACATTCATACTCCTTTCACATTCAAAAGGCAGTAATCAAAGATGGATCAGATAATGAGAACTGAAAAAGGTCTTGGAGCTCTTCTAATCCAACCCTTTCACTTTACAGATGGAGAAACTGAGGTCCATAGGCCTTAAGTACCTTGCCCCTGGTGAAATAGATCTTAAGTAGCAGAGATGGGATTCGAACCTTGTGACTCTGATAACAGAATCTTTGTTTTTTGTACTTCATAATGCTACCTTGCAAAAGCGAGGACAGGTTCACCATTGCTTAGTAAAAAGAATCATTAATAAGACCAAAGGATTTGGGTCTTCTAGTTCAACCTCGGATTATGTTGCAGAATGCCACAACAGGGTGACAGGGGGAATTGGATGGATGGATGGATGGATGAAAGATATACACATACATATGTCACATTAGATATATAAAATACACATGTAGAATTCTCATATGTAGAACATACAAGAAGAATTGACATATAGAATACACTCATAGACTATACATACAATATAATGCAGAATTCACACAGAATTTTCACACGTAAAATTCTCACACATAGATATCCAAGTAGAATTCATACAGAATATGCAACAGAATACATACATAGAACACGCATATAATATACATAAACTGGGGCAGCTAGAGCAGTGAAAAAAGCACCAGCCCTGGATTCAGGAAGACCTGAGTTCAAATGCAGCCTCAGACACTTGACACTTACTAGCTGTGTGAACCTGGGCAAGTCACTTAACCCTCATTGCCCCACAGGGGAAAAAAAAAGGAATATACCTAAACTACACACATGTGTATATTATACATACATACATATACACACATATATGTTCCTGTTATAACAAGCCTATCTTTTGCCTTTTGTGATACAAGTTTTTTTTTTTCTTAATTACCATTATTCTCCAATCAACATTGACCTATAAAACCAACAATGTCAGGGGAAGAGGAAAAAGAAACCCATTGACCTACGTCAAAGCCCTCTGGCTGACTCTGCATGACTGCTAAGATTGTATTTGTGCCCTTCTCATAGTGTGAGCTTCTCTTGCTTCTCCCGGTCCCCAGCATGTCTGAACTGTCCCAGCTCAGGAACACACATTTTCTCTCTTCTTAGCCAGGACAGAAACAAAAAGTAGAGATTGGGGGTGGGAATGTTAGGAGAAAAAAAAAAAAAAGGATTGGCTGGGCTTTTTCATGTGTTTGAAGGATGTGCCCTGAAAATATTTTGCCTTTTTTCTACTTTGGACTTATACAGGACTAAAAGGGGTAAAAATGTACATATACTTTAATTTTCTTTTCAACACAACCTAATTACAAAAGGAAATGTTAAAACCACCTCCTAGCCTTACCCCATGCAGTCAAATCCAAATAAACAGCAGTTTGGCCAGACTGGGACAGTGGGGAGAGTGAGAAGGCTGTAGAAGACAGTATCAAATAAAATGAATATTCTCCAACTCTTAAATAAGTGTTACCTGCCCAGTTCTCTCTCTGAGGTTCCTATCTGCTCTATGCATTGCTCATAGACATCAATTTTCTTCAAAATGATTTCTCTATGAAATTGTTTTCAATGAAGTCATGTAAATAAAACATTATGGCCCTTAATAAGCCTTATTCATGCAAGGAAAGCCAGGATCTGATCGGGAAGCGGGTCTGAGGGAGGAAAGAAGAGGGGTTGACAGAGTATAGAGTAACTAAAAACCTTGCATCGATTATTAGATGTTTTGCATGTACCTTATTACTCATATGTTGTTCACCACATGAAAATGAAAATGCCTTGAGGGCAGGGACGGTGTTGTCTTCTCTTGTATTCCCATTCCTTAATAAGTGCCTAGCATATAGTAAGAGCTTAGTAAATATGTGGTGATCATTGATTGATTAAATGATTTGGAAATGAAATATGAGTCATTAAAATATAAACTCCTTGGGAGGTAGAGCTGCTTTCACTTCTTTTCAGTAGCCCCAGCACTTACTACAGTTCCTGGGATATAGTAAGTGGTTAATAAACACAGGTTGATTGATTTTAGGTTCCAGCATGAAATAGTCATAGAACTCAACATCTCGGGGTTATGAGGATTTTTTTTTAAAAATCACTACATTGCTGATTCATTCATCTTCACCAAATCACAGAACCTCGGGAGACCACCTAGTCTAATGAGAACAGTATAGTAACAGCAGCAGCAAACATTTACATAGCATTTACTATGTGCCAAGTACTTTACAAATACTATTTTATTTAATCCTCACAACAACCCTGAGAGTAAGGTGCTATTAAGTAGCCTCATTTTGCAGTTAAGGAAACTGAGGCAAACAGAAGCTCAATGACTTGCCAAGGATCATAGAGTTAGTAAATGTCTGAGGCTGGATTTGAACTCAGGTCTTCCTGATTTTGAGCCCAGTGCTTTATCTACTACATCTCAATGGAAAGAGCATTAGATTTGGAATGAGAGGAACTGGGTTCAAATCCTACCTTTGATAACCTTCTGTCTGTGTGATCTTGGGTATGTAAGTCACTTTACTTCTCTGGCAGTATTGTTTCATCTATAAAAGGATGGGTTGAACTAGATGACCTCTGAGGTCCCTCCCACCTCCAGATCAAGAACACTATGACCTCTCTGGACTTCGGTCTCTTTGTCTGTAAAATGAACAGGTAGGACCAGAGGGCCTCTAAGATTCTTTCCAGCTGAAATTCTAGACTCTAGGAACTAGAATTCTAAGAATTATGATCTATAACTTCCCAAAAAGTCCCCATGCATTATCCCCAGCAAGTGGTCATCCAGCCTTCACTTTACAGACCTCAAAGTGGGGCATATAATTATTGGACTTCTGTAGTTCTTAAATGGTATTTTTCCTTATTTTTGTTATTTGGTTGTTTCATTCATGTCCAATTCTTTGTGATCCCATTTGGGGTTTTCTTGGCAAAGAGACTACAGTGGTTTGCACATCCTTCTCTAGCTCATTTTACATTTTTTCCTTCTACTGAGCTCAAATCTGCCTTTCTGTAAGTTCTGCCAGTTGTTCCTATTTCTGCTCTCTGGGGTCAAGTGGGATGAACCTGATCCTTCCTCCATATGAAAATCTTTCAGCTACTTAAAGACAACTACAATAGATGATAGAATTTCAGACTAGGAAGGGACCTTAGAAATCAACTAGCATTATGTCCTCACCTTACTGAGGAACTGAAGCACAGAGAATGGAAAGACTTGCCCAAGGTCATTCAGCAAATGAGTGCATTGGCACAGTTCCCTCGGATTCCTCCGCTGCAAAATAGGGGAGTTGGGCTAAATAGCCAGAGGTCCCCTCTGCCACTAAATCTCAGGTCCGGTGACTCAGATGCCCAGATTTTCTTTCTGCTTCACTTGTGAACCATCTTTATCTCCTGGAATTTGTTCTTTCTCCCTAGGCTGCCTCTGAGCTTTCATTCCTTATCACTCTTTCTGCCTGGTACCGCACTTTCTGAGAATTCTGTTCTGTGTGGGATAATCATCTATCACAACCAGGACGCCTTCATCCATTTCATCTGTGCCTCCATGGGCTATTGCATCTTCAGGTTTTACTGAATTGACGGGTTGTTTTCCTGAACAGGCCAGTTGTAAGAAATAATTTCATGGAGACAGCATGTCCCAGACCTGGTCTTCTCTAAAGCATGTCAGGATATGCTAGCTGCACAGGTTAGCAGGGAATCATTGATCCAGACAAATCAGGAGCTTAACCCGAATGAAATCTTACTTTGGTTTGGGAACACTAGAAAGAAATAGTTTGACACTGATTCTATAGTTTCAATAATTATCATTAGTATCATCATCGTCATTTAGCATTTTACTGTTTAACAAAGTAGTATCCCATCCATTAGCTAATTTAATCCAAATAACCTTGTAACATAGGCAAAATACCCAGATATTTATCTCTGTTTTACAGATTAGGACAGCAAGACTCAAAAAGCTTAGTTCACTTGCTTAAAATCTCACAGATATCGAGAATTTCAGCTTCAAAACTCTTAAGATACTGCTTCTCTCCCTTCCTATATACATATATAGATTTCCCCAATAAAAATTTTGAGATGCCCTATATAAACTACATACAGAGAGAGAAAAGAGAGAGAAACTAAAAATAAAATTAAAAGATGAGAGAGAAAGGGAGATGTAGATATAGATGTTGAGTTCTATTCAAAACTCAGCAAATTGGTATATTCATTTATTCATGAAATATTTGTTTATGCAAATATTATGCAAATACTGTATGCAAGGCACTATGATGAGCCCTGTGAATGATGTGAGGATCCTCTGAAACCATCTTGTCCAGATCATGCCTAAGCAGGAATCCATCTCCTCTAAAATGTACCTGACAAGTGGTCTTCAATTTTTGCTTGACAAACACCTCCTATCAAAGGGAAGTGCACTCCCACCCAAGACAGTCCAGTTCTCTTTTGGAGAGCTCCAACTATTGAGAATTTCTCCATCAGACTTAAAACTTTCCTTTAGTTTCTAATACTGTTTTCAGGGAGCTTATACTCTCTTACCTCCAGTCTAAATTGATGGTGCTGTGCTCTTCCTTTCTTTCCATCCTTTCTTCCTAAAGTATGCTATAATAAATATAAAATGGGCTTTAGGGTCAATGAATTTTGGAGATGAGGCTTTAGTGGTTGAAGGCCCTCAAGTGTCACTCCATTATATTACAGAGGTGGCAACTGAGGCTCAGAGAAGGAAAGTTGGCCAAAGTCACACAAACATTCAACACAAATCTTTGGCGATCAGAGCCACATGTTTTCATCAATGTCCATGGGGACCAAGGATGATACAATCATGCCCCTAGAAAAGATGAAATTGAAGGCCCAATGCTGAGCTCTGGACAGAACAAATAATACAAACTGAGATCAACCCATGCTTCAAGGAATCTACAGTCTGCTAACTCTGGAGACAACTGTCAAGTAAGGCATGGAATCTTTTCTACATTGAGGTGAGAGGTCTGGGAGACCTAACCCTGACACACTCCAGAGGTGAGGCAGTAGTTGGAAGAATGTCTCTTAAAACCCAATCTATGATCCTTGAGAAGTGTGAAAAATCTATATGTAACATGATTGTTATTAAGTTCCCAATTCCATAGGCATATTTACACATAGCTGCCTATCGAATGCTCCCAGTTGTGGCATTCAGGAGCCGTAAGCAGTATTTATGTGCCGTGCTGCTAATCCCTGGTCCCAGAACTGCCTGAAGTCTATAGAAACACTATGTCTCCATAGACAAGTCCTTGTAAATCTCTCCTTGTCGAAGGATTTAGCTCACTGATTGTCAGCCATGAGATACTTTCTGAAACAACTCACAGAGGAATAGAGCCTTCTGCTCTGCCTTCAAGGGTGAGGTTGTTCACTAGATAACCTTTTAATGACTGTATTCCATTGTAATTTGACTCCAGAGACTGTGAATAAAAAGGAGGGAAATATCCTGCCGTAATAGGATGCATTTCTCATATTGCATCCTGCTGAAGCAAATTATGGAAGATGGATCAGGCTTGCTTTTGACTCTGGAATGCAGAGGTCTTATATCACATTAACTGGCCTGTTTCTCATAGACAGGCTGGTGTTTCAGGGCTAAAGGAACCACTGAGATAGAAAAGGACAAGACAGTTTCATAACTGAAAGCAATAGCAAAGAAAAACAGACTGGATCCAGGCCAGGTTGGGGGGCACCTTTTAACACCTGTACCTGATTAAGGCTTTAATGTTTTCTACTTTCCCTGCTGTTTTATGAAGATTGGCCTCATTCCTAGGAATTGGGATTGATGTTTGTCATTTCATTCACCCAACAGCAATTTGTCAAGTACTACTTTGTTCAAACTGTCAGGCTAAGCACATCATAGACCTAGAAGAAGAAGGGAGACCTCTCACACCATCTTGGCTCAACCCCTCATTTCACAGATGAGAAAACTGAGAACTAAAAAGAAAACTTCACCTAGTGGTTGCTCAAAGGCATGCAGGTACCAAGACATGGTCTCTGTCCTCATGTGGAGACTGGACAAATGAGAGCCTAGTCCTTAAATATACACAATCTGTTTTACTTCTGCCAATCCATGTGGAGACCTGGCAAGCTTGTTTCCAAAAATATATGATGGAGAGTCCCTTTCTCACCTCACTCCTGAGCAGTGGCTGGTGACTTCTGATGATTTCCTGTTGGCTTACTGAGTGGTGATAAAACACCTATTGATTGGCTGCTGGATAGAGCTGAGTATGCACCTAAAAGACTCAACTAGACAAATTTGCTCTCTTCCCTAGTGGTGAGTGAGTTAAGAGCTGATGTGGGCCTCCCATGAAGAGAGAAGACTCAGGCCCTCTCTTACACCTAGCCACCATGTGGTCATGATTGCATGGTGCTTCTCTTTCTTTTCTTTCTTTATGTTTATTCATAGGTGAATGTATAGCAAAAATGGAAGGTCCCAGGGTACAAACTTATAAGCTTCCTAAGGTTGGAGTAGTCATCAAAGTTCCCCTTAAACAACTGGAGCCAGCAGCAGCTGAAGCCAGACCTAGATGGTGACCCACTTAATGTATCCCAGCAATGAATCCACCCAGCAGCCAAGAAATTCTATTAAAGGGAGCTCAATTCATCCTCCAGTGATACTACATCCCAAAGTGAATGTTTCATAGCAACTACTTTAAGTTTAAACTTACCCTCTCTGGGGAATGAGTTGGGCAAAGGGGAACATGTACCTGATTTGGGGTCCTGTTTTACTTTGGTCCTTTCTGTACCTTCTAAATAAATATCTCTTTATAAAATCTAATTGATGTTCATTTGTTCATTGATATTGGAGAGATGTTAATTGGTCCAATGATTTTGGAGGAACAAACCAGATGAGAGTCCACAATCAATAGTATGAGACACCTCCAACCCCACAGGGTTATCCCTAGAATGCTGAGGATGAAAAATCGTAACCACCCTCTGGAAGTTCAACCTGCCAGTGAGAGTGAGAGTGGGAGAATCAACCCCAGAGCCTACAATACATACACAGGAGGTTCCTGAATACTCTACAAATACAAATGTTTGAAGAAGATGAAAGATCTAGACAAGTGAAGTGATTTGTCCAAAGTCAGCAAGGTAGCAAATAGCAGTCCCAAGATTCAAATCCAGTTCATCTGACTCTGGACCCTGTCTTCTTCCCACCATAGAACATGCTCCTATAAATACTTCAAAGTAGGCTGACCAAGGGTTTCTCTGGGATGAGAGCCCAATTAAAGCAGCTCATCCAATTGCTTTGTTTCCCCCTCCTTGGAGAACCTGGGAACCATCCTTACTTATACTTAGCCACAACTTCTGATGGTTTTGGTAGAAACAATGTCAATATCACCATGCTTCCCTTCCTCCAGCAATATGTCAGGTCATTGGACTAAGATCTCTCTGAAATGACCATTTAAAAATGAAATAACAAGTTTGGCTATACTTTAAATTCAGGCCAGGTTTGAGAGAGTTGCTTAATACTGTGTTTTCCCTGGGAGTCCTCTTTATCTTCAAGGACATGATCAGACTTCAAATCACAACATTGGAATCATCCTTGATTCCTTATGTCCCCTGAGCCCCCATAGCCAAACAGTTACCAAGTTGTCTCTCATCTATTACCCTCCTCTCTGCTCTCACAGCCCTTACCCTAGGTCAGGGTCCCAATCACCTCTCCCTGGGATAATTGTCATAACCTCCTAGCATCAGGAATCCTGCCCCCCCCCCCAATCTATGCTCCTCACAGCAGCCAAAGCAATATCCTTAAAGAAGAGATCTATCTGTGAGCACTCCCACTGACAAAGCTTCAAAGATTCCCTATTGCCTCTAGGCAGATCAAATTCAAATCTCTTTGTTTGGCTTTTAAAGCCCGGCACCATCTGCCTCCAACTTAAAGTTATAGGCTGATTTCACATTTGTCCTCATGAACTCTAACTTCCAGTCAAGTGAACCAACTTGCTGTTTCTCCAGACCTTTCTGTAGGCTGTGGCCCCCATATCTGGAATGAATTCTCTCCTCACTTCTACTTCTTAAAATTGCTAGCTCCTTTCAAGTTTCCACTCAAGTGCCACAAGGCAGGCTTACTTGAGTCCTTCCCAGTTGTTAACACTCTTCCCCACCTCCATCTCTCCCAAATTACTTTTTATTTCTTCTTCATATATTTTCCTTTTATATGTCATTTCCCCTAGTGAAAGGAAAATTCCCCGAGGGCAGGGATTTCATTTTTTTTTCTTTTCTTGAACATAGAAGCCATGTAATAAATGCTTATTGGATTAAACCACACTGAATTGGCCATTGCCTGCAGTTGACTTTATAATATGACCATTAATCATAGAGAACACACTGTGGGTTGATTGTATCTATATTACATGTGCTATATTTTTTGGGTTTTACTGTGAACTGGGCTGACAACACAAACCCAGTACCTGTCTGCCAGAGAATGGGAATCTAGAAATAATCTCGGGATAGCTATTCAAACTGACAAAGACTTTTCTGGATTGTCCTCTATAGATGGATTCTATTTTCTGTTGTAGTTTGTGTACACAATAAACTGATCCAAGTTGGATATGAATTTGTACACTCTGGCTGTTGCCTTTCTGAAGACAAGTTGTATATTTCAAAACATAAGCCCATCTCCAGAATTTCAGACCGACAAGATGGTCAGCTTTAGTATTCCGCAGAACTAAGAGCCTCCAACTTAAGGAAATGTCATGCCATGGACAATCAATGAATCCATTCTCCAAAGGGCTCTTGCTTGGCTTCCCAAAGGGATACCAACCTCTCACAAACCCTCAGAGAAGCTGCTTTTTGTTTGTCCTGATTTATAATTATGGGAAATTATGTGATTCAGTGAAAATGAAACCAGCTCGGGAGTGAGAGGAGCAGTGTTCAAATATCACTTCTAGTGGACTCTGAGGTCCTTCCAGTTCTAGATCTATGAATGTCTAAGTCAGGTGACCTGGCGACAAATCCAGGCTCTGCTAGTCACTACTGGTTGAACCTTGGCACTTAACTTCTCGAGGTCTCAGCCTCTTCATTTTCAAAATGGGAAAGAGATAACTATCTTTAGATTCACTTCCAGCTCTAGAGCCTATGGTTTGTGTCTTTAAAGTGGGAGAATTCAGTGCTTTCTTCAATGAGAGAATATTCTCCAATACTTTACTACACTGCCTGGCATTTAGTAGGCACTTAACTATTTGTTGACTGACTGACTCAGTTTATTTTGGTGGTGGTGGTTGTTGTTGTTGTTGTTGTTGTTGTTTTGGAGGCCATCGGGGTTAAGTGACTTTCCCAGGGTCACACAGCTAATAAGTATCTGAAGCCAAATTTTAACTCGGGTCCTCCTGATTCCAGACCTGGTGATCTATCCGCTGTGCAACCTCTGACTCTGTTTAAAAGTATGAGAAAGAGGTTCTAAATCTTCCTCTTTATTTTAATATTTAATTCTCCAAGGAGCTCAGACAGTCCACTGGAGAGAAGATCACTCTTACTCTTTGGAGGTCTTTAAGCAGAGGCTAGCTAACCAGCACCCTGTTCAGTATGTTATACTAGGTATAGTAGCTCCCTTCCATTGTGGTTTGGACCAACTGGCTACTAATGTCCTTTCCAACTCTCAAATTCCATGATCCTGTGGAAGTATCTGGAAAAAATACCATACCTAAAACACAGTAGGCAAACTTTTTTAAGAAAAGTCACCCCCCACCCCCATGCTTCATTCATTTCATGGATGTCTCCTCACCAGATTCTTTACTGCCACCATACTTTCCCAAGGACATCCTTTCCTCCCTCCCCCTTCACCTTAGTTCTGGAGCTGTGATTAAATAAACCATGTCATTACAACTTTGTTGAGTGTATCATTCTACTCCCCTACAACTCCACTCACCAGAGCAATGAATTTCAGGACCAAAGAATCCTTCTTTCTCATACCCCACTTTGTGTATTGTCTTCCCATTAAGAGTATAAATTTTGGGGCTACTAGGTGGTGCAGTGGATAGAGCCCTGGCCTTGGATTCAGGAGGACCTGAGTTCAAATCCGGCCTCAGACACTTAACACGTACTAGCTGTGTGACCCTGGGCAAGTCACTTAACCCCAATTGTCTCACCAAAAAAAAAAAAAAAAAGAGTAAAAATTCCTTGAGGGAAGAAGTTTATACTCTTTGATTTTTGTATTTGTATCCCAACCCAAGTATTCTCAGTATGCTAAGCACATAGAAATTGCTTAATTTTTTTTCTCAACTCATTCAGTATATAAGTTCTTGTTGGCCAATTAATAGACATTTCCAGTACCTTCAGAGAAAGATCATACCATTCAGGGAAACACAGCCATAGCCTGGGCTCTCTCAAAATCTCTTTGAGCAGGACTGTCCCACTATAGGGAAAGTTGCTTATGCCAGGAAAAGTCAAGCTCCAGTGCCAAAACAATCCATTTATTAATTCTGAGAATAATAATATTTTTTTTAAAAACTGGTAGGACTCATTACAGCCTAATTATCTCAAACATGAAGTAATCATGGGGAATGTTTCTAGAACATACAATACAATTAAGATTACAAATTCTTTTGGATTAAGTGAGCAAAGCGACTGGATGACAAATATCCTCTTGCTGAGCCAAGATTCTCCCTTGGACTAATATGGATTAATCTATATGTAAATCACATCACTCAATTACAACTCCTGCTTGACATTCCATCTGCTTTCAGTGGGGGGAGAAAGGGAGACTTTACTGACTGTAAAGATTGTTTATAATGTTCAATTGAGGCCCAGATGAACCACTCACTATAATTCCCCATCTTTTTGACTATCTTTTGTGGTACCTTGGCTTTCAATTCATTGGCAGGTTCCCTTATTGCATCTAATACCTGTACATAGAGATATTAGGGGGAGAAAAAAATATTGTTCATTGGAAGAAATTCAGTTCTTTTTGGCTTGTTTCCTGCCTTAAGATGCTCTTCTGGAGAGCAAGCTGACTGTTCTTTCCTGTCTCTACCAGAACTAGCCTTCTTTTGTTCCATAGATCAGCCCATCACTGGGTAACAGGAAAAAGTTACTTAAGCAATCCATCAATTGACAAATGTAAGTGCCACCCATGGTGCCAGGCCCTGTGCCTGACTCTGGAGGTAGAAAGACAAAAAAGAAAAAGAAAACATACCCTGGCTCCAAAGAGCTTACATTCTATAAGGAGAGACAATATGTGTATATGTATGTGTGTGTGTGTGTGTGTGTGTGTGTAGGTGTGGGTGTATGGGTATGGGTATGGATATATGTATATGCGTATGTGTTTGTGTATGTATGTGTGGGGGTATGTGCGCATGCATGTGTACAGGTATGTGTATGTGTGTATGTATCTGTGTGTGTATATATGTATATGTGTATGTGTGTATCTGTATGTGTATGTGTGTACGTGTATATGTATTGCGTATGTGTATATGTATCTGCATGTGTGTATGTGCATATGTCTATGTGTATGTATGTGTATATATGTATATATATCTGTATATGTATGTATGTGTATATGTGTGTGTACATGTGTATGTGTGTCTATGTATATATGTGTGTGTGTGTATGTGTGTATTGCTGTTGTTGTTGAGTTATTTCAGTCATATCTGACTCTCTGTGACCCCATTTGGGGTTTCCTAGAATAGATACTAGAGACATTTTCCATCTCCCTCCCCATATCATTTTATAGATGAGGAACTGAGGCAAACAGGGTTAAGTAATTTGCCCAGGGTCACACAGCTAGTAAATTTCTGAGGTCAGATTTGAATTCAGATCCTCCTGACTCCAGGGCCAGTGCTCTATCCACTCTTTCACCCAGCCCCTAATACTTGTATATACATCTTCCCTCCCACCACCAAAAAATGATAAATAGGATATCTTTTTTCAGGGGAAAATACTAAGATTGAGGAAGGGGAAGGGTCTCATGAAGAAGTAACTCAAGGGCAGCTAGGTGGTGCAGTGGATAGAGCACTAGCCCTGGAGTCAAGAGGACCTGAGTTCAAATCCGGCCTCAGACACTTGACAACTTACTAGCTGTGTGACCCTGGGCAAGTCACTCAACCCCAATTGCCTCACCACAAGAAGAAGAAGAAGAAGAAGAAGAAGAAGAAGAAGAAGAAGAAGAAGAAGAAGAAGAAGAAGAAGAAGAAGAACTAACTCAAGCTATGCTTTGAAATAACTTAGGAATTCTAAGAGACGAAATCAAAGAGGGAATGAATTCCAGGCATGAAAGATAACCCATGGAAAGACATGGAGTAGAACGTAAGCATTTTGAGGGCAAACACTGTTTTATCTTTAGTCATTGTATTCCAAAAGGCTAGCACCATACCTTGCACTTAGTAGAGACTTAACCATAGTAGCATCTACCTCCCAGGGCCATTGGGAGGACAAACTTAGATAACATTTGTTAAACACTTGGCAAACCTTAAAATGCTCTATAAATGCTAGTGGTGAGAAGGAGGAGCCAGAAGAGGAGGAGGAAGAGCATGCTGATAATGATGATGACGATGCCTACTTGATTCCTACGACAGGCTGAAGCAACTAGGTGGTGAAGTGGATACAGAGCTGGGCCTGAAGTCAGGAAACCTGAATTTAAATCCAGCCTCAGATAATTTCAAGCTGTATGACCCTAGGTGAGTCATTTATTTTTTGGTTTTGGTTTTGGTTTTGGTTTTTTTGCTGGGCAATGGGGGTTAAGTGACTTGCCCAGGGTCACACAGGTAGTAAGTGTCAAGTGTCTGAGGCCACTAGGTGAGTCATTTAACCTCTGTTTGCCTAGGCTATCTCTTCTGTAAAATAGAGATACTAATAGCCTCTGGGGTTTGTTGTGAATATCAAATGAGATAATATTTGGAAAGTGCTTGGCACAGTGCCTGGCACATAGTAGAGACTGTATAAAATAGTCATTATCATGAGATCAAAGTGAAGCATAATAGAGTCAAGTTCTAAGAGCTAATTTTTGTTCTGCCACAGCTTCACAGAGTGACCTTAGACAGGCCATTTATCCTCAATGGACCTTGGTCCCCCATCTGGAAAATGGGAATAATAAGACCCACTCTGAGCATCTGAATCAGATCTTCTGAGGATCAAAGAGCTTGATGCATGTGAGAGTGAGTGCAGCATTCTGGGAAGATGCCAATGTGAAAACCATGGAAGAGGAAGAGGAAAAAGAGGTCAGGCCGTAGCTAAAACTGACAGGTTTAGGAGGAGACAGAGGAAGAAGAGAAAAACAGAAAGCTTGACCCAAGCCACAAACTAGGGAGAATCTGGTGAAGAAAGAAAACTATTTTTTAAATAACAAAGCAAAGCAGACCTGAGTCATTTGGAAGCACTAGGCTCCTATATTTTTTCTGTCCTGGTCTCAGCTGTCAGCAGCAGCAAATGGAGACTTTGAAGAAGCCACATACAATCATGTACAAACATTTTTTTCATTGTTTTTCTTCTCTTCTTGTTTATGTAGTTGAATATTTGTTTTGCCCATGATGTTATTGAGTAGAATGGAAAAATAATCATTTAAATACAAATGTTTGAAGAAGATGAAAGATGAGAGAAAGCTGAAGAATTTAGATAGGGTGGAAGAAGGGGAGGGGGAAATGGGAATGGAAGGCAGAAAGGAAAAGGAGGAAGAGAGTGTAATTTATCTACAGTGACTTTCATTAGGATCAAATGGAGGAAATGGGAGGAGAGAGAACAGAAGAGAAAAGAGAATCCACACTATTCTGTGAAGGAGAAGGAACAGAACAAAGATATGCCTATAGGAAGATTTATTATGAAAAAGTTCTGGAAAGAGTTGGTTAATGCCCATCAGTAGATTATCTGACATAAGTAATAATAATTTTGATTCAGTTATTAACCAATAGCACTTTGTACTTTTTCTAGTTAGGATCTTGAAACATTCTCATTTGTATGCATTTATCTGTATAAAGAGCTTATCTCCCCTAGGTGACTGTAAGTTCCTTGAGGACAGGGCCTTTGTTTTTTTTATTATCATTAAAGCTCCCCATCACCACATGCACTTTGCATAGGATTCTGCAGATAGAAGACTCAATAATCTTTTTTATTTTTTTGGTGAGGCAATTAGAGTTAAGCGACTTGCCCAGGGCCACACAGCTCTTAAATGTCAAGTGTCTGAGGAGGGATTTGAACTCAGATCCTCCTGAATCCAGGGCCGGTGTTCTATCCACTGCACCACCTAGCTGTCCTGACTCTTAATCATTTTTATTGGCAAATGAAGGGATACAAAAGATAGAAATTATCTGAGGGATATGTCACTAGTAATTCAAATCCAAGAAAGTGATCAGGTTGAGGCAAGTGTCCTGGACATAGTCAGAAAGATCTGAGTTCAAATCTGACCTTGTATACTTAGTTGCTATGTGACCCTCAGTAAGTCATTTAACCTCTGTCTGCCTCATTTTCCTAAATAAGGACCATAATAGCATCTACTTCTCAGAGTTTGTATGAGAATCAAATGAGATAATATTGACAAAATGCTTATTCCATTTCCTTCCCTTCAGGTACCTGATCTGGAAAATGGGAGTAACAATATCTAGTGTCTAGTAAGGTTCAAACTTGATCATGTAAAAAGAGCCATATTTGTTGTGGTGGTTCTGTCTTTTCAGTAATGTCCAAGTCTCTGTGACCCCATTTGGGGTGTTCTTGGCAGAGATACTGGAGTGGTTTGTTTCCTTCTCCAGCTCATTTTACAAAAGGGGAAACTGAGGTAAAGTGACTTGCCCAGGGTCACACAGCTACTGTCTTCCTGACTCCAAGCCCCTCGTTCTACTCTACTGTACCACTGGGCTGCCCTAAATAGCCATATAAATGGCAAAAATGACTAATTTATAAGCTTTGAATAAGCAAAGACACTGTGTTTGATTGGGATTCAAAGGAACTGCTTGGAATCTCAGCTCTGCTGCTTATTATTCCATATGACCCATTCCTTATCTCAGGACCTAATTCTTCATCTGTAAAAAACGAGATTAGACTAGGGGCAGCTAGGTGGTATAGTGGATAAAACACAGGCCCTGGATTCAGGAGGACCTGAGTTCAAATCCAGCCTCAAACACTTGACACTTAGTAGCCGTGTGTGACCCTGGGCAAGTCACTTAACCCTCATCGCCCCACCAAAAAAAAAAAAATGAGATTAGACTAACTGACCTCCAAGGTCCTAGTTCTAAAGTTATGATCCCAGGGTCACTTAGGAGACTTTACAAAGAGAAATTTGATAATAGTTCCTACTTATCTGATGCCTTGAGTATTTTTCCCCCAAATAATTGGTGTTATGCTCATTTTATAGATGAAAAAACTGGAGCTCAGAAATGGAAAGTGATTTGCCCCTGATCACACAGCTAGTAAATGTCTGCATCAGGATTTGAACCCTGTTATTTTTTCCCCAAGTCTAGCAGTCTATCTGTTCCACACTAGAGTGATACTGGCAGCAGAATTAGGTCAGCTCTCCAAAGAGACTGACGCTGTCCCTTTTCCTCAGGAACTGAACAGTGGATAAAGGAGACACCAGGACCTTGTTTCAAAGCCGTCATTATGTCCTGACAGTTTCAGTAAAAGAAGCAGACAGGTGTGGAGTCTGGGCTGGAAATACATGTGTGAAACAGGACCGTAGCTGGGGGAGGAGAGGTTTGGCCACCTGCCCGGAGCTCATCATCCTGCCAGAGGGGATAGTCAAAGATGTGCCAGAGATGTGGTGCAGGAAATCACTGGAGTGTAAGGTATAGTCAGACTGTTAAGATGGGAAGCTCGAGGACACTGTGGCACTTCACATAAAAAGGGAATAGTGGATAATCCCAGAGGAAGCTTGGCTCAGGGAAAAGGCAAGCTGGGTTGGGAGTCAATGAGTCAAAGCTGAAGTCAAATCCCAGTTCTAATACTTATGGCCTGTGTCACTGCAGACAAGTCAATCTGGGTCTCGGTTTTCTCATCTATAAAATAAGCAGGTTATTTCTAAGCTTCCTCCCAGCTCTAATGCTATGATTCTGTGATCGTTGTTGGGGTTTGTCCTTCGTTTTGGAAGAGGACCAATGACATCACAGGTTGATGACTTGCTCGTGAATTGGATTTAAGTGAAGCAGAGCTGCTCAAAGCCATTGGCTTCACTCTCTCTTCTAGAGTCATCAAAGTCCAGTGGCAAGACAAAAAACAGGATGACTGAGGATGACCCAGAATGAAATGGGTGACCTTAGAGTCATCAATGTCTGATAAGACACTTTATGCTCCATAGTGCCTGCTTCAGCCACCTTCATGGCTATAAGACAGCTCAAGGGAAGCTGGGCTGTTCTATGCTGATAAATGTTTAAGAAGAAGCTTCCTGACGGGAAAAAAAAACATATCCAGAACACACTTTTTAATTTAATCTGTGTTATTGACATTCTCTTCCTCACTTTCTTAAGTCTAGACAATCAACACAACATTAAATCAAATCCTGTTTTCTAGTGTTTGCTGATTTCTGAAGTGATCGTTTTTGGACAATGTTCCATACCCAGGAAAAGACTTTGGAAGCAATTCACTGAAATTAGAAGTCTTAGAGAAGATGGTGAAGAGGAGGGAAGCTACAGTTACATAAAAAGAGTTAATGGGATGTGATTAAAAAGAAAGGTGAAAGGGGAGAATAATGACTATGGGACTGACATGACATTGACGCAAGCCTCCCACTTCCAAATACAGACTATTCGTTTGTGTCCAAGCTGTGGTCTGATCATATTGGTCTGATCAGCCACGGTAGGACACACTGTACTTTGATCCCAAAATAGTGATGTCATTTTGGTCCTCTTTGAGAACAAAGGACAATAACAGAGAAAAGGAGTACACATTTTCAGGCATAGTCAATGGGCTCGTTTGTTTGAATTAATTGTACTCCTTTGTTACAATCAATCAGTTTATAATGTTACAAATCCCCAAGCATTTATTACTAAGCACTGGAGATACAAAGAGAAAATGAAAGCAGACCTTGTCTTCAGGGTTCTGATTATTACCTAAAGAAGACAGACTTCTTTAGTATAGAGTGACAGAAAGCTTTACATTGTAGAGGGAGGGGAGAACAGGCAGGCAGACCTCAGGAGCTCTGCTAGACTGGTCATTCTTTTCTTCCAGTCTCTGAGGATGGGTATCCATCAGCCTGTCAGTCATCAAGAGCTTATTTATTTAGCACCCATTATGTGACAGGCAACACATTAAGCTCTAAATTTGCTGATCTGTCCCCATCAAAATAAGTTCTAAGAACAGGATGACTTGTCCCAGGTGACTCAGCTAGTGAGTGTAGGAGGTAAGACACAAGCCCAGGAATTCTGAATCTATTCCCCATGATCTTTACCATGCTGAGAAGTTTAAGATTTGGGGGCACCTAAGTCCTATGATAACTCTGAAAGCTTTCATGATTGTTCTCTTTGAGGTTAGAAAGACATTTCCGAAAAACACAAGTCCTGGCTATTACCTTTGCATCCATGCCTTGACCACAGAGAGACCCCTTGTCAGGAAATTGACACAGTTTTTCAACCTAAAAGCATGACTTCACCTGGTCCATGCACCTGGTCTGGAGATGCTCATTGTGAAAGGCAGAGAGCCAGGCAAGGAGGTTGGAGTTGGGAAGAGAATAAAGGTAGGGATCTGGGCTACAGAAGGCTGGAACCAAGCTGTGTGCAGCAGCTATGTATGTCATAGCACACATACCTTCTGCCCTTCAAGCTCTCAGTCCCCAGCAGGTAGATGGAAAATGACCCTTTGATATGAGAGAATTCATAACTATGCTCTTGCACCCTACCCCATTTGGAAGCTATGACAGTCCTCTACTTAGTCATCAGCCTCTTTAAACTCCAGCATGGATCCTGGCATGAAGCCACCTGAGAAGATGGTGGTTGGAGTCAGGGAATGATGCCGTCTTCTGTAGTTCCATTTGTTTGTTCTTTTCTTTTTGAACAGATGCAGTCACTTTTTTCCCAGTTGGTGATACAGCCAGCATAAGTGTGAGCAGGCCCTTGGGGACCTAGAAGTAAGCCAAGGAGAATAAAATTGGCCGCCCCAAAAAAACAAAGTTCTCATGGATGGATGCAATGTGTAAAGCTAGCATCAATCCAGCATTTTAAGCTTTGCAGAGAGCTTTATATTGGTTACCTCATTTGATGCCCATAATAACTCCATGAAGTAAGAGCACTTCTTATGCCCATTTTATAGATTCTCACCCACAGTGACATAGCTAGGGAGGCAAGCTCTGAACTTGGGTCTTCCCGACTCCAGATGAATAGTTCTTTCTACCTGTGGGTCAGCGTGTGGTTACTTCTTTGAGGGATAAGGCCTAGCACTGTGATTTTAATAAGCATGGGAAACTACCTCTAGCAGTGCAGGTCAACACTTTTCTCTCCAATTTAAAGTCTTAGAGATTTACCCAGGTCTTTCTCGCTTGGTGGTTGACCCTTCATCCACTCCACTGCTTCTCTTCTTTAAGGAAAAATCAAAATCTGGGTGTACATGTGAAAAGGTGGGTCTCAGTCCCACAAACTGATTAGTCAAAGCTCTGCCCCAAGACCCAGGTGCTTTCATATTTAATAACCCTTCAAGTAAAAAATCTCCTCCAATAAGAGAAGGGCCTGAGGCCAGATTCGGCTGGTCAAATTGCCAGTAGTCAGCACCCTTCTGCCAGAAAGGGAATGCACTGTTGGTTAAACAAGGCAACTTGCAAAAGGCTTCATTATGCTTATGTTCCCTTTTAGGACTATTTTTGCTCTATCTAAACGCAACGGATCTTGATGCTTTTATCATCCCTTTCATGCAGGCTCCACTCATTCGGCAAATACTAGCTATAACTTTCATAGAAACTTCCTTCTAGAAATATAGGCAGAAGGGGCCTTGAGGTATAGAAGAGGATCATGCCAGCATTCACATAATAAAGTGGTGAGAGGGGCAGCTAGGTGGCACAGTGGATAAAGCACTGGCCCTGGATTCAGGAGGACCTGAGTTCAAATCCAGTCTTAGACACTTGACACTTACTAGCTGTGTGACCCTGGGCAAGTCACTTAATCCTCATTGCCCTGCCAAAAAAAAAATAATAATAAAACAAAACAAAAATTGAAATAAAGTGGTGAGACCAGTGGAGCTCATTTTCACTGCCCTAAGACACAGACTGTCAAATCAAGGACCCTACCATCCCACTGTTACCTATGCCATAGCTAGAAGGAGATGATGTATAGTTGTGCTTGGTTAACTTTAAAGTACAATGTTAATGCCAGTTATTATCATTACTAACAGATTCTCCTTGATTCTGAAGACACCCCACCCTGGCAACACAGAGTCACACCAATGATAACCCACTCACATGAACATAAAACTCCATACCACTCAAGTTAATTAAGAGATTTTATGCTAAGGACAAAATTCATTTGGAAGAAAAAAGATGTAGAACCAGAGTTCTTAGTTTTGGATCCCATGAATTTGCCTTCTTAACATTTTGAAAACTCTACTTAAAAATAACTGGTTTCCTATATAAAGCTAGGTATTTTATTTTATGCCTTTGAAAACATTATTCTGAGAGGGGATCCATGGGCTTCACCAGACTGCCAGAGGGGTCCACAACTATAAAAAGTTAAAAACTCCTGGTATAGAACAAAAAGGGAAATGACCAAAAAGAAGTAGGAATGAAAAGAGAATACATCCAGACTTCAAACTATAGTATAAAGCAATAATCATCGAAACTGTTTGGTAGTTTTCTTGTACAAAATGACAAATATGGTAATGTTTTACATAATCATACCTGTATAACCCACCTCGGGGAGGAGGGAGAGAAGGGAAGGAAAGAGGGATGAAAATTGGAACCCAAAACTATAAATAAAAATGTTTATTACATTAAAAAAAACTGTTTGGTACTAGTTTAAAAGTAGAAAAGTAGATAAATGGAACAGACTAAATGAGGAAGAATCATAAATAATGGAACTCAATAACCCTGTGTTCAATTAACCCCCAAACACCATTTCACTAGAAAAGAAATCTCTATTTTATTTTTTAAAACTAATGGAAAGCAATTTGGAAGAAATTAGGCTTGTATGTTATACTATATTCCACACTAAATTGAAAATAGAAATGTGACCTGATTAAAAATGATATCATAAAAAATAAGGAGATCATCTATGTTTCATAGCTATGGATAGAGCATGAATTCTGAATCCAACAAGGCAAATAGACAATTATAGTAGAGAAAATAAATAATTTTGATTACATGAAATTGAAAAGGTTTTGCCCAAACAAAATTAACATGTATGAAATAAGATGGGAAGCAATCAAATTGGAATAAAAAATGTATCAAATATCCTATGAGGGTTTGACAACTAACAGCAAGTACTGAAATAAATAACTGAGATCCATTCCCCAATGGAAAAGTGGTCAGATGATATAAACAAACAATCCTCAAAAAAATTTTAAGCTATTAACAACCCTATGAAATAATGTTCTAAATGACTAATAAGAGAAATGTAAATCAAACCAATCCTGACATTTCATCTCACACCTAGCAAATTGGCAAAGATGACAAAAGATGGGAATATTGGAGAGGTTGTGGAAAGTCGGGCACATTACTGCATTGTTGGTGAAGTGGTACAATATTTCTGGAAACCAATTTGAAATTATGCAAATAAGAGGATAAAATATCCATACCCTTTGAACCCAGACATTTTGTTGCTAATAAGCATATGCCACAAGGAGGCCATTGACAAAAAGAAAGGTTCGATGTATATAAAATTCTTTATAGCAGCACTTTTTAGTAGCAATGAATGGAAACAAAACAGTTGCCCATCCATTAATGGATGACTAAATAAACTGTGAGACATGACTATAATGAAATATTGCTGTGTTTTAAGAAATAACAAATATGACAAATACAAAAAAAAATACACACAGAAAGACATATGAGCTGATGTGAAGTAAAGTAAGCAGAGCCAGGAATGTAACATACACAGTGACTACAAAAATGGAAATGGAAAATAAAACAACTATAAATGAACACAAATGGAACATAAATGCAAAGAATAAAACTAATCCTAAAGAAGCAAAAAGAAAACACCTCCATTTCCCTAGAGGTCTGCCAGTGTTAAACATTCCATATATGGTCTGATTTTTTATGTCTTCATTTGTTTTGCAGAATTTTAAATTCTCTTCTTCCTTTAAAAATTCTAAGGGATGGTCTGTTAGGAGCTGGAGAAAGCAAGTGACAGAGTAAATGTGGAAATCTAGGTGACATAAAAACCAAAGCTATCAATAAAAATTTACTTTTTAAATGCCACAAACTACCAAATGGTAAAACCAAATGCCACTCAATCAATAGGAAGATATTGTTTCCCAAAAGACACACCTAGAGGTAGATTGCATTTCCCTTACAAATTAAAACGAAGATTCAAAGAATTTTCAATATGGACACATCCTTAAAGATCATCTGGTTCATCCTTTCTTTGGGCACCTAGATGACATAGTGGTTAGAGTCTTGAACTTGGAATCAGTAAGACCTACATTGGAATGCTTTCTAAGACACTAAGTGTGAAACCCAATATCACTTACCCTCTTTCAGTCTCAGTTTCCTCATCTGTAAAATGAGGAAAATAGATAGCAACCATCTCCCAGGGTTGTTTTAAGATTAAATTAGATAAGGGGGCAGTTAGGTGATGCAGTGGATAAAAGCACCAGCCCTGGATTCAGGAGGATCTGAGTTCAAATATGGTCTCAGACACTTGACACTAGCTGTATGACCCTGGGAAAGTCACTTGCCCCTCACTGCCCCACACAAAAAAAAAGATTAAATGAGATGATATATGTAAAACACTCTGTAAACTTTAAAGCATCATGTAAGTGTTATTTGAAAGATAGGGAAACTAAGTGTAAGTGGAAAGAAGTGGTTTGTTCTGGGTCACACAGCTAAACAGAGGAAATGTTGGGACTAAAGCCTAGATCTAGAATCACAGAATGTTTGAACTACAAGGGATGGCACAGCCTAAAATATACTGAAATTTATAGTCCCATGACAAGGGTTTAATCCCAGCTTTTTCACTTGCTACCTATGTTTGGCTCAGCCTTGGTTTCTCCATCTGTAAAATGAAGGCATCAGACTGGATGGCCTTTAAGGTCCTTTCCAGCTAGAAGTCTATGATGCATTCATTCAATGGAGCATTTATTTAAGACCAACTGTATTTCAGGTACTAGCAATAATGAAGACAAAAATGAAGGAACTCCTAACCTCAGACAACTACTGTGATCTTCTTCATCTCCCAAGCAAAGGAAATGATTGACCCAAAGTCACACAGTCAGTGGGTGGCAAAGCTGGGTGGAGAACTGATATCTCCTGACCACTGGGGAAATTGTTGTTGTTTGTCCTTCCTTCTCAAAAGAAACCATGATATCGGGGTGATATCATGACTTTCACCGAATTGGATTTAAGTGGGGGTGGGCTGTGCAAAGTCACCAACCTCACTCTCTCCTCCAGAGCCATCGGGGTCCAGTGGTGAGATATAAACCAGGACAACTGGAGATGGCTCTGGATGTTTAAGGCAATTTGGGTTAAGTGACTTGCTCAGAATCACACAGCTAATAAGTGTCTGAGGTAAGATTTGAACTCAGGTCCTTCCAACTCCAGGGTCAATACTTTATCCACTTTACTACCTAGCTAACAGGAAAGTGATCTTACTGTGAAGCACAAATGTTTTCACTCCTTCCTGAGACTGAAGATACCAAGGATTCTAATTCAGGCTTCATTCCCCAAAGTCCTCCATGGATAGCATGGTAAGCATTGCATCATGGAACTTCTTTCTGCTCCACATCCCAACATGAGGAAAAGCAGAGAAATACTGATGTGACAGTTCGCATTCATACCCCAGGCTTTGCTCATCATTCAAACCAACCATTTTCTGATGCCAATTTATAGCCATTTTTAACAGTGATCAAATGTGACTGATGCCAAGAAATACCTTATCTGGAATTTGATTGGTTGCATGGGTGTCTCCACAGATTAATTACCAGGATTTCACATACAGGGACTGGCACAGGTCCTCTTGGCTCAGTTACAGTGGCCCCCAAAAGCATTCACATCAGGAAGCTTAATGTCTCGAAAGAAATCGGCTTTATTCTTCCCCTTCTCACCATGTATTTCTCCGTAAATGTCTTCTGGTTTTGTTTGGTTTTGTTCTTTTTCAGAATCATCCATCAGTGACAAATGCTCAGTCTTTGCTTTGGCCAGGATTGTTTTAGGAAAACCTCCTGAAATAGTGATCAGTAGAAGTTCACATCTGGTAGAGTTCAAGTGCCACTTTCTACAAGAGGTTTGTCCTGCTCCCTCCACCTGCTGTTAGTGCCTCCCCCATCGTGAGATTATTTCCTTCCACAAAAAACCTACAATTTCCTTTCTTTTCCTTGACAAATTCATGAAGTGTGGTACAGCAGGAAAAAAATAGTTTCTTTGGGGCCAAAGAACCTGAGTTCAAATCATACCTCTGATACTGCCTGCTTGACCTTGGTCAAGTCATTTAACCTATATGGGCCTCAGTTTCCTCACCTGCAAAATGATGGAGATGGAGCAGATGACACCTAAGATACCTTCTAGCTCAAAGTACAGAGTGTTCCAAAAGTTTCAACAGGTTAAAACTAAATTTGGGGACACCCTCTGTATCTTCTCTAATCTATAAGATCATGTGCTTATCTTCTATACATTTTTTTACTTCTTCACAGATACATTTGTTTCCTCTGTAGAAGGGAAGAGGAGGAAGACAG
Source organism: Dromiciops gliroides (assembly GCF_019393635.1). NCBI lineage: Eukaryota > Metazoa > Chordata > Mammalia > Microbiotheria > Microbiotheriidae > Dromiciops > Dromiciops gliroides. The sequence continues at coordinate 34,011,185 of NC_057866.1, forward strand.
ATTAAATTACTTTCAAGAAACTCCAAAAGGGGCAGCTAGGTGGTGCAGTGGATAGAGCACTGGCCCTGGATTCAGGAGGACCTGAGTTCAAATCCAGCCTCAGACACTTAACACTTACTAGCTGTGTGACCCTGGGCAAGTCACTTAACCCCAATTGCCTCACTAAAAAAAAAAAAAAAAAGAAAAGAAAAAAAAGAAACTCCAAAGCACTTTTACTGACCCCAAACTTTCCATAACAACCAAGGACCATCTTTTCAATCCTGACGTTCTCTCAGTGTTACTGGTGGGCAGTGAGGCATGGAATGCCATTGTCTCTGAAAAACTAACTGTGCAGAGTACAATGGAAAGATTAATGGTGGGTGGGAGCAGCCTACAACATATGAAGAATTCTGGAAGACAGAAATAAAAGATGTCATCCAAAAAATTATATGACACAAAGATAAGATTGGCTAGACATGTGACAAGAGGCAGGGACAAAAGCTCCATTGGTGCCTTCCCAATGTCAGGAAAAAGCAAGGAAGGTGACTTGGATAGACTCCCTGGGGCAAACTTGGGGTGTAGATAAGAGTATTGTGGGCCAGGCAGGCAGGGAAGGATTAAAATATGCCTTATTGCAGGAAAATCAGAAGTGATGAGATCACAGGTCCATTTGAGTATTTACATTTTTCATTAGGGGCAGCTGGGTGACACAGTAGATAGAGTGTTCTGGTGAAACTCTTCTTCCTGAGTTCAAATATGGCCTCAGACACTTAACTAGTTGTGTAATTATAGGAGTCTATTCTTTTCCCTGAGACTCAATTTCCCTATCTATAAGATGAGGTTAATAACTCTTTCTTTTCTTTTCTTTTTATTTGTGAGGCAATGAGGGTTAAGTGACTTGCTCAGGGTCACACAGCAAGTGGCAAGTGTCTGAATCTGGATTTGAACTCAGATCCTCATGAATCCAGGGCCAGTGTTTTATCCACTGTGCCACCTAGCTGCCCCCGAGGTTAATAAGTCTTGTAGTTACAATCTCATAAAGTTATTGTGAGGAAAAACTCAGATCATATATGTAATGTAGTTTGTAGATCTCAAATCACCATACAAATAGTAAGTCATAGAGCCTATGAGCATAGAATATAGAGATTGAAGATAACTTCAAGAATCCTTATGTTAGAACCAGGGGCCCTGCCCCCTGCTCAGAAAGACATGAGGTGACCTTTCCAAGATTTTGAAGGTCAGATTGGCGTCCTGGAATTTCCCTCTCCTCATAGATTGCCTTCAAGTCATGTCAATCAATGGACTTGAATGCGACCAGCCAATTAGCTTCAGCTGTGTGTGGGGACCACCCCTTTTCCTGTTTAACAGGGGGTTTCTGTTAAACCCCTCCATCTCTCCATCTGCTGTACAACAGGGGGTTCTGAGTGGGACTCATTTTGGAAGCATGGGGGGCTAGGTGAAGGAGCTGTTTTTCTCTCTCCCCAGGCATGGATCAGAGATAGGGTTTTTCCATTCTTTCAGAGACATGTGCGTGCATGCGCTCTCGCTCTCTCTCTCTCTCTCTCTCTCTCTCTCTCTCTCTCTCTCTCTCTCTCGCTCTCTCTCTCTCTCTCTCTCTCTCTCTCTCTCTCTCTCTCCTAACTTCTAATATACTTTAATAAATGTTTAAAAGCCTAAACCATTGCTAAAGCTCCTAATTTATAAGTAATTCCTAGCTATTTTACACACACACACACACACACACACACGGGGGGGGGCCGGCGGGGGGGGGGGGGGAGGCAGGTAAGGACACACACATTAGATTTTAATCATCATCACACTTAGAACATATAAATGTTAGAACTGGAAAGAGATTTAAAGACCACCTTATCCAACCCCTTCGCAGAACAGCTAAGACACAGAAAGAAATGACTCACCAAAGGTCACACAATTCAGTGGGCAACTGTAAAAAAACTGGTTATGACAGGGCTTCTTAGCTTTTTGGGGTTATGGGCTCCTTTGACAGACTAGTAAAGCCTATGAAGCCCTTCTCAGAATGTTTTTAAAAGGCATAAAATAAAATGCACAGTACAAAGCAAACTAAAAGTTGGTGAAAATAGATATTTTTCTCCAACCAAGTTCATAGGACCTTGAGATATATCCTCAGAATCCTTAAGAGTCTGTGGACCCCAGGTTAAAGTCCCCTGGCTTAGAGGAATATCTATTTCCATTCTAGATTGCCAACTGAGATGGAGGGAGGGAATGTAATGACAAGTGATCCAGAATATACCCGAGTGCCGAATTTTAACTTTCATAGCAATTGAAAGCAGGATCTCTCTCAGGTCTCTCTTAGTTTGGTTCTAGATAGCACAAAGAAGACAGGAAGATAGCTAAGAGAGACAGGGTAGTGCGAGGAGAGGGAGTTTCCTTTGTCTTCTCTCCATCTGCTGTACATCAGTGACTGTCCTAGCTAAGGGCTTAGCAACTCTTAACTCTTGCCAAATGTAATTTCTCTTCCTGTGAAACTCTCCATCATGCATGAATCACTGGGGAACTCACAGTGACATTCCAAAGGTTTCAGTTTAACAAAAGCGCCTTAGCCCGGGAATGATGTCAGCTCCAAGCAGCAGATAGATATAAGGAACTCTGAAACAACTGTAAACTACCTGCTAACAGCAATATCATAAAAATGAAACAGAAATAAAAAGGCTATCCCCTTGTGCTCTGGGTCTGATTAGACTTGCTGATAACAGGAAAGATAGATTTAAGGGGGAAAAAACCATCCAAGCTATAAGTTTGTAATAGTGTATGTCAAAATTTGTTCAGCCTATTGGTTGACTGTGGAGGGCAGAATGAATATGAGGTTTATTTATTCTCGACGAATCTGAATTATTTTTTGAAAGGTAATAACATTGGAAAGGGACTATAATTGTTTAGCTGACATCATGCATTTATTCATCATTTTCATGGTTTGTTTATTGTGTTTTAGCTTTTTTTTTTTTTTTTTAGTGAGGCAATTGGGGTTAAGTGACTTGCCCAGGGTCACACAGCTAGTAAGTGTCAAGTGTCTGAGGCCGGATTTGAACTCAGGTACTCCTGAATCCAGGGCCGGTGCTTTAACCACTGCGCCATCTAGCTGGCCCTGTTTTAGCTTTTTTTAAGGAAAAAAATCTTCCTGACTCTTAGGACAAGGGAAAGCCAACTTCCTAGCCTCTTCTCCCTGGATTTGCACAAAAGAAGTGGATGGAACAGCTTTTTAGATCTAGATGGGACTTGGTGATCAAGTCTAGTTTTGCAGATGAAAAATCTAAGGTTCAAAATGACTTTCCCCAAAGTTACACAAAAGATCCAGGGCTGTAACCAAGGTACCCTGATACTCAGACAAGTTTCTGGGTCAAATAATACCAAGTTTTAGCCAATGTGATATTGTAGAAAGAATCCTAGATTCGGTGTTAGAAGATCCAGGTTTGAATCCAGGGCCTGGAATTTTACTATTGTATGACCTAGGAAAAATTAATTAATCTCTCTGAGCTTCAGTTTCCTCCTCTGTAAAATGAAGGGGTTGCATGAGGTTCTTTTTAAATAGTTTATTGATGTTATTTTTATATGAGTGGAGTTAAATCACTCAATCAAGTCATTCAGCCTAAAGTAATAAAATGCTCTGATATTTTAAGACATGAGAATGTCTCAATCAGTCTGAATCATGGGCTTTAATTTGAATTAAACAATTATAGACTTTAGACTAAATGCCAAAAGGCCTTAGAACTGGTGTGACTATTAGAATCATGTTTGGATTGACTGACAAAACTTGGTCACTACCTAAGGGGCCAATAAAATATCAAGTAGGGGGCAGCTAGGTGGCACAGTGGATAGAGCACTGGCCCTGGATTCAGGAGGACCTGAGTTCAAACCGGCCTCAGACACTTAACACTTACTAGCTGTGTGACCCTGAGCAAGTCACTTAACCCCCAATTGCCTCACTTAAAAAATATATATCAAATCCGGCCTCAGACACTTACCACTTACTAGCTGTGTGACCTTGGGCAAGTCACTTAACCCCCAATTGCCTCACCAAATATATATATATATATAAATATACATATATCAAGTAAATTTAAACCTGGGACTAGTCTAGCAGTTGGAATAAGCCTGGAGTTCCAGGAGAACCTCTCTGAGGAGCCATCTGAAGCACCAAGGAGAACCCTTGGCTCTTGCATTGACCTAGGTCTCCCTCCCCATCTTGGGCAGGAGAAAGACCTTGCAAGTTTTAAAGGGTCCAGAGGATTTTTGATTTCCCATCTTTCCAATGGCGTCTTGGTCATATGTCCAAATGAGCTACTGGCAACATTTGTGTTGGAATCCAAGGAAAGACTGGATATGGATTTGTGGCTCCAGGAAGAGCTCAGCAAAAAAACTGCATTATGCCTCCTAAGGGGAAGTTCTTGATCATCCTTCAAAGAGGAGAAAAAGACTTCCAAAAACAGGAGCTATGAGTTATCTCTTTACTATATTACTCTCTAAACCAGATTATACATCTTCAAGCAAGAAGAGACCTTAAGGATCACTGAAATCCAACCTTATTATCTTCTAGATGAGGAACCCAAAACCTAGAGAGGAAAAGTGACTTGCTTACTGTCACAAAAACAGCTAATGGCAGATTCAAACCCAGGGCTTCTGACTCCTACTTATTTTCTTTTTGCAGGGCATTGAGGGTTAAGTGAGTTGCCCAGGGTCACACAGCTAGTAAGTGTCAAGTGTCTGAGGCCAGATTTGAACTCAGGTCCTCCTGAATCCAGGGCCAGTGTTTTATCCACTGTACCACCTGGCTGCCCCCCTGACTCCTAATTCTTAGCCTTCCAATAAATCCATTTGTTGAATTCAAATGAACTGTTAACAGGAAAAGCAAGAGAAAACAAGAGAGGACACTGAAACCTCATATTCTGTAGACATACTTAAGATTACTTGGTTCAACCCACTGATTTTATAGATGAGAAAACAAAGGAAAATTCAAGTTAAATCCTTTCCCCAAAGTTCTGGAGGCAGTCCTGCCCAGGTCAGAACCAATGGTTAAATTTTCAGTATGACCACTTACAATTCACAAATTGACAAATACTACAAATTAGGGCTTGATTTATTGTTTTGTTTTCGTTTTGTCTAGACTTTAATGAGTTATGGAGAAAATGTTCATAATACAGATTAAATTTTTTTAAATACATACAACATACATTTTTTTTTCCAGAGAGTTGGTTGTTAAACACTTACCAGCATACTCCTGATTCAGTGTTTCAATTCTCATTGTATATACTAAATGGAGCAGAGGATAGAGCATTGGACCTGGATTCAGGAAGACCTGAATTCAAATCCAACCTCAGACACTTATTAGCTTTGTGACTCTGGGCAAGTCACTTAACCCTGTTTGCCTCTGTTTCCTCATCTGAAAAGTGAACTGGAGAAGGAAAAAGCAAACCACTCTAGTATCTTTTCCAAGAAAATCCCAAATGGAGTCATGAAGAGTTGAACATGACTGAAAAAAGTGACTGAATAACAACAAATATGTATAGAACTAATAAAATTGGCCCAAGACATTCTAATTGTTGCTTCTTCTTTTCCTTTTTAAATCAAATCTCTGTGCCATCTTCTCTTATACTTTTAATGTATCTCAGAAAAGTAGAGTACAGAAAGTATCTTGGTTAGCTAGGGTCCCAGTTATTCTGAATTCCAGTTAATTAAGTTTTTATTTTAAAAGAAAAGGAAGTAGAATGATTCCTCAAATTTCCGTCCATACTCAAATTCCAAAGCAGGTATAAAAAAGAGAATGTGTTATTTGCTAAGAAAGAAGAGATAACTAGGAGCCAGTTACAGAGAAATCTAAATCGCCCTTCAAGTCTCAAATTCCCTGCCTGCCTGGAGCAAACTTTTGTATCTTTATGTCTTTGGTCATGCCATCTGTAAAGATGGAAACAAAATGATTGCTCACAACTCAGTGCTTGCCTTATCCATTAGTATAGTGAGTGGCTATCTGTATGGTGAGGTATCCCCCCATCTCACACTGAAATTTTACCATTACAAATTCTACTTTTTTGTGCTTATCACAGACTGTCGTCTGTGATACCCAACTAAATTCCTAACACCTTAGTGTGGATGAGTTTATCAGATCACTTTTTTACAAGAAAAGTCAGGTTTGCACTGATAGGAAGGTAGGAATCTTGGTGGAAGGAAGAAGAGGATAAGGAGACAGGAACACTAAAAATGGGGAGTATGTAGGTGACTGAAATAGGAGACTCAGGAAACTGAGGACAAGTATCAACTTTGAAATTTTGCCCAAGATCAACATTGCCCCATCATCCTGTAGTATCAGTCAGCCGGTCAGGTAGCATTTATTAAGCCAGTAATTGCTATTTTTACACTCACTCTGAGTCCCTGAGGGCCTTCCCCTCCCAGACTGCCTTCCTTCTTTTCTTCTTTCCTTCCTTCCTTCTTCCTTTCATTCATTATTTCCTCCCTTCCTTCCTTCTTTCCTTCCTCCCTTCCTTAATTCCTTCCTTCCTTCTTTAATTCCTTCCTTCCTTCTTTAATTCCTTCCTTCCTTCTTTCCTTCCTTCCTTTCTCTTTCTTTTTCTTTCCTTCCTTTCTCCATTTATTTATTTCTTTGGTTGGTTGGTTGGTTGGTTGGTTGTTTAGTTAGTTAATTATTTTTTATTTATTTGTTGTTTTGTTTATTTTGACTAGGTAAAGGAGGCCATTCTTTGCCTCATTCCTTACCTAGCTTTAATCACTGAATGGGTATTGCCTCAGGTAAACTGAGACCTGAGAAAAAGACCTTAGCTTAAAAAGGTCAAGGTCTCCCACTGCATGAGGGAGGGTGGGCATCTCCAGTTGTCCTGATCTATATCTTGCCACTGGACCCAGATGGCTCTGGAACAGAAAGTGAGGCTAGTGATTTTGCACAGCCCTCCCTCACTTAATCCAATTCACTGCAAGTCGTGACAACACCTCCCCGAAGTCATGGTCCTCGTCCAGAAGGAAGGACAAACAGCAACAACAAAACGATAACACAACAACACAAGAACTAGATGTCAGACACTATGCTAGGCACTGGGGATACAAAGAAAGAGTCCTGGCCCTTAGGAAATTCATTTTCTAATGGGAGAGACAAACATGAAAACAACTACATGCATTTATGATGTATACAGTGTGGAAGAAATCTCAGAAGGCAGTGGGAGGTGGGGGGGGGAGACAAGAAGGGCAGGAGGAGACCCAGAAAGACAGTAAAATTTGAGGTTTGAGCTGAATCTTGAAGGAAATCAGGAGGAAGTGGTGAAGCTAGAAACCATTTCAAGCATGGTAGATAGCCAGTGAAAAGGTGATGATGATAATTACTTGAATTTAAATAGTATTTAAAGTTTTCAAAGTGCTTCATATATCTTAACTCATTTGGTCCTTACCAAATGAAAAGTATGGGAAGTGTGTGTTATTATCTCCATTGTATAGGTTAAAAAAAAACTAAAGCAGATAGAGGTAAAGTGACTTGTCAAAGGTCATGCAGCTAAGCATCTGAGGCAGAATTTGAACTCCAACAGATTTGGAAGATGCAGTGTCAAAAGGAAGGAACAGAAGAAAGTCAGTGCCATGGGATCATAGAGTACATGGGAGAGATTAATGTAAGAAGACTACGAAAGGATCATGAGGGTAACCCAGATGCATTGACCACCCAATTCCAAATGTAACTTCAGTCCCTGTCTATTTTTACATTCAATTGAAACAAACTAGAAAAAACAAGTGTTGGGTAGAGGTTCCCTTCTGGCACAGATTTGTATTTTCATAATTATAGACATAAGCATATAAACATATAATCAGTCATTGGTTTGACAGCTCCCCAGGGTTGCACTCTATTCCAAAGAACTAAGACAGAGTCCCCCCCTGGTCCTCCTGCAAAACTTGTTTCCCATCAGCCTCTGAAATACTGAGACAGCCCTCTGGGACAACCAATGCTTCAACACACATTTTGACACATTCTTGAAATGCTAATGACAGTTCTACATAGATATCAGCTTGAAATCCATCCCTATCAAATGAATCCAGGTATTCAAAGCAGCTTTGATCTGACCTCTTTGAGAACAAAGATGGGAGAAAACATATTTAAGAAAGGCAAAAATCAAGCCTTCCCTTCAAACTTTTATTTATTTTAATTTGTGAAAATGAACCATTGGGTCTGATAATGTGATATTTCTTGTCTTCATTCTTCATTTCTTGTCTGATTTAATTCTGTAACTCACACTCTTAGAGAGTCCCAGGGGTGCTAAAGGGTTAAATGGCTTACCCATGATCACATACCTAGTTCTTGTCAGAGGTAGAACATTTTCCTACTCCTTGGATGGCCTTTTCATCCACTATGCTATGCTGCTCCTCAGTATGGCAATGAAGTTTTGGAAAATCATTTAATTTCCATTTTGCAAATCCCTGAGAGAAAAAATTTGACTAATTTACTAATTCACTCTATTCTGAAAAAGAAATATGTAATCATTTAAATTGTAAATATAACTAGAAATTGCCAGAATTTTTAATTTTAAAGTGTTTTAATTCTTTCCTAAATCATCGAAGCATTTGCAAGCTCAGTATGGCTGCCCAGTGATCTAAGTGGGTGGAGCAATGAACTTGGAGTCAAGAAGATCTGAATTCCAATCTAGTCTCATACTAGTGCCATTTAGATGACCCTGAGTAAGTCATTTAACCTCTCTCCAACTCAGTTTTCTCATCTGTAGATTGGGGAAAATAATAGCACTGCTAACCCAGGGTTGATGTGGGGATCAAATGAGATAACATATGTAAAGTGCTTTGCAAACTTTAGTGTACTAAGTAAATGTAGTTGTTATTATGAATCAGTAATATTATAAGCATCCCAAAAAGGTTAATATGATCTTAAGATGCAATGATAGAAATAATGCCTTGAACATGACCTCGTCAAACCACATCTGAATTATGGGTTCAGTTCCAGGTACAATACTGTAAGAAGGACATTGATAAACTGGGGAAAATCCAATAGCAGACAACCAGGATGGTTGTCATATGAGAATGGCTTGAAGGAAGTGAATGTTTTGCCTGAAGGGAGAATTGGTGGGGAAATAGAAGGCACCATTACCTTTCTTCAAGCATTTGAAGGGCTGTCAAATGGAAGAGGGATTAGACTTGTTCTGCAAGTTCCTAGAAGGCTGAACCAAGAAGACCAGGAGAAAGCTGAAAAGAGGCAGATTGAGATTTATTTAAGGAAAAAAATTTCCCAATCAGAGTTGTCCAAATGTGGAATGGGATCCTTTAGGAGATAGTTCCTGCTCATATGAGGTTCTCAAAGAAAGGCTAAATGAATATTTGTTGGGAATTGAGGTTCTTATTCAGGTGTGAGTTAGACTAAGTGGCCTCTGAATGCCCTTCCAACTCCAAGATTCCATATGTAATGAGACTGGACCTCATATGTAGAAAGACTCATGTGTTGTAAGGGGTTATCCCCACTCTGGTAGCAGGGGCTGTCCTTGGTAGCTCTAAAGAAGACAGAATCGATATCTCTAGTCTATTCTTCCCCCACCAATACAGATATTAATTCTTGCCAGGAGAGGAAGCAGTAAGTTGGTCACTCAGCTATCTTGGAGGTGGGGTAGGAAGGGACTAGACTAGAATTAGATAGAAAGATAGATAGATAGATAGATAGATAGATAGATAGATAGATAGATAGATAGATAGATAGATAGATAGATAGATAGATAGATAACCAGTCAGAAATAGCTAGAAAAAGATATATATGTATATATGTATATACATGCAAGTAAACTCCCTTAAATATTGTTAGTCTAGGGGGTAGTATCAGACTCAATCTACTTTCTTCTTGCTGTGTTAATATTGAGGGAGGGGGGTTCCAAGTTCTATAACAAAGGATTGACCCATTTCCCATTGAAAACCACTTCCACAATGAACACATATAGTGAATAGCAAAGAAACTCATTTATCCAAATCATAGCAAAACAGAAATCAGAGAAGGTACACATATAAGGCTAAATACCAGATAATACAGAGTAAAGGTCTCTCCCATGAAAAGCAAGATAGCATAGCTCATGCAAGAAAAGGAGTTCTAGATTTCGCCCAAGGGTAAACTCCATAAAGTCTTTTGATTAGCAAGCTAGGGATAGGGACATGATGGAGTCATTGTCAGTTCCTCACATGTCTTCCTAGATTCTTTTTCTGCAGTAACCTTAAAGGGTGTTGACCCTGTCCATCTTCTCCCTTGAAGTTGGAAGCCAGAAGCACCCAAAGAGACTCAAAACTTGAAAAGTCCCCAAGAAAACAGGTTGTAAACTGAAGTTATCTCACTCAAGCCAAATCCACCTTACTCTTCATACGAGACAAGGCATGGCATTCATCCTCACCAATAAGTAAAGAGTGTCATACTGATGGGCTTTGGGACAGGGGTTATATTCAATTATGCATTTTAATCTCCTTATCAACTCCTTTGTCAACTGAGGAAAATGCCTGCTTCTTGCTCCAGAAAGTATATTCTATTATACCTAGCTTTATTGCTGCAATATTTCTTTTATATGTAGTAATATTCAGTAGCAAGAACTCAACAAATGCTATTGAATTGGATATTGCTGCTAAATTTCTAGAGAAAAAAATAGTGTTGCCTTTTTCAACAACTGGCATAAATAGTGAAATGACTAGGATAAGAGGTCAGAATTTGGGTTGGCACCTACTTCAGGAGAGAATCCTTGAAGATATAGAGTTATAAGCCTAAGAACCTCTTTTGATTTTGAATAAAAATAAAATCCATTACTAGACAGACTAACCTACTCTATGAAGACTGACAGCATCAACAACATTCATTCTCAAACCTTATAGGAAACTTCCTTATTTTCAATTCTGACTAGCAGCAAGGCAGCACTAATAAACACAGCACAGCACAGTAACAATAAGATATATACACCTCTGAATTTGCAAGTTTTATTTCTCTTTAAAGACACAAACTGAAATATATTACATCTCTTATCTAGGTGCTTAAGAATAATTAAAAGACTGAATAAGATAGTGAGGGAAGGGGACAAATAAACACTGCTTTTTTAAGGTGACCTGTGCAAGGAAAAAAGGGGCCTTGATGTCCCCAGAGGGTCAAATGTAGCTATCTCTGGTGCTGAAATGATCTCACTAGCTGGTAGAAAAATTGGATTTTGAGTTTACAGAAGAACTCAGGAAGAAAGAAAAACTAAATGCAATAAAAGATCCAATCTAAGCCAGACCTTTGCCAGAGAGGGGGAGAGAGTGAAGAAAGAAAAACTGGTTTGAGAAAAGTCTGTCTCTGAGCAAAACTACTAATATGCTAATATCATTCATATTAATTCACCCAGTTGCTATAATAAAGAGGCCCCCTGGCAAGTCCACTGCTTTGTAAACTACAGTTTATGGCAGATATATTCCAAGTACCATCATTGTAGACAACATGATTATGGCCCAAATTTTCCAAATTGTTCTTGGATTTAGTCGACTGCCTAGAATATGTTTTTCTCTTACTCTGTCCCAATTACTCTTGTCTCTTTCCCTCCTCCACCTTATCCTTGACTATGGCTTCCAGACCCCTCTCAGATGGCTTCTGCCAATGACTTTCCTGTCTTTCTTCCCCACTATAGTTGTAAGTATTTCTTTTTGTTGTTGTTGTTGTTGTTTTTTGGTTTTTGGTTTTTTTGCGGGGCAATGGGGGTTAAGTGGTTTGCCCAGGGTCACACAGATAGTAAGTGTCAAGTGTCTGAGGCCGGATTTGAACTCAGGTACTCCTGAATCCAGGGCTGGTGCTTTATCCACTGCTCCACCTAGCTGCCCCCAGTTGTAACTATTTCTAAGACCTGCCTAACCTGTAGGCAGAGTTGAGGATAGTGTATATGGTGAAACTGGTAGAGCCCTGAAAGACTCTCCTTCCTAAAAGCACTTCCCCAACCAACCTATCCCTCATACCTAATACAACTGCATTAGAACTCCATTCCTATAATGCACTATCCTCCATTAAACTTCATTCTCAGCTATTAACAACTTAATATGAATGAGTTCATCAGATCATTTTGAAGTAGGTAACTCTGTCTAGTAGAAAGAGAACACAAAAGTCCTTGCTTCAAGAGCCGGCTCTGAAATTTACATGTTATGAATGACCATAGGCAAGTCTTTTTGCCTAACTGAACCTCAGTTTCCTGATCTATAAAGTGGAGATAAATGATCATTGTACTGTCTCCCTCACAACGCTGTTATTAGAAAAGTACATTATAAAATTTAAAGTCTCTATAAATTTGAGATACTATTAAGATCATAAGATTTAAAGCTGGAAGAGACCTTTGAGATCATAAAATCATAAACCTAGAACTAGAAGGTGAGAGAATGAAAGAGAGCATTTATTTACTTCCTATATGCCAAACACTGTGCTGAGTGCTAGCAATATAAATACAAACAAGACAGTTATGGCCTCAAAGAGCTTACATTCTTTTTTTTTTCTTTGTGAGGCAATTGGGGTTAAGTGACTTGCCCAGGGTCACAAGCTGGTAATTGTTACGTGTCTGAGGTCGGATTTGAACTCAGGTCCTCCTGAATCCAGGGCCGGTGCTCTATCCACTGTGCCACCTAGCTGGCCTAAGAACTTACATTCTAATGACAAGATATAAAGAGAAGTGGAAAGGATACACATAAGAGAAAGTGGGACAAGGACATGGCAAACAGTAGCTTGGATAAATGGTCTCCAACAAGTTACAGCAAAAAAGATTATCTATCCAAAAGCCAGAGAACTCAGGGTGGAGCCCAGGACTGTGAAAGGGGTAGAGGAATGACTAGAAATCAGGCTAAAATGACAGAGACCTTGTAATCTAATCCCATCATTTTATAGACAAAAAAAACTGAGGGCAGAAAAGGAACGTGACTTGCCCAAGGTAAATTAGTTATTTAGCAGACCTGGAATTCCAATCCAGGTCCTCTAATTCCAAATCCAGTACTCTACACTATCATACAGCACTATCACCATTCTTCTCATCACCACCACCATCATCACCATTCATGAACAGATTATGATCCACTCTGATGGAAGAAATATCTCCCTTGATTCAATCACAGATCCAATGAGGTATTAAGGGATTGTTTGCTTCTTTAGACCACCGATTTCAACAGTGTAGGGGCTCTCTGGCATGGAAATGCCTTCTACCCATGCAGGTTAGCAATTCATCTGTAATTTATATTCTTAAACAGTTAATATGTGTGGCTTGAACCCTGATCTTCCTGAATCAAAGTATAATACTCCTTCTCGGGTATCTGAGAAATACTAATTATTTGTCGTTCTTACTGCTTCTGCTGCTATTACTGCTGCTGCTGTTGTCAGCTAAAACAAGGATTTGCTGAGGAGAAGCAAAAAAAAAAATAGGTGCAGAGAATGTGAAAATGCAAGAGAAAGATAGGCTTTATGGCAGGTTTTGTAACAATGAAACAATATCCTGTTAAAGGACCAGGTGAGTATGGTATAACAAAAAACCAACTACAGATGGAATCAGAAAATGTGGGTTCCAATCCTAGTACTGAGCTAGATCACCTGTGTGACCTGGGACAAGTCATTTCAACTCTTTGGGCTTTAATTTCTCATCAGTAAAATGAGATCACACCCAATGGACTCTGACATCTCTTCCAGATCTAGATCTATGATGATATATCAAGACAGTAAAGAGAATACTGTCCCAGAGAGAGTATGTTTAGGGGATTCCCCTTAGCTAGGGTCTATGAAGCTTCTTGATAACTGTATTTCAATATAACTGATCTTTTTTGAAATCTTGTGAGTTTTGTTTTGTGTGCTTAAAAACATTATTCTGAAAAAGGCCCCAAAGGCTTCACCAGACTATCAAGGGAGTTCAGGATATTACACAAAAAAAGTTTAAAAGTTCTTATAAATTTGAAAAAAAAGAAGGGGGGGGCAGCTAGGTGGTGCAGTGAATAAAGCACAGGCCCTGGATTCAGGAATACCTGAGTTCAAATCTGGCCTCAGACACTTGACACTTATTGGCTGTGTGACCCTGGGCAAGTCATTTAACCCCCATTGCCCCACAAAAAAAGAACATCCAAATGCACTCCACTTTCCATCTTCAGCTCTTCTTCGTACAAACTACATAGAACAAGATGCTCTTCCCAGGATAAGCTGATGGTGAAATCAAATTATGCTGTTTAACTCAACCTTGGCTCCTCTGAATCTTCCTACACTCTCAGCTCCCTCTCCTCTGACTGGAGGGATGGAGAGTGGAGTACTCACCTCCACCAAAAGCTTTCCTTTGTAGAGAGCACAATCTGGACTTTGCAGTACACTCTGTTTTCCATCTGCAGCTCTGTTGGGTCCATGGAACAAGATGCCTTTTGCCCCACACCCAGCTTTCTGACTTTCCAGCTTCCTTTTGTATACCTTTGTTTTGTTTTTATCTATTTTTTTCTTCCTTTTGAATATTAACTTCTCCCATCAGATCATAAGCTCCTTGAGGGCAGGGACTATCTTTATTTTTTCTTGTTTGTATCCTCAGCACTTAGCACAGTGCCTGCCACATAATAGAAATTTAATAAATGTTTATTGAATTGAATTGAATCTTAACCAGAAAACAAACACAAACACACCACACTCCAGGGAATACACATAACCATAACTCTCATTTCCACTGTTGGGGTTAAGTGGGAGAGGGATTGATTAGGTTATCAGCAGGTTCCAAATGCACAGCAGGACCCCCCTGGGGTTAGTGCTACCCAGCCACATGTGGCTCCAATCTCATTGATAATCTCTCTGTAAACTGAAGAATATCAGGCCAGCTCTCTCCAGAGATATAACCCTATTCTCCCCAGTTTCTCCATGGGTCAGATAGCACTTGTATTATTGGTCTAATACCATAAACAACTCAAATCATAGGAATGCCCTGAGTTTCTCCTTTTCCCCTTAAGTGTTTGTTCATCAGGATTTTTCCTTGATTCCTGCAACTCTCACCCAGAGAGAAATTTTATCAGTTGCCTCACCTCCATTCCTCCTCTCCTCAAATAGCTTTGGGGAAAACTCCAGTGAGAGAACACAATGCACTGATGATCCTTTCCAGCCAGCCCTAATTTGGTGTACAAAACTCTCTTGGCTACAAAGGGATTCAAAATGTCCTCTTCCAGGAATTTCCCAGTGATTATTTTTGATGGGCCCAGTTTCCTCTCTAGGTCCAAGTTCCCTATATCTCTTGTAACTCTAAATCCATGATCCCACATTTCTAATCCCCCCCCCAGCTAAGCTTGTACTTATTCTCTTTACATTCACTCTGTATATACTTACATATGATCATGGTGTCTCTCCCATTAAAAGGTAAGCTCATTGAGAGCAGGGATTCTTTTTTTTGTGAGGCAATGAGGGTTAAGTGACTTGCCCAGGGTCACACAGCTAGTAAGTGTCAAGTGACTGAGGCTGGATTTGAACTCAGATCCTCCTGAATCCAGGGCCGGTGCTCTATCCACTGCACCACCTAGCTGCCCCTAGGGATTATTTTTGTCACTTTTATCTGTATCCCCAACACTGAACACAATGCCTGGCACTTAATAAATGTTTCTTGGCTGACTGATTTGTTTATACCCATCCCTTAGCACTATGCTCGTTACATAGTAAGCACTTAATAAATGCTTACTGACTGACTAAGATCCTATAATCCTTTACTCATTCATATAGGTTTTTGACCAACTAACCTAACCAGCCATAGACAGAAATGGGTTAACTACTAAAAAAGGCTAATTTTCAATAGCTGAAGTCTCTCTTTCATAGCTAACACTATAACCCAAAACTCCAAGATATGACCATGGTTGGTTGTTGTCCTTCATGCTTGAAGAGAACCAAAATGACATCACCATCACTATATATCATCAAAGTACAATGTGTCTGACTGGCTGATCAGAGCAATATGAGCTCAGAAGACTCTACCACAGGTTGGGCACAAATAGTACCCATATGAACATTTGGGGTGAAGCTGTCTCTAAATCTGTGTATCTCATGTTTCTTTTGAGCTACTGTAATTCTGCTTTGCTCACAGAGAATGGCACCTTCTTTGATGCAGGCAAGCCATGCTCCTGTGCCAGGGTCTCCTATGTCTCACAACCAATTTCAAAGTTCTTCAGGAAGACTTTGAAAAGTGGCCTTGCATTGCCTCTTCTGACCTCTGTGTGAGCATTTACCTTGTGTGAGTTCTTCATAAAATAGTCTTTTAGGCAACCATACATTTGGCATTTGAACAACATGCAATTGGACTTGCATTCTCTGCAGTGGAGTTTGAATGCCTGGCAGTTTAACTCAAGAAAGGACCTCAGTGTCTGGTACCTTATCTTGCCAGGTGATCTTCAGAATCTTCCTAAGACAATTCAAATGGAAGTAATTTCATTTCCTGGCATGGCACTGGTAGACTGTCCAGGTTTCATAAGCATACAACAATGATGTCAGTACAACATCTGTGTAGACCTTAAATT
Source organism: Dromiciops gliroides (assembly GCF_019393635.1). Taxonomy (NCBI): domain Eukaryota; kingdom Metazoa; phylum Chordata; class Mammalia; order Microbiotheria; family Microbiotheriidae; genus Dromiciops; species Dromiciops gliroides. The sequence goes on from NC_057866.1 coordinate 34,027,661, forward strand.
TAGGAGGCAGTCTAATACCTCTTCTTTCTCACACTTTCCTTTGGAGCCTCCCAAACACTGAGCTAGCTCTGGCAATGTATTGCTAACCTCATCATCTATATGTACATCCCTGGAAAGTATACTGTCAAGGTAAGTGGACTTATCCACAGCATTCAAAATTTTTCCATTTGCTATATGGATGGTGTGGTGCTTGCTAGTGGAGAACCTTTGTTTTCTTGGTGTTAATTGTCAGGCCAAAATTAGCATAAGCAGAAGAGAATTTATCTATGCTCTTGCATCTCAGCCTCAGAGGTTGCATTGAGTGCACAATCATCTGCAAGCAAAAAGTTACACACTGGGACAGCTAGGTGGCACAGTGGATAGAGTGCCGGCCCTGAATTCAGGAGGACCTGAGTTCAAATCTAACCTCAGACACTTCACATTTTCTAACTGCGTGACCCTGGGAAAGTCACTTAACCCTCATTGCCCTACAAAAATAAATAATATTAAAAAGTTACACACCAACTCTCCCTCCTTTGTGATGTTAGCTTGTAGCCTTTTCAAGTTAAATAACTTACTGTCAGCTGATGTTGGTGCCATTTTAATGCTTGTTGAAGATGTCTGACAACATTGCTGAAAACATCATGTTAAAAAACATGATAGCAACAACACAGTCCTTTTTACTCTGTTGGTGGCTGTGAAAACACAATAACATTGTCCAAAATCCTTGCAAACTTGTGATCATGAAACTGGCTTACAATCCTGATGAATTTCTCTGGGCAACCAGATTTTGGTATGATCTTCCACAAGCCCTCACAACCAACAGTACCAAAGGCCTTGGTCAGATCAACAAACATTGTAGACAGACCTACGTTCTGCTCCCAGCATTTCTCATGGAGTTGTCAGACAGTCAACTATTCTTTAATCCTTTCTAAAGCCATACTGCCTCTTGGAAAATGACCATTTTCCAGGTGAATGGTCAGTGAGGGAGGATTCTGGCAAGAATCTTACCATCAATGACGAAGAGAGACTGAGAAAGAAACAGACAGAGAAAGAGAGAGACAGAAAGACAGACCTCGGAGGAAGCTAGGTGACACAGTGGATAAAGCACTGGCCCTGGATTCAGGAGTACCTGAGTTCAAATCCGACCTTAGCCACTTGACAATTACTAGCTGTGTGACCCTGGGCAAGTCACTTAGCCCCCGTTGCCCCACAAAAAAAAAAAGACAGACCTACCCCCACCTTCAATGATCTTCACAGGACTACCTATTTATTTTTTTCTTTATAGAGATGTACGGCACAGGCATCCTTGAACTCTGGGAAATAACCGCCTACCCACATAACCCAGAAAATTTCTGTCAACTTTTGTATGAGCAGCGGACCCCCCTGCCTTATAGATCTCAGCTTGAATAGAATAAGTACCAGGTGCTTTGCCACACAAGAGAAACCTAATGACATTCTAAACTTGTTCTTTAGTTGGAAGGTCAGCTAAAGAAGGATTAACCTGACATACATAGTTAATGGTTTCAGCTTTGGTTGATGCTAGTCTACTGAAATTATTATGGCAGTATTCAATCCAACTCTCCAGGGTCATGTCCTTATCACTTATCACTGTTCCTCTATCATAACTGAGTAGTTGAGATGCATCATAGGTCTTTGGCCCATAAATAGCCTTCTGGTAATCATAAAGGTGCTTTGGATTGTTACAATCAGTGTAAAACTGAATTTCATATACTTTTTTACTTAGCCAAGAATCCTGCTTCTCTCTAAGCTTCACTTGCACTTTGCTTTTGATGAAGTTAAACGCTGTCTCCTTAGAGGTGGATGAACTAACCTGTTGGTATAGCAGGATATAGCAGATAAAACCCTATTGGAGTTCTTGTTTTTTGTTTAGTATCCTCTGAAATTCCCCGTCATTTTCATCAAACCAATCTTGATGTTTGTGAGTGTTCCAGCTCAGATGAGTAAATGTGGTGTTGTGCACCAAATCTCTAAAAGCTGCCCACTCCTTTTCTGCTCCACAGTTGCCACCCATGGGTTGACTCAGCTTTCCCTCCAAGTTAGCAACCAAATGTTTACAGAAGAAGTGCTCTAATATGTTAACATTAAGTCTTCTGGTAGTCATCTTGCCTTGGGGCCACAGCTTTTGTTGAATGTGAATGTGAATGAAAGGATAAGTCTATGATCAGTCCAGCACTCTGCATCACTGCCACATCCAGTCTGTCTCTGCCCCTTACAATGACATAGTCTATTAAATGCCAATGTTTGCTGCAATGGTGCATCCATAAAGTTTTATTGCATTTAGGTGTTGGTAATGGGATGGTCATGAGATGCACAAGTGTTCAGTAGTAAGTAACCATTGCTGTTGCTGTTTCTGACCTCATTCCTCCTGAGGACTCCCTTCCATGTCTGATTGTGCCTATTCTAGTGTTTGTCACCCAGAATTATAGACTTGTTTCCTTTTATAACATTGATGAGGGTCTACAGATCTTTATAAATTTTTTGTTTGATCTCCTCAGGATTCACCATGGTGGGAGGATATACACTGATGATTGAGACATGGTGCCTTCCTGCACATGGCAATTGTACGGTCATGAACCTGTCATTCACTCCTTTTGGGAGGCATACAAGCTTGTCAATCACACTAGTTTTGTTTGCAAAACCTACACCCATTTCATGATGCTCCCCCATCACTGTAGCCACTTCAGGGAGAAAAAGTGTTTTCAGCTGACTTCGGTGAGCTAGACTTCATTTGTCAGTCCTGTTTCTCTCAGGGCTGCTATTTGGGTATGACACTTGCTGAGTTCTCTTGCAACAAGAGCTGTTCATCTTTCAGGTCTACTGGATTTTATATTGTCCAGAAGCATACAACATTTCATGCACCAGCGGTGAGTGGAATCATCATAAGTTTTTGTACTTTTTTGTATTTCAGCTACAGGGTGGTATTCATGCTTGCCAGAGTAAGCAGGCCAGGATAAGGCTAGGTGAAGCACACAGTTTTTAGGGTACCTTTTCTAGCCCTTCCATCATGCCAGGAGGTGAGCAGTATGGTCCTCTAAAAAGGCTGCTTGGACACTCATAGAACTGTTGAGTCCCACTGCAGCTTTAGTCCAGTGAGAAAAGCACGCTAAGGCCTGGGCCACCTGTGTGCACAGCTGTGACTACAGCTCCCAGTGCATCTGCACCTGCTGCTTCATCATTTGCTCATTGCCACAGGACTTTGATGTAAACTGAAATGGTAATATGATATGGGTGATATCTTTTGACTCACATAAATTGGATTTAAGTGAGGCAGAGTTGCATGAACTTGACAATATCACTATCTCCTTGAGTCATTGAAGTCCAATGAGTCCAGTGGCGAGACAAAAGTCAAGATGACTGGCAATGGCTCAGGATGCAGTGTATGACCATAGCATCTTTGATGTCTAACCAAGCTCTAAATGTTCCACGGCTCCTCCTTCCACTACTTCCATGGCCCCTTGAAACAAATTGTTCACATCCACCTATTCTACTTAGGAAGTCTTCACATCCTTAGGATAGACATACCCCCCCAACTTACCAACAGGTTTAAAGCCTGTCAGTTACCCTCAGTCTGGTTTAGCCCTTGAGCTGAGATGGTTTTTCCTGGGTTTGGCCACTGAACATGCTACAGCTTCTTGGAACCACAGCTGAGAGGTGTCAGGAGGACACCAAAGATGGATGAGCAGTCTTGAAAAAGGCTCAGCAGTCCTTATACTGGAGGGGCTTATTGTCCCTGAAATTCCATACACCCTCAGAAATGACTACTGAACCAAAGAAAAGGGCAGTTTACAAAAACCCATCTGATCCTTCTTTGTCTTCTAGGCCATCCAGCTGCTGCCAACGGTTTTAATTAAATTGGACTCAGATTCATCTGTAGCTTCATTACAATCAGAGGGTTTCTAATAACCACTTTCCCAAATTCAGTCAGCTTTTCTTGTAAGGAGATCTAAGAGACCTTACTCAGAGAAAGATTCATTGCAAGAAGTCCTGGAACCGCAGTCTTTCACAAAAAGGAAATTCACTCCCAAACAAACTTGGAGGAGAAATTTACATCATTTGGATTCAGGTGACTGTTGTCCAAGCCAAAGGGCATTGGATCTACTGTCAGAGGACCTGCATTCAAATTCTATCTCTGATAGTACCTTGTCACTTTGTATATGTTCTCAGTTTTTTCATCTATAAAATGAATGTGTTGAACTTTATGGTCTTTGAGGTCAGTTTGACCCTATGATCTAACACAAATGAGAAAAAGAGGATAGGAGAGGGACAGGCAAGAGGGATGCTATACTTGCCAGAATCTGAGAATTAGAAAATACAGTCAGATCAATCATTGGGAAATGATCCGCCAGATTTCATATTGACAACAGGACATCATTTTTGCAAAATACACTGGATGCCTACAAACAAAACTGGAAAGGCACACATGGTTAAAGCATATCAAATGTTTAGGGGTGGGACCAGTGGCAACCACAGATTAGGAGAATTCATTGGAGGAATTAGAAAGATCCCTTTTCCCCCGACTATCAGCAATCAGGTCTCAAGTGTCTCATCTGAATTGGTCTACATGGGGATTATTGCACATGCACACAGTGTTGGGTACAGAAATACAGAAAAATGGGGGGAAAGAAGGGAGGAGGAGAAGATGGAGAGAAAATTACAGAGAAATTAGTCCAAAGCAAAACAAATATTAATAAATTACAGAAATATTTATATCAGCTTTTTGTAATAACAAAGAATTGGAAACTCAGTGGGTGCCCATCAATAGGTTGAACAAGTTGAATTATATAAACTTCATGTAATTATTGCATGAGAAATTATAAAGAATATGGTTTTAGAGAAACCTGGAAAGATTTGGAGGAACTGATAAAGTGAAAGGAGCAGAAGCAGAAAAATAATTTATGCAAAAAAAAACATTATAAAGACAAATTTGAAAGACTAAGGAACTCTGATCAACACAGGACCAAGCACAGTTCCAGAGGACTCATAATGAAACATGCTACCTCCCTCCTTATAAAGAAGTGATAGACTCAGACTGCATATTGAGACATATTTTGTGAACATAGCCAGTGTGGGAGATTGTTTTGTTTAAATGTATAGTGTGTATATGTGTATATATATATATATGTATATGTGTGTATACATATATATATATATACACACACATTTGTAAATATAAGAATTTTTTAAATTAAAAATTGGGACAGAATTGATTGGCAATAATGATAGTGGTATTTAGGTACTGTATAAATAGTCACAAGTAGCTCAAAAACTAAGATTAGAAATCTCAGAGGACAGCTAGGTGGTACAGTGGATAAGGCACCAGCCCTGGATTCAGGAGGACCTGAGTTCAAATCTGGCCTCAGACACTTGACACACTAGCTGTGTGACCCTGGGCAAGTTACTTAACCCTCATTGCCCTGAAAAAAATTTCAATCAGTAGGGGAGTAGAAAGAATTGTGCAGTAACTTGCTTTGAGTCTGTAATATTCTTAATTCTAATATAGCAAATTGACTATTACCTTCAAATATAGGCTCATTTCTCACATAGAGAAAAAGAGAGACTTAAAGAACACCTCCCTATCATCAAGGCCATGGTGGACAACAAGGTGTTTATTTGAAAAAAAAAAAGATTTCAGATAATGTTAGAATTGTAGGAATTATGACAGCAAATATGCAAATGTGCATATTTTTACAGGAAGGGTATTTGGAGGAAGACTTGGAAACAAAAATATATTATGACTTCTCACTAAATCTAGGGTACATTGGAATTCACCAGTAATTATTCAAGCATTTCTTAAGTACTTCAATGTGTCAAGCATGATGCTAGGAGTTTCAGATACAAGTACATAAAATGAACCAATCTCCAAATGTGATGAGCTTACATTCAAATGAGGAAGGCAAGAAGCACATACATATAAGATGTACAGAAGTAAACCAGAGTTAAAAATGCAAATGCATATAAAGTAATTAAATAACTGGCCTTGAATTAGCCAGAGCAATAGCGACCAAAGAAGAGCCATATGCCTCTTGATGGCTTGCTCCTTCACCCACTTTGTGAGGCCACTTCTAGAGCTCACCTTCAAACCACAGGGGGTGTTTCATTTTCCCAGGCTTTTATGATACTATCTTTGAAGAGCTTGTGAAAATGACTGGGCTTTAGGGCTTTAATGAGGTCCTTTTTAATTCAGAAAGAACAGCCCCATCAATTGAGAAATGATGCCCATTTGTCATTTTCTATCCTGCAGCCTCAGGATCACTCAGGATCACATTGGCTACTGGCAGAGACATAGGACCACAATTAATAAAACATAATTACATATATAAGCCAGTATGACAACCAGAACCCTCAACTTTATCCCTACTTCCATCCCTGACACTGCCTCTCAATTTTGCTTTCTGATACCTTGCTTTAGGGATTATTAATCTCAACTCTATTACAAATTCAAGGTTGCATCAGCTACTGCTAAGTGCATGTTCACCTGGAAAGAGCCCAGAGTACATCTGTTAAAGATAACAGTCATTTCACCTCTGTTTGTCTCAGTTTCCTCAACTTTAAAAATGAGATAATAATAATAGCATATACATCCCAGAATTCCTGCGAGTATCAAATGAGACAATAACTATAAAGCACTTAGTATAGTTCCTGATAAAAAATAGATGCTATATAAATTACTACTACTACTACATCTTCATCTTCTTGCACATTTTTACAAATAGATCACAGGTCCAGGAATGGGAAAATGCTCACATCTGAACTCTCCTGCTGGTTTCCCTATGAATGCTTGCATGGTGAATCAGCAAATATTTACTGAGGTCTTGATGAGGCCAAAGCAATGAACTCTGTAGGTTATATCAACTACACAGGGATTTGGTCACTACCATCTGGTGTCAACCACACAATAGAAACATTTTTTTGGTCCTGGCCAAAGTACTCTTTAGAATATATTACCCAGCCTTAAGAATAAGCCCAAGATTTGACCTCAAGATGAAGAAAACTCTTCAGTTTAAACAGTCTTTTGTTAGGAAGTAAGAGGTAAAGAGCAATGTGGTCTGGGGAAGCAGGCTGGGGGCCAGGTTGTGAGATGTTTTAAATGTCAGTGGAGTTAATGCTTGATCCAGCAGGTAACAGGGAACCATTGAGGTTTATCGAGTAGGGGAATAATGTGGTCAGATTTGCTTTTGGGAAAACCAATTTGGCAGCTGTATGAAAGGCATATAGCAAAAGTGATAGACAAGGAAGAGAGACTAATTAGGGAGTTATTTTTCTTCCCTCTCTCCCTCAGGAGGGATATCCACTTCAAGGACAAAATGAGACAGCAGAGGTGAAGGTACCTAGAAACAAGAAGTACTCCATAAATTGTTACAACAGAATTAAGCTGAATCCTGTTATCTCAAAATTTACATCAACTTTATTTTAGAGTTATTTTTATAGTTTTTAAACTCCCTACTTCTCTGTTGATAGTCCTGATCCCTGTGAAAGAGGAGCAGGAGTATCCTGGTAAATGTTTAACAAATGTCTGGGTGGATAGGGATGGCACACTTTTAAATTTAATCTGGATTATTCCATGTTCTTCATCACTTTCTTATGTTGACAACACAATAATAAACCAAGCCCTGATTTCTACCATTTGTAGTTTTCCAAGATATAGATTGACACCCTGAAAATTTGACAATTTGCTCTGTAGAATCAGTATAAGGTGGCTCCAGCACACACCACTGGAGAGAAGCAACATGGTATAGTGAGGAGAAGACTGGATTGGAAGAAAGAAAACTGGCTTCTGGTCCCAAATCTTCTGCTAGCTTGCTATGTGGTTTTGAATAAATCAGTTATCCTCTTTGGGTCTCAGTTTTTCCATTTTTAAAATGAGTGGATCATGCTAATATCACCTCCATGATTCTGATTCTAAGAGTACCACATAGTAAATTTACCTCTTTTAGTTCTAGTGGAGGGAGAGAGCAAACAGTAGTGAGCAGAAATATTTCTTTGCTCCTAAGAATACATCAGGATAATCTGGTGGCAGAGAGTAGGTATTAGGGAGCAGCAACAATGAAAAACAGGCAGATGTTCTGTTAGCTAGGTAGGGAACAGGTAGGTGATTCCATGCTGTTGTCTGACCTTCATGCTCAAGAAGGACCAAATTGTTGGTGTCCAACTGTGGCTAATCAGACCAATATGAGCTTGGAAGGATCTGCCACAGATTGGGCACAAGCAGTGCACGTGACTCAGGTATGCTAGGGAGGTGGTGTCAGTCAGGAAGATCTGTCAGCAAGTGATGGGAACCTAGTCTCAAGGCTGTGCTCCCATAATCAGGGAAACAGAGAAGTTCTGGGGAACTAGAGGGCAGCAGCTGCTGCCCACAATTCTGAAAGGAACACCAGGCTCTCCCTCATTTGCAGACTATTTATAGGCAGCATATAAATACAAGGAGACCCAGAATAACTGGCCTATTCATAGTACCTAAATTTTTTTCTAATATCATAAATGTAAGGCTGATTACTTATGCTAGGTGAAAAGATAAGAAAGTCAGGTAACATCTGGCCATGGCTCCCTGGTTCCCCAGTGGGAGCCTAAGGAAACTGATTCCCTGATTAACGTTTCTGGTATGGTTATATGTGTTCCTCTGTGCTGCGTGTCTTTGGAGAAAGCTCTGTGTGCTGAGCTGTGCCACAAGCTGCCTGAGGTCTAAGTGACACAGAGAGTTACATCTCTGAAAATACCTTGAAAGGCTTTCTGTATTCTCTCAAACATGCCTGCATCAGAGGTCACAGGGCCCCAAAACTTGCTCTCAAGAGTAGTATTCTGGTATCTGATCTTTGGATAGACTGAAGAGTTAAGCAGGACCCCACTTTTAGAAAGACTAGACCATAGAAAAAGACAGGAATTTCAGGTTCCAATACTGTAAATTGGGTATAATTTGGGAGGCTTAGTCATTATGGACAAAGAAAGAAGCTAGTTACTAGAAATGGGAGTATGAGGGGGAAATAGGACCAGTATCATGAGTAAACTAGTATAGTATAATGAAAAGGTCACAGGATTTGGAGTTAGGAAAATGTGGCTTCCAAATCTTGTTTCAGACTATTTATGTGATTGCACCAAATCCCTTAACTGCTCTCGACCTTAGTTTCCTCAACTATAAAATAAAGATAATTGTGCCTGTGATATCCAATGACATAGAGCCATTGTGATGATCACAAAATATAGCATAAGTAAAGTGTTTTGCAAAATCTTACAGTGTTAGAGAATATTTGCTGTTATTAAAACTATTATTCTGAGATAATTGTGCTATGGATCCAAAACTTCTAGCTTCTAGTCCCATATCTGCCAATGAGACACCAAATGACCACGGGCAAATTACTGTCCATCTCTAGGCCAGAGCTTCCTCATCTATAAAATGAGACTCGGACCAGATGACCTTAACCAAGATTTCTACTAACCCCAATGTAGGATATGATTCCTCTCTAGGTGCATCTCTCTTTTTTAATATTTTTTTATTAGCACCCAAGTCTTAGTTCTCATTGATAGCAAAGAAAAAGGAGTTAGTCTATCAATGAGGAGCCCTTTATTATTACTACAACAAGACTGCTTCTCCTGAGTTTCAGTGGTCTCTCTGACTTTTCCAAGTTCTGTGGCTGCAAGCAGTAGGGTATGGTGCATCAGGAGCTGGCCTTGGTGCCATGGAAACCTAGGTTCAAGTTCTGCCTCTGACAATGACCAACAATGGGCAAATCGCTTAACATTTCAGTGCTCTAGGCAAATCTCTAAGACTGCAAGTTGTAAAATAGATGCTGATCTGTATTGGTAGTGAGAGTTTCCTCATCTGGGAGTGCCTACTATCAATGAAATCAAAGTTCCAGTTCCTATGCTTATCCATCTATCCTACCCAAGGTGCTTCCATTCATTTGCCTATGAGGACACTCTTCCTCCTCACCTCAGAGAGAAGGTGAGATTTCCCTGACCAATTTTCCATCTGCCTCCAGAGCACCTCCTAAGGTGATAGCTCTAGAGCTGAGAGGAACTTCAAAAGCCACCTAATCCAATCTCTTCGTTTATAATGAGGAACCTCATCTTCCAGTGCTAGGTTTATGATCCTAATCCATATCGTCCTTCTGTAATAATACTAGGGCCATAACAATAATGGCTGGTCAAATTCAAATATAACATTTACTAAGCACTATTGTAAGTGACATGCATAACTTCATTTGGGAGGCACTGTTGTGTAATGTCCTGAATTCAGGAAGACCTGGGTTTGAGCCCTGTCTGTGATGCTTACTAACTTTCTGTGTGACCCAGAGCAAAATACTTAACCTCTCTTGCCCTCAGTTTCCTCATCCATAAAGCTGAGCTAATAATAATTGTTGTACTTCCCCTTAGGGTTGCAGACAGATCAGAGGGGATAATGATCCTAGGGCACTTCACAAATTCTAAAGTCCTATGGAAATATCAGTTGTTGTTATTGTTATCATCACCACCATCATCATTATACTTCACTATCAATCTTAGTGCAAGTAGCATTATTCCAATTTTGAACATAAGCAAACCTGAGATTCAGAAAACTAAAGTGATGGGACCAAGGTCACACAGCCCCAGACAGAGCTGGGACCCTCAGGTTTTTCCTGACACTTCAGTCCATGCTTCTTCTAGAACAAAGCTTCCTGCCTTTAATAGACAATGCAAGGCAACCTGATCAAATAATGCATTAGGACACTCAATTCCAGGGCCACTTTTGGAAGCAGTTCATGGGCTCTCCTTGGAATGCTTCATTATCAGGAAACTGTTGAAACTAAGCCTGTCAAACAACTAATTCTGGCTGCATTTCCTATTTTCCTGATTCTCTCTGTCCATGTCTATCTCTGTCTCTCTGTGCGTCTCTCTATATGTCTCTCTGTCTGCCTTGTCTCTGTCTGTCTCTGTTTCTTTGTTTCTGTCTCTTTCTCTCTCTGTGTCTTTCTGTGCATGTGTCTCTCTCTGTCTCTCTGTCTCTGTATATCTCTGTCTGTCTCTCTGTCCATCTCTCTGTCCGTCTCTCTGTCTGTCTCTCTGTCTGTCTCTGCCTCTCTCTGTCTCTGCCTCTCTCTGTCTCTCTGTCTCTGTCTCTCTCTGTCTCTGTCTCTCTCTGTCTCTGTCTCTGTCTCTCTCTCTCTCTCTGTCTCTCTCTCTCTCTCTCTCTGTCTCTCTGTCTCTCTCTGTCTCTCTCTCTCTGTCTTTCTCCCCAGCCACCCTCCCCAGTGAGCTCTTTGCTTCTGGGCATGCCCTTGAGAGCCAGTGAATGAATCTAAGCCATCAGCCCAGCAGGGCATATTGATGTGCTGTCATGGCAAGACAGCTGGATGAGTATTAACAGCTTGTGTGTGTGAACAGTTCCATCTGACCTGAACAACTGGCCTCACATCTCCAGATGTTCTGCTACACCACTGTCTAACAGAAAAGGAGCAGCTGCTCAGAATGTGGTGCCCTGGTTCCCCATCCTTTTCTCCCCTGGTCTCTACCCAGTCATTTTCTTTAGAAGTAAATAGGAGCCAGTAATAGGGAAGCTCCTTTTTGCTTCGAATGACACCATTTGGGTGGTTTTAGGGCAGCTTTATCTTGAGGATCTGACTGGATGGATTTCTATCACATTTTAGAGAGGTTCAAAGAGCACCTCCTCCCCAACAAAATACTCAAAGTATAGTGACAAGAGCATGATATCTGGCATCCATTAGAAGACCAAGGTTCAAGCCTTGCTCCTGCCATTTACTATGTATGTGATCCTAGAAAAGTCACATGATGATAGGCTAGTAAATGCTAGAACTAGAATCTGATCTGAATGAACCCTTGCCACTATAGCAGGACAATAAAAATAATGGCTATTATTTGTATAGTGATTACTATGTGCCAGGCACTGTGCTAAGCATTTTAAGAGCTTTGTTTTATTTTTAATTTATGGAACAGAGTAAGCATTGTCATAACCTAGTATAACAAAAAAGATTGTACATGAAACTGCAAATCTACCACATACAATGTGTTAGTCCAGCACTTTAAAATTTTTCTACCATTTGATCCTCCTAACAACACTGAGATGTAGGTGCTAGTAGTATCCCCACTTTGCAGAAGAAGAAACTGAGGCAAACAGAGGTTAAGTGACTTGCCCAGTGTCAAATTTCCCCTAATTTAACTTCTCTGAGCCTCAGTTTCCTCATCTATAAAATAGCAAAAATAAGACTTGTGCCATCCAACTTAGAGGATCAAACGAAATGGAACAAGTGTAAACAAGGACCCTCGTCTGAGTCTTCAGTTAACCTTTGTCATATTATGGAACCCCAAGTCTGGTGAGGTCTGAAAGCTCCTTCTGAGAATGAAATTTTAAATCCATAAAAGAAAGCACAGAGGGGTACACAGGAAACCAATTAATGTAAATACAGCTACCAAACTATTTTAAAAGAAATTTATGGACTCCAGGTTAAGACCCCCTGATTTAGTCCAAATTCTTTATTTAACTAATGACAAAACTACCTGGCCCTTAAATTTTGGAACTTGGAATGCAGATCTGGATTGTGATTTCATTGGTAGGAAGTACTCCCGATGAGGAATTCCTCTGCATACCACTAGCACTCCACAACTTAGAGTCTCCTAAGAATTGTCTAGGGCATTGAGAGGTTAAGTGACTTGCCCAGAATCACAGTCAATATGTGACATAGGTTTTCCTGATTTCAAGACAAGTTCTCTATTATGATATATGTGTGTGTGTATATATAGATACATACGTATACGTATATGTATGCATGTGTTTGCCTATGTATCTGTGTGTATGTGTGTGTGTGTATATATATATATATATATATATATATATATATATATATATATATATATACACACAGGCAGACAGACATAAATATTAATTAACTGAGGCACACATAGGTTAAGTGACTTGCCCAGGGTCACATAGCTTAAAAAAATGACTGAGGCAAGATTTAGCTGAGGTCCATTTGATACCAGGTCCAGCATTTTTCCTAGGATTCTTTACTTGCCTTTTAATTGTTAAAACTGCTTTTAAAATATTTGAGTAAGAAATTATATGTGTGTACATACATAAATTGGTTTGTACACATGTAAATGTATTTATATATATTTTTTAAACTTAATCTAATGTTTTCTACAAGAGTCAAATCAACCTAAAATAATCCTATTGAGTTTTGATGAAACCAGCTGTGAAAAATCATTCAGGAATCTGTGATTTTTGTGAGTGTGGGAATTCTTCAACAACATGGGCCAGGAGGTATGAGTAAGTACAAAATTTGTTTTAATGAGTTCCCTGGGTCTCAAACAGGTTATGTCACAGTGCCCTCTTACTTGATCAATAAATGGCAGCCCTAGAAGGAATCTTGGAAGCCAAACCTCAAATTTTACATGTTGCCTGAAACACAAAGGTCATGTGACTTGCATAGGGTCAATCTACCCCAGCTATAAAGTGGACATTTCCCTCGGGTTCTCTTGATTTTATATCCAGCACTTTATCCACTCTACCATACTTCATTCCTAAGAAGAGATTTCTTTAAAGTATTTGAGTGAGAAATCACCATTTAAATAGCTGCTTTGAATCGAAGCATGAAACATGAACCATACACCTTACTTATTAGTTCCTATTCCCAGCAGGGTCCTGAACCAATGGGACACAGAACAGAGCAGTTGGGTTTCCAGTCTGGTGCCTTTTCTCCATGAAGGTGATGAAAGAAGAAGTATCCTCTGCCCCCAGCAGAAGCAATGGACACAAGTTCAGTGGCAGCAAGAGGGGAGTGGCCAAGTGGCCACAACAAAAAGGTGACCCTACCACTCTTGTAAATACCTGCAAGGGACAGAGGCACTATGCTAAGCCCTTCACAATTATTATCATTTGATCCTCCTGACAACACTGGGAGGTGGGGGCAGTATTACCCTCATTTTATAGATAAGGAAAGTGAGGCAAACAAATCTTATCTGTTTCCTGTTTCCCTATCAGAGAGCTATCTGGATTGAGTCTCACAAGTGCACTGGATGGATGAAGGCTTCTGTTTGCAACTGGCATCTGCTGTGTTGTGCATCAAAGCCATAACTCACTTGGCTGAAAGCATGAACTAATGGTCTTATTGTAAATGGATTCAACTCGTGTCATTTCCACATCTATTATCATTCTAATTATTTGTGGCTGGTCAGTTGGCTCATTCGTCCAGCTCCTCTGTGCATGTTTGCAAGCATGCCCACCTGACTCAGGCTGGCAAATAAGTTTCAGAGCATTTTTGCAGTTGTGGAGAGCTAGCCTACCTGTGATGCTCATGACATTCTCAGCTCCCAATTCACTCTTTCATTACAGACTCACTGGTCAACCAAATTTGTTTTTTTCCCCTAAAGTGCTTGCAGCTTTAAGTACTCTTATAACCCATCTACCAACTTCCACATTAGAAGCCTATGTGGGGGGTTCCTTTTAAATGTGCTTTTTAAGTATCCAAGAACTCAAGAGAAAAGAGAACAGCCAAGGCTGACAGGAATTGCAAATAAATGTTGCTGGAAATAGATTTTTCCATGCAGGATTTATCCAACACCCCTGGGGATCAATGAAGCCAATATACACCACAGGTAAGAAATAAGAAATTGTTAAGAACATTGAAAGTAGGAATGGGACGTAGCTGGATATTTTGGTTATTTTGACACTATATGCCAAGAAGAATCAACTTTTTTTTTCCAAAAAGGCTCTTCTAGGGGCAGCTAGGTGGCGCAGTGGATAAAGCACTGGTCTTGGATTCAGGAAGACCTGAGTTCAAATCCAGCCTCAGACACTTGACACTTAACTAACTGTGTGACCCTGGGCAAGTCACTTAACCCTCATTGCCCCGCCCCCCAAAAAAAAAACAATTTTAAAAAAGGCTCTTCTGTATTAGGCTAAACGAACACAGCATGACATAAAATCTTTGGCAATACATGCCTGCTATTATCTCTAAGTAGGTCCTCAAATTGGACAAGGTGAAGTTGGAGTGAGTGGGCAAAAGCCAGGTGTGGGCATTTCCTGAAGTAAAGAAAGGATAATAGGTGCGATCTGTAAATAACCTTAGAGATTACTGAGTCCAGTTCCTTCATTCTACAGATTCAGGACCAGAGATATGAAGAAACCACCCCATAATCACACAGGTAATAAAGAAATAGGTATCATAACATCAAGTTGAGTATTCTTACTACACCTGGAGCCCTATTTAATATGTTTCCTTCTCCACCAGCCCATTTCTAATTGTGAAGGTAAAGTGAAAAAGCTAGCTACTCTTAGGTTTACTTGTAAGAGACTTCCATCAGATTTCCTCAATCCCTAGCTTCCAGTCAGTTTAAGTACCTCTTTTCCCCCTAGAGACCAAAAATATATGCTTTGGCATATTAAGAAGACAACCAAGAACTGATCCCACCATTCTGCAGAACAATTTGGAACTCTGCCCAAAGGGCTATAAAAATGTGCATACCCTTTGATCCAGCAATACCACTGCTAGGTTTATATCCTAAAGGCATCTCCAAAAAGAGAAAAAGACCTATTTGTACAAAAATATTTACAGTAACTCTTTTTGTGGTGGCTAAGAATTGGAAATCAAAGGGATGCCTGTCAACTGGGGACTGGCTAAACAAGATGTGGTAAATGATTGCAATGGAATATTATTGTGCTATAAGAAATGCCAAGCGGGATGATTTCAGAAAGGCCTGGAAAGACTTCTATGAACTGATGTATAGTGAAGTGAGCAGAACCAGGAGAATGTTGTGAACAGTGACAGCAAAATTATTTAATGAAGAATTGTGAATGACGACTATTCTCAGCAATAAAATGGTCCAAGATAATGCCAAAGGACTAACGATAAAGCAAACTATTCACCTCCCAAGAAAGAGCTGATGTCTTATGATGTCATATGATGGAACACAGACTGAAGCATGCTATTTTTATTTTCTTTCATTTTTTTCTTTTATTCAAGTCTTCTTATTCAAAATGACTAATAGGGTAATGTTTTATATAATTGCATATATATAATCTATATCTGATTGCTTACTGCTTCAGGGAGAGGGGAGGGGAGGGAGTGATAGAATTTGGAACTCCAAACTTTAAATAAAAGTGTTTCTTAAAATAAAAAGGAAGACAACCAAAAACTCTTCATTGTTTTTCAGTGACTGGAACTGTCCCTCAAGGTGACAGACTACCTGGAAATTGGGAGGATGTCCTTTTTCCTTTTTTTACCCTCTCGCATTCAGATTCTAGCCCTGAGCTTAGCAGAGCAAAGCTGTCCATAACCTGTGCATGTGAAGTCTCCTTCCCTCCCTAGTAATAGCTGTGTAGCACAAACACATTACATAGTTACATGGATTTATTCTTGTGACCTGATAGGAACATCAATCGAGTTCCTGAAAAGGTACATGGCAAAAGCAAATTGTGGTTTGTCTATGTGGCCTGAGAAGGAAATTTGTTAATAATATTAATGCAATTTCTACATCCTAAAAAGCTCCACAATATGCTCCAAAAACGACTCAGGCCACTTGGCCAAACACATCTGCCTCACAAGGCTATTCAGAAGTTCATGAGCAACATTCCCAAACTGAAACTGAGTGAAGATGGTTAGCTGGTCTCTCTCTACTTTAAAGAGTTGGGAAGTCTCTCTCTTTCAACAATGGCTTCTACTTGTAAGGATAAACTTCACTAATCTAAGCAAAAGAATAACCAGCAAAGAAATATCCTTGCTGACTATATCTTCAAGAAGAAGACTTGGTAAGTTTCTATGGAAGTCAGTTAAATTGATAAGACTTAGCAAGTGGCAGGATATGGGAGTGGATGGAGAACAACAGAGAAGAGTTGAGGATGACACTTGGAATAAAAACTTGAGGCAATGAGTAGAGGGTGATTCCTTTAACAGGAATCAGAGGGGTTGGAGAGGGTTGAGATTTAGAGAGGAAGACAATGAGTTCCCTTTCAAAAAGGTTAAGTTTGAGAGGCTGATTTGAAATATAGTTTTTTATATATGTGATATACAGAAATGTCCAGTAGTGATGTGGGACTGTCTCATGAATACAAGGCACTTGATGTTTATTAAATTAAATTATATTATATTTAATTCCCAGGTGCCTAGCTGGCCTGATTCACAATCAAACCCCCTGACCCTTCTATACTTTGATTTATTCATCAAATTCATAAAACTTTTTATAAAGATGCATTTCAGACTTGGTTCTGTTGACACTTGACTGACACCAGCATTCTTTCTCTCCTTGCACAGAAAGATGAAAGGAGCCCAATTATATGGAAAGATGATAGAGACAAGTGATCTCTCTTGCTCCCTCACACCATAGTACCTTAGAATCACCCCATCTCAGAACTGAAAGGGGATTCTATTGGCCATCTAGTCAAATCCATACCTAACCAATGATCCCTTGATATATATCCAACAAGTCATCATCTAGTCTTCTACAAAACCTTCATATATGAAACCCACTACTTTTGTGACAACATATTCCATTTTTTGATAGCCCTAATCAGAGGTGTGCTGGAATCAGCTTGAATCATATTATGAGAGCTGATTGTTAAATTTTCAGTTTGAGCATTTATGCCTCAAAAATGAGTAAATGCTACAAATCAGGGTTTGATTTATGGGTTTGTTGATTTCCCAGATGTAAGAAAGTAATAGAAAAAATGATAATGCAGATTAAATTTCAAATCGTGTTAAGCAAACCTTTTGGGAAAACCAGTTGTTAAACATTCACCAACACAGTATTGACTCTAATGGCAGAAATTGCACTCAATCTTAGGTTACTCCCTCAACTTGTGTTCATAGGTTGGAGTTTCCAGAAGCTTGGTTAACTATTTACTACTTTCAGGTGTTTAGGGATAACCTGAATTACTATTACCATAGGTCACAAGCCCCCAATTTTCTCTCTGTATGCTTGGCTACTTAAGATTAAGAAATAGCAAACACAATAGACAGAGAGAGCCCTGTGCCCACAGCTGTCACTTTCATATGGGAGACACCGCAGTTTCCCTTCTCTTTTGCCTTGCAGATAAGAGGCATGAAAACAGAAGCAAACCCTCTCCTTTTCTTGATACGTGTTTAGAATGCTGTTAGACTGTCCTCTGCTTCCAATGAGACATATATAGTTGCATCCTTCTTGTCTAGTTTCTCCAATAACAGGGCAAGGAGAGAGGATAGAAAGAAGCTCTCTCCTCCACTATCAGCCCCAAGGACAAGTTCCTCTCATTAACTTACTGCCTGTTCCCTGGCTTACCACTTGATTGATTCACCACTCCACTGACTTGCTGTTCTTATACATAGCCCAAGAGGTATGACTTGATCTTCTCAACCAATCACAAGATGTTTCTTTGGTGTCATTATCTACTCTGCATGCAAAGCCCAAAGTCCTATGGGCCTTTCAAATTAATTATGGACTTGTCCACACATTATGATGAGATTATAAGAAAATGCCTTAATATCTAGTCTACACGTCTTATTGATTGATTCAATTAAGGTATCTGTTTTCATAGAAGGTAGGAATGGAAACCCATCCTTATATTTATATCAGACTATTTTGCACAATTTGCTTCTTTCTACCTTCCAATCATTGATCCTAGTTCTGCCATTTGCAATCAAGCAAAACAAACCCAATCTCTCTTCCACATTACAGCTCCTTCTCCTAACCAGGTTAAGCATTTCCAGTTCTTTCCATTAGTTGTCATATGTCATGAACTCAAAGCTCTTCACTATTGTGATTGCTTGCCTCTGTTTACATTCCAGATTATCGATGTCCTTCTTAAAATGAACCAACCAGAACTAAAAGTCAATGGTCCAGATATAGACTAACCAGGGCAAAATACTGTAGACCCATATATAGTATAGGACTTGTCACTACCCATAAAGGTAGCAGACTCTCTGGATCACCAGCCTTCCTCACAGGACAATGGGAACAGTCTGCCTAAAGCTATCCCTGAGTTTGGCACTCTTGAAAAGAAAGGTTCCATGGAAAAAGTTCCCAGCACATAGCCTAAACTCTACACTCTCATCATTTTCTATCTCACATCAAACTCATTTCCAGCGCTCATTAAGCTCTCTTTCCAGATAGTTGGTTAAGTTAATGTATTTGCATTTGGCTCATGCATTAATCCTTGCAAACTATGAAACATTTTTGCATAAATGTCCACCTCACCATAAATTATGGCTTAATTCATCATATGGAATGGATCTTTTCAGAGGTCCATGAGGGCCAGACCTCTGTAAGGGGATGCTCATTATAAGATGTTCATGGGCCAGCCATGTACTACCCTCTGAGAAGCTGATGCCCATTCAAGGCTCAGCACTGTGTCCAAACAATAGCTGAACCAGTAGTTTTGGGGGTAAGTAAATATAATGCCTAGAATCAGAGTCTAGAAAAAAGGACCATGGGAGGTAAAGGGGTATTTAATATCCTCTTAATCATTAAAAAAGGACATTTAAGAGAGGAAGAAATACATTGGTGAGGTCTTTTCCTTGGAGGGGGGATACTGGGATAGTTCTCTCCTTCCTGCATCTCCTCCTCTGCCCAAGTCTGCCTCACCTCTTGTAAATGAGGCATTGTCTAGGTTTTAAATCAGGATATTTCTCAACTAACATATTCTCTTTTGTTTTGGGTAGGGCAGGGCAATGAGGGTTAAGTGACTTGCCCAGGGTTACACAGCTAGTATATGTCAAGTGTCTGAGGCCAGATTTGAACTCAGGTCCTCCCAAATCCAGGATCGGTGCTCTATCCATTGTGCCACCTAGCTCCCCCCAACATAATCTCTTAATGTTGCATCATGGTGTGGTGTGGAAATGATCCTATGGTTTCAAAGATTATGCCTGAAAAGTACAAATTGTATCAGGGCTTACTGAGTTGGAAAGGCTCTGAGAATGGGCCTAGCAATGGAGCCTGTGTGGATTACCCCAACATGAGGAGTGGCCTGGTTAATCAATGAAGGAACTTTATACTAACTTAGTGCTAAGCACTGGGAAGTAAAAAAAAAAATTTTAAAAACTACCTGCACTCAAGGAGTTAAGTTTGTCACCAGAAAACCAGCTCCCGAGGACTGATTTGTCCTAGCCAACCCAACTCCTAGAACCATCAACTAGAGCAGAAAGGACCAATGGGCTGCCTCAGGAGAGGGCTTCTGCTGACTTCACTGGGCTACTCACTTAGTGTTCTTTGGCTGATAACCAATGCCTCCACCCACCTTTCTCCCTCATCAGATGGAGTGGTGGATCTTACTTTCAGCAAATTAAGTTCTAGTAGAATGACTGGTCAAAAAGAGGCAGTTTGTTTAGCAGAAAGATCAAGATGGCTTCCTTGGGTCAATTCATTCAAACAAGAACCCACCAAAGGATCATAGATTTAAAGCCAACAAAGATCTCAGATATCATCTAGCCCCACCCCCTCATGACACAGATCAGGAAACTGAGGCTGAAAGAAGTTAATTGACTTGTCCAAGGTCACATAGGGGAAAGGCCAAGTTTCAAACTAAGGGGAAGGGCCATGTTTCAAACCCCCATCCTCAAATCCTAAATTCAGTGCTCTTTTCCTTACTTAATATCTCCAATGCCCCACTTAGCTCAGCTTTTCCCAAACTGTGCCTGGAAGAACCAGACTAACCTCTGCAGTCAAATGAAACAGTCTTTGCAAAATACTTTACATACCTTGAAGCACCATAGGGGTATCAATTGTTATTGTTATTATCATCACTGTCTTCGTCGTCATCATCATTGATGTTGTTATTGTCATAGGTTCCATAAGAAAATGTAAAGACTAGAAATATTTTTTACCATTAGAAATGAAATATGGAAAATGTATCAAAAATACTCATTATGTGCCTTTCCTGACTCCATAAACTCAACAAATTAATTCTATTAGTTGTTAAGGCTACACCCCCCCCCACCAAAATTAATTTGTATTTGTTGATCTTTCTATGTGTTGTTTCCTTTTAGTAAATAAAATATAAGCCTCCATGAAGACAGGAATCATTTCATATTTTTCTTTCTATCCTCAACAGGTAGCCAGTACATGGCACTTAGTAGGTACTTAATAACAATACAATAAACATTTATTAAGTACCTTTGATGTTCCAGGCACTGAGCTAAGCTGGAGACGCAAATATGAAAAAGAAAGACAGCCCTTGTCCTCAATGAACTTACAATAAATAGGGAAAGATGATACACAAAACAAGGCTGAAAGAAGGGAAAGGGAGTCCCAGGACATACCTGGGGGGGGGGGGTAGAGGAGATGAATGGTGGTAGTGGTGGGGATGAGGAGGAGTAAGATGGTAGAATTGGAACCAAGCAGAGCACATGGTGGTAAATGAAGAGATAGCTGGCATTCTGAACTGTCTAAAAAGGGATGTTGTGAAAGAAATAAAAATATAAATTTAATAAATCCTTATTGAATTGATCAGAGATCCAGAATTAAAAAGGACCTCAGAATCCATCCATTCAAACTCCCTCATTCTGCAAATGTAGAGTCACAAGGAGAGGAAGTGATTTTCCCAGGGTCTTATAAGTAGAGAGTTCCAAAGGTAAGATTTGAACCTAGGTCTTTTGACCCAGAGCCCATGCTCTTTCTGCAGTACCACATTTTCATTTTTCCAAACCTCCTTCATCCTTGGGGTGTTCCATATGCATTTATAGGTCTCATTAGCATTTTTCAAGCCTCAAAGGATTCCATTGCCCCATTTGCTTGGGATATGCCGGTCTAGCAGATGCTATTCCTATAGCATCAGTGAATGACAATATGTTACGAAAAATTGATAATAAACTTACTACCACCATCATTCTCCTGGCGAACCCCCTTTGACCTTGCCTGAGTCAATATCCTTTCCCTTGCCCTTTCTACTTAAGGAAAGCCTGCTTTGTTATTTAGATCTATAAACTGTTCTCATTTCCTTTGTATCTGACATCTGCCTGGCAACCTTTGAAATGTCCAGCTCTATTTCAGCTAAATCAGTGTATTTTCCTCTTCCTATTCTCTGCTGACCTTCACTTATCCTTTCAACTTCTATTAAAATTTCAACCATACTTCTCAAAATACAATGGTGTAATAAGGGAAATACCACTTCTCTGCTCTGTGGGGACATCTCTCCTGAGGATGAGTGATGGAAAGCCCTTTTCTCATGTACCATTGACTTCTGAATGCCAGGGTAGAGATGATGCTGTACAATCCCTTCCCCTCCCCTATTTCCTTGGTTTTAACTTGAATTTAAATGGACTTTGAAAAAGTCAATCCATCTATTCTAATTAAGAAAAGGAAAAAATATTTCCCCAGGCCAAATTAGAGTCAAGGATGCACCTTTCTTTTGAAAGCCACCAAGTTGAAAGCATCTGAGTTAAATAAAACAGGAACCTTATGAAGATTAGTTCCTTAATAGTTATATTTCTTCAAGGTCCATGAATTCTACTTATTAGCATATATATGTATATATACGCACATATGTGTGTATATACATGTGTATGTATGTATAGGTTTGCCTAGGTGGGACATTCATTTCACAGAAATCTTCACTGATCCACATATATACACACACAAATAAAAATTTATATATATAGTTAGTTAATTAGTCAACAGTCATTTATTAAGTACTTACAATGTTACAGGTACTATAAACATTAAGGGCTAGGAATATTAATATAAGCAGGAAGAAAGCCAGCCCCTGCCCTCATGGAGTTTACATTCCAATGGGCAAGACAACACATGAAAGAAAGCAGAAAAGGAGAGAGCATCCAAGGTACCTCATAGTTGAGGCATGATAGAGAGGAAGATAGAGTGCAGCCTTTAGAAGTATAAGACATGGCTGACCTTGGTGCCATCCTTAAGTAAAGGTTCTGGAAGGAGCCATCCAATCACAGAGGTGTGGGGTGGGGGGGGGTATACTTCCAATTTGTGAATTCCAAGGTTTGAGTATTGTTTGTTATTCATCCTGCATTCTCATATTCTCATTCTCATTCTCTCTCTCTCTCTCTCTTGGCAATTGGGGTTAAGTGACTTGCCTGGGGTCACACAGCTAGTAATTGTCAAATGTCTGAGGCTGGATTTGAACTCAGGTCCTCCTGAATCCAGGACCGGTACTCTATCCCCTGCACCACCTAGCTGCCCCCATCCTGCATTCCCAACCAAAGACATCAGAAGGGTGATGTCTTGACTTTCAATGGAATTGGATATAAGTGAGGCAGGGCTACGTAAAGTCACCATCTTCACTCTCTCCTCCAGAGTCATGGGAGTCCAGTGACAAGACATAGTTCAAGACAACTGAAAATGGCCCCCAAATGCAGTGGGAGACCCTGGTCTTTTTAAGCTCAGGTCTTTCTTAGGTCTCAGTTTGGCATTCAGTAGTTAAAGGCTAGACAAGAATTGAGGCAAAAGATGTCCTAGTTTGCCTTCTCAAAAGAATAAATCTGGGAGGGGAAGACCTTCAGGGTTTTCTGGGCAGAACAGAAACATTTGCTATTTACACTCACTCTGAGCCATCAAAACCCAAACAACGAGCAAGTGAGGCTTATGCTGGGACCTGTTATTGGGCAATCAGTGAGAACCAGAGTGATTTGGGCTTAAAGGCATAATCAAGTAACTCCATTTGAAATCCAATGGACTTTATCAAAGCCTGGTTTTTCAGAGCTAGATTTCAAGAAATCATAAATGAAAACTACGTGAGACAGGAGTGAGTTTCCAGTATGAAGAGAATTTCTGGGATAAGAGAAAAGGAGAGGGGTGCGTGTGTGTGTGTGTGTGTGTGTGTGTGTGTGTGTGTGTGTGTGTGTGTATAAATTAGGGAAAGAGAAAGTGAGAGACAGACTATATGTACATATGCAGCATGTGTGTATATATAGTGAATGTATCCATATGTGTATTATATGTGAATATACATGTATGCATATGTTTATTGATAAATAAATGGTATAGATATAAAAATGGATGAATAGAAAGATATAGTTATAGACATATATAGAGAGGACATTTGTACTTATATAGTGTGTATATATGTATATTGTATGCATGTACGTGTATGCATATTGTATATTTATCAATAGAGATAAATAGATGAAGAGATGGCAGAAATATAGAGATGATAGAGATAGAATCTTGTCATGCCGATATCTATACCTCTACTTACATGGGAAAAGTTGGTCTAGCAGATACAGCCTCACAGCATCAGTAATATGTCATACATGTGTGTCTGAGAGTGTATCAATGAGGCAGAGTCAATAGAGGGCTGGTATCTGAGTCAGAAAGACCTAGGTTTAAGTTCTACCAACAATATATCTTGGCTGTATGAGCCTGGCCAATTCTCTTAACCACCTGTCTCAACCAACCCTCTAAGAAATAAAGTAGTAGAAAAGGTACTGTGCTTTTAAAAATTATTGTGGCTACTGTGTTTTCTCAAATTATTGCTATTTACGTATTAATGACTATTGCACCTGTTTTAGCAGTAAGCGTTTATTATTAATTAATATTATATATTAGTAAAGGATTGATCACGTGACAGTTAGCACAAGTAGGAGAAAAGCCCCAGAAGACCCATACTGTCTCTCAGAGAGACAGCATATGGTCACCAGGAGAGTTCAGAAGAGCTACAAACCCTACACTATCCTAAGAGGAATAGCACACATCCTGAGCCACGGGAGTGGGTCCAGTGAGCCAAGAGAGGGGCAAGAGAAGGCAAAAAGAGAGGCTGAACCTGGTGTGACCGGTGGCTTTATCCTCTCTAGATAGAATCGGGTCATTATACACTCATCTGAGCTAATTGGTTATAGCATTATCTAGTTCCATTAATTGACATGACTTGAGGGTGGTCTAGAAAGTGTGCAAAAGGGCAAATTACAGGGTCTAGGTGTGTTTCTAAACAAAAGAATCAATCTCTCATCCCAGGAAGGAGCAGAACTTTCTGGGGTAAGGAAAAGAAGGCACTAAAACTGATCTCTGGGTAACCCCTAGAGATCCATTATTTGTTTGTTTGTATTTTTTTGTGTGAGGCAATTGGGGTTAAGCGACTTGCCCAGGGTCACACAGCTAGTAAGTGTTAAGTGTCTGAGGCCAGATTCGAACTCAGGTACTCCTGAAGCCAGGGCCAGTGCTCTATCCACTGCACCATCTAGCTGCCCCCGAAATCCATTATTAATAATTATTTTCAGGCCATGAGTCTGCCCAAAGTCACCCTGCTATTTAGGACCCACACTGGGACCATAAATCAAGTTTCCCGATTCCCAATCCAGTGACTTGTCCATCACAGTGATAGAATATTCACCAAAACTTCACATGGGTGTTGAGGGGGCGGGGAGGTCCCTTGACACTTTGTGGGAGTGTGGCTCCATAAACATATCTGGTCACAGCAAAAAAAGCATTTTTCCTGTTCTGAAGTGGAGCCGAAACTCTTCTGTTATAAACTACTTTAGTCGATGACTGGACATGATGAGCAGAGAGGATGGAAGCTGATCATCTGGGGAAGCTGTGGTTGTGGGTGGCAACGATGGGCCTGCCTTCACCCCAGTTCAATGTACCAGGTCTCAGCCCTTGATCTTCCATCTGACCGGAGGAAGTAGGTTTTTCTCCTTATGAAGGAAAGGCAGAGTAACTATAGCAACTAGTTCAGCAAACAATTGACCTGAAATGAGATCCACAGGTTAGAAAGTTGCTGAGATATTGATCCTGAAGCAAGGTGATATAGAAGCTAGTAAAGTCCTATTGACTGGGAGTCAGTAACATATCTGTTCAAATCCCACATCAGACACTTACTCACTGGGTAGCCCTGGGTAAGTCATGTAACCACTCTGGACCTCAGTTTCCTCATCTGTAAAATGGAGTAGGATTCAATAAAATCTAAGATCTCTTCCAGCTCAGAATCTCTAATCCTGTGATTACGTGCTTCTTCACAGAGTCCAGTCCTGATGGAACAGCAGGAAGTGGAACTACTGGGTCTTAGTTACCGAGCTCCAAATTGGAAAAGGTACTGGAAGCCTTTGAATTCATGGAGTCCACACAAGAGAGCTTAGAAAATGGCTAGCAAGAATATTTGGTTGAAATAAGAGGATTCATGGTGTTTCATAAGTTTCTGTCTTCTTAAAAGGGGAGACAGGATGGGGTATCTCCCACCACAGGTCTTTGTTCCCCTATGTCTGAAGTCTGCCCCCCCCAAACTGGCTTTGTCTTAAAGGCTGATTATTTGTGTTTCCCCCCAGGGTGCATTTTGTGGGATTTAACCTGGGTGTCTGAATTGATAACTTAGCTCCATAGGGATGGTGCTCCCTCAAACACTGCCCTAGTGTTAAAAGACTAATCAATATATTGAGAATCAATGAGGGGGCAGTTAGTTGGCACAGTGGATAGAGCACCAACCCTGAATTCAGGAGGACCCAAGTTCAAATCTGGCCTCAGACACTTAACACTTACTAGCTGTGTGACCCTGGGCAAGTCACTTAACCCCAATTGCCTCACCAAAAAAAAAAAAAAAGACTCAATGAGGGGACAGCTAGGTGGCACAGTGGATAAAGCACCAGCCCTGGATTCAGGAGGACCTGAGTTCAAATCCAACCTCAGACACTTGACACTAGCTATGTGAACCTGAGCGAGTCACTTAACCCTCATTGCCCCACAAAAAACAAGAATCAATGGGTCCTATAGTAACAGGTGTTCTCTATCCATCCAAGACATAGAACTTGTCTGGCCCCTTCTTCCTTTGCAATCAGTGTTGGTGCATAAGCTACAATTATTTTCATGGTGATCTTTTTGCAAAGCCTTCTCATGGCTCAGTAATACAAGATGGCCAAATAGTCCATAAACTGCTGTTCTTTACTGTCTTTGGATGTACAATAAAACTGACTCTGCCAACTCCTTTCTTGGCTTCTCCAAGGAGTCCCTGTGAGCCATCCAAGTCCTGGGGAATTCTGTTCCTTCCTCCTTCTTCAGCATTAAGCACTAGAATACCTTGCCAAACAGCGACAATCACCTTACAAATATTCTGACATTGAGAACTAGAAGAGACCTTAGAGAGCACTCATTTTACAGATGAGGAAACTGAGTCCCAGAAAAGTGCAAAAACTTGGTACTTTGTAGGAGTTCTGAGACCAGAATATCCAAGTCTCAGGCCCTTAGTCCGGTACTCTGGCCATTATACCACGCTGACCAGAGAGTATACACCAAAGCTAGGTATCTGGTGGGGGGGGGGACTGTGTTTGATACCTTATTGAGATGCAGCTTCAGTTCTTTCCAGTTATTGCCCTCCAGCTTTCCAGCAGCTATTCAGGTCCATAGTGCATGAGCCCCCATCTGATGCTCCCTTTTATGAAACCAAACCGTATGTCACATGAGTTCAAAACAAAAGCATTTAATAAAGTAGAATAGCAAGGTAACATTAAAGAACTGAATCAAGTAGTAAATGTTCCTGACACTCATACCTGAGTTGCTTCCTTTCTGGCTTCCAAGGGAGAGTGTGAGTCAACTCCTCATTCCATTCTCCTATTTATTTCAAACGCAGCAGGATAAAGGATGAAGCCTGTTTAAATTCACAGTACTGCTGTGTAATTATAATAACCAACCTAGGCCCTAAAAAAGAAATGCAAAAAGTGCGTTTCCTTCCCTTATTTGCGCAGGTGGGAACCTATGGATATAGACCAGATGATGTCAAAACAATGATGTCAACCAAACTTTAAACAAGAAGCACAGTACTGATAATACTATATAATTAATCACCTCTCACTCTCAGCCTGGGATAGACAATGCTATCAGGTACTGATCCTTATGGCCATCACACCTAGGATCATCGGAGTCCAGACAAGATGCCAGAGTTCAAGTATCCTACACAAGGTCCATGTGCTATCTTCTCTCCACAAAGCCTCTGTTCCTTTGACCACACAATTAGAATGCTGTGATTCCATGTGTCCTACTCTTGAAACTTACCTACCTTGGAATGGTTTTGATGAAACTGCCATTTCTTCTAGTCTCTATCTTCTCATCTTTTCATCACCTTAGGACTGATCTATTTTTTTTAATCTATTTACCTTTATAGCTTCTACTCACAAGCCATCTTAAAGCCTTTTTATTTCAAAAACCCTCCAAACCCTCTCTCTCTCGATGACTGAGACCCTCAGCCCAAAGCACTTATAGGAACATGTAGGCCCCCTGGATGTGCCCTTATAGGGCCAATGTTCTATGTGTCTCTAGCTATTAAAAGACAGAATTTATAGCTTGGAAAGATTCTTAATAATAACTTCAAACATAGTTATACAAGAAGCTATTATAAGAGTCCTATTTTCCATAAAGTCTTTTTCACTTGAAAAAAGATAAAACTCCTTCTACAACTACCAGACCTAGTTTTAACAACATCCTGGTAAAATTATTCAGTTAACAATAGACATAAATACTGCACTTCATATTCGTCACTTGCTTATTTAACCCTGAGATAGAACTAGTTGGTGCAACAGATAGTGTTGGGCCTGGAGTGAGGAGGATCTATTTCAAATCTGGTCTCAGATACTTACTGGCCGTGTGACCCTTTTACAGTCACTTAAATGCTGTCTGCCTCAGTTTCCTCAACTGTATAATAGAGAAAATGTAGCACTGACCTCCCAGGATGTTGTAGGGATAAAATGAGAGGACATTTGTAAAAGTCCTTAGCACCATTCCTGGCACTATGTAAATGCTTGTTTCCTCCCTTTCTTTCCTCCCTGAACAAGCCACTGAGGTGACAGGAAGGGGCTGAACTCTCTGGCCCCCAAGGTCCCTTGCAGCTTTAACTCTCTGCTCCTAAAACCCTGAACTCAAAGATAATTCAGCCTATCTATTGTCCATCAGACATAGACTGTGATGTGTGGAGCTTACTCATCCCCATTCTGCCAAGAGTCCACCTTAATGTTCAAGAGAACTGAGTGAGACATAGGCAAAGCTAACTGGCCCTTAGGCAGCAACTGTGATATAATAGAAAAAGCACTGGATTGACAACTCCAAGTCAAGCTCTGGTTTCAGATCCTGTCTGTGCCACTTACCAGCTGTGTTAAGTTGGTCAAATCAGTCTCCTGAGGCCCCAGTTTCCTCATTCAATTCAATTCAACAAATTGTGATTAAGTAAGCATCAACTAGGTTTCAGGCTCTGCTCTAGAAGTTGGGAGTACAAAGACAAAAAACAAACAGTCCTATCACAAATAAGTTCACATGCTACCAGAGGGAGATGATGTGACCACAAATAAAAATGACACAAGGTAAATTGAAGGAGGAAAGATCATTAACAGCTAAGAGAAACCATGAAAGCTTCCTGGAGGAAATGGCCCCTGAATTGAGCCTTGAAGGAAGAAGATGTGTTGGAAAGCAAATGGGATAAAGAAAGGTATACAGACACAGGCTGTAGCTTGTGCAAATGGACTAAGAGGCTCATCTGGAGTGAGAGAGTCCACAGAAGGGAGCAATATGAAATAAGACTGAAAATGATGGTGGATTGGAGCCAGATTGTAGAGAGACTCATATGACAAATGAGAGATAGGAGGTATCAGCCTACTCCTCTGTGGTCTCACTCACCATCCCCATAATATTTCCAGACCTAAGTCCCCTTCCTTGATCATCAATCCTTTGTTGTCTCCTCTATCTGAATGTAACCTCCCTGAGGGCAGGGATTTTGTTTTGTCATTTGTATCCTCAGAATCTAGAATGATGTTTGGCAAATTTTGTTGTTATTTAGTCATTTTCAGTCATGTCTGACTCTTTGTGACCCTACTAGGGGGAATGGAGGGGAGAAGCAGTTCTTGGCAAAGATACTAGTTTGCCATTTTCCTCTCTAGTTCATTTTAAAGATGAGGAAAATGAGGCAAACAAGATTAACAGACTTGCCCAGGGTCACTCAGCTAGTAAGTATCTGAGGCTGGAATTCAACTTAGGTCTTCCTGAATCCAGGCCCAGTGCTCTATCTATTGCCCCACCCAACTATCCCATTTGACAAATAGTAAGGGCTGAATAGATACTTTTCCCTTCATTCATTCATCTTCAAGGTAATGGAGAACCCCTGAGATTTTTAAGTAGGCGATGGATTTGGTCACAGCTGTGCCTTTTTTTAAATTTAAGAATGGGTCAGTGTTCCATTTGTAGAAACTATACTGGGGGGGGGATAGAATTTGGAACTTAAAACTTTTTTTAAAAAAATTCAATTGTTCTAACATGTAATTAAGGGAAAATAATTTTTTTAAAAAAGAACGGATTAGTGATTTCATTGTTACGGGAAAACTCTGAGTAAGGAAATTCTCTCCAACATCCTGTGATAGTAGAAGGGTCATACAGTCAATGAGTGGCCAAGGTAGGGCTTGAGCCACAGTTGTCCTGTCTCTGACACCAGTTCTCTCTCCACTCTGCCCTGCTTCCTCTCTTCTTGTGCCACAAGATGCTTCTTTGGGCAGTGGCAAAAGAGTAAAGGGGCTAGGAAGTGAGAGAACAATGAGGAGACTGTTAAAATAAACTCAGCAACTGAGTGCATATGGTGGGGAGGGAAAAGTCCAGGATGGCTTTGAGATAACATGCCTGAGTTACAGAGAACAGCAGTGCCTCCAATGTCTCCAAGAGTGCCCTTCCAGCTCCAGACTTGTCTATCTGAATAAAGTCTACATCCAGAGAGCCTCCCCAGCAGTAAGCTCATCCTCGTGACCTCGTGCTCATTGGCAGGGCAGGCTAACAAGAAGAGCTGAGGCCCAGCTGTGAGGTCAGCACATCAGAAGAGACCACCAGTGGAGGGGGGAGAGGAGGGGAGGGCCAACAGTCGGGTCCTTCTTCTTTCAACTGCAGTGAGACAGAAATAGAACACATTAGATGAGCCAGGGATGGAAAATTTCCCTCCAACGCAGAGCAGCATCTAGGGTGCTGGTGTGTACTTGAACCTGGCAACTCCTGTGTTGATTAAACTCTTCAGTTTCACTCCCTTGCTCATCAAACACAAAAGCCTCTGATAAACTCCAGCCTCTAAGAGGGTTTTAGCACTTCATTACTATAAAAACAACCCCACAGGTTAATGCATGCTTTCTCTCCAAGGAGTACAAGTAACTATGTTGTTATTTATGCTGGTGTACGATTAGACTCAGGAACAGCATTTTGTCACGAGAATGAGCAGATACTGGTATGACAGGATGGGATGGGATGGGATGGGGTAGGATGGGTGACTGGAAGACGCCCATCCACCCCAAAAACCATTTGTACTATAGACTGATGACCGAAGTTCCAGAATTGGACATTCTTTTCTTTGGCTTAATTGCCTCATTCCTGATTAGAGCAAAAATGCCACTGGGAGAAGGGTGATATATTAAGATGCTGTCAGTCATACACACCTTAGTATGAACTCATTTAGAGCAGTCAGAAATGGTGGAAAGTCTATCAAACCCAGAGTCAGGAAGACTGAAGTTCCAATCCTGCCTCTGATACGTGTTGGCCTTGGGAAAGTTATTTAACCTTTCGGTGCCCCCAGGAAACTTTATTAAATAGGAATATTTAACCTTTTGTGTTGTGGACTTCTTTGGCAGTCTAATGAAGGCCATGGTACCCTTCTCAGGCTAATGTTTTTAAGTGCACAAAATAAAATACATAGGATTACAAAGGGAACCAATTATACTGAAATGCAGTCACCAATTTTGGTGGTGTTGTTCAGTTGTTTCAGTTGTGTCTAATTCTTCATCACCCCATTTGGGATTTTCTTGACAAAGATACTGTAGTGGTTCACAATTTCCTTCTCCAGGTCATTTTATATATTAGAAAACTGGGGCAAACAGGGTCAAATGACCTGCCCAGGGTCAACACAAGATAGTAAGGGTCTGAGGCTGAATTTGAATTCAGGTCTTCCTGACTCCAGGTCTAGCAATACACCACCTAGCAGGTTAAAAATTCTTGCTGTAAAATGATTAAGTGCCAACAGTCATAGGTAAAGGGAGCTTCCTCATTCAGGAGTTCCCTGTATAAATGAAATCACAAATCTTGTTAAATCAAATTTTTTAATCTGTTTAGAAGACATCAGCCTAAAAACAGGATATAACTGGGGAGAGTAGAAGGGACCCTTAGGCCCTGGTGGAAAGCAGAGAGGGCACCCCCAAAGGAAGGAAAAGGAGAGTGGGAAAGTATGTAGGAATCCTGGAAATAATCAAACAAGGACTAGAATAGCTCCAAGACATTCAATATCAGATTGCCCATAAGGTAATGAAATTCTTGGTCACCACAATTCTCAAAGACCTACTAAATTCATAGGATCATAAGATCATAGCCATCAATCTGGAAGGATTGCAGAGGTCATCTAGTACAATCCCCTTCATTTTATAGACAAGGAAACCAAGGCACAGGAATCTAGAGTGACTTGCCCAAGATTAAGTGACTAATGGTGAGCATCAGAATCAAGATTTGAACATGGGTCCTCTGACTCCAGATACAGTTGGGGGAGGAGCAGCTAGGTGGTGCTGTGGATAGAGCACCAGCCCTGGATTTAGGAGGACCTGAGTTCAAATCCAGGCTCAGACACTTGACACTTACTAGCTGTGTGACCCTGGGCAAGTCACTTAACCCCCATTGCCTCACCAAAAAAAAAAAAAAAAAAAACAAAAACAGATATAGTTGGGGGAGGGGTTGCAAAATACTTTAGTGGATGGATTAAGAACACCAACAAAATCACAGATTATTGAAAGAATACAATGTCATGGTCTGATCCTGGTGTTGCCTAGATCCAGGATCATAGAGACTGGATATTGATGCTTTGCCTTGAGGAAAACACAGAATCTTGAGACTAACTGTAAACTGCCATGGGGTGTGTACAGTTAACAGCAGTTAGAGAAAGAAGTGAGGTATTTTACAGCATTGACAGAACTATATTCTAAGGAGAATTTCTGAGGAAAGCTGAGGATGCTTTGGAGCAAGAAAACTTTGTCCAGTTATAAGCAGATGAACGCTTTGAATGATAAATGCACCATAAGCGTGACTAGAGAAGACCAAGAAGAGCCAGCATTTCTGAGAAAAGCCTACACTAGATCTATCCTTTCCCCAATGTCCCAAAGCACCAAGGTAGTTCTCTACACAATCCCCATCACAGCTGATGCATTGTTTAGATATTTATCAGATCAGGTTTTTTGGATTGCTTGCTTCCATTACTAAATCTCATACCCAGTAATAAAGTTGTTTGTTAGAGCCTCTAAGTCCAGGGTTAGATACTGTGAGAGGAAAGATGGCTTGGGACTTTTGTTTGCCAAGATGGGGACCAAAAGAATTCAATAGAGTTTTTAAGTAATTTTGAGATGATTCTGGGACATGCCCTTAGATTACCTATTGACCCTAGAATGATAAATAATGTGAGAGACAGTAGCAGACTGAGGGTGTGAGTATGGGGGTGAGAATGGTGTTTATTCCTAAAATAGCATGTGACAAGTTTTGCTCACATCCTGCATCAAATACTGTGCAGAGGTAACTACAATGGCTATTTATGTGTATTTCCCTTCATTCCCCCAGACGCACCTCCCACCCCTACCCTCACTATATTCCTGCAACTCAAAACTTTATTCCTCCTCTTCCTCCTATTCCTCTTCTTCCTCCTCCTCCTTGTTCTCCTCTTCTTCTTCCTCCTCCTCCTCTTCTTCCTCCTTCTCCTTTTCCTATTCTTCCTCCTCCTCCTTGACAAACATATACTGCATGACACATAGTTGGCCTTTAATAAAGCCTTATTGAATTGACTGTCTTGGCTGTTAATATGTCAAGGATCTGTGATTTTGTCACTATGGTAACTCCTGTCCTAATACAGATTGTAGTCTGTTACTTAGTGCTGTCTGTTAGTGAAGTTAAATGAATTGTCCAAGGTAACAAAGCTAGCAGATGTCATAGGCAAGATTTGAAACTCGAGTTTCCTCAATCAAAGTCCAGCACTCTATCCATCAAGCCATAGAACTTCTGTTTGCCCTTATATATCAAAAAGAGAGAAGAATTTAGTCTGAAGTTTATCCCAGTGTTAGCAATGCTTCTCCCTGAATCCTGGGTAATCTCTCCCAAACAGCCACTCACTTCATAAAAAGGATCCGCCTGGCAATTTGTATGACCAAAATGCACAGTGCAAATAGATGATCTGGTGATCTGTTTTGACTTAGGCATAAAACTCTGGCACCTTGCCAAGTATTAAATGAAGATGGAAAATACCTGGTGCTAGTGATGGAGAATGATCTTTTTTAAACATATTCCAAGAGAGTAAGTGAGTTATCCCTGTGCCTTACCTAGAAGATAATAGTTTAAACCATAACTAGAAGGCAGGGTAATACAATGGACAGTGCACTGTACCTAGATGCAGGTTTAAATCCTGGCTGTTTTATTTCAAGTCCAATCCAATACATATTTACTAATCACCTACTGTAGATAAGGTACTGTCCTAGGTACTGAAGATGCAGAGACAAAATGAAAGGGCTTCTTGTGGAGAAGGGACTACTTACTCTGTTTTAGCCCCAGAGGAGAACCAGGAATGATGAGTGGGGAGGAGTTGCTAAGAGATAAATTCGGGCTTGGTAACAAGAGAAACTTCTCAGCAATGAATTATTTGAAAGTGAAATGGGTTGCCTTGAGAGATGGGTTTCCCCCTCAATGGAAGTCTTCAGGCTTGGTATATTACTATGACAATTCTTTGGGGATATGGGTGAGAGTAGATGTCTACTGAGATCCCTTTTAAATCTCCAATACTACAATGCTATATTGCCGTGAAAAACAATCCCTGCCATCAAAAAAGTTTACATTCTAGTGAAAGTATACAACATGAAAACATTGAAACAGTTTGGCATAGTATACAGAATACTAGACAATGAGTCAAGAAGACTTGCATTGAAATTCCACTAATAGTAGCCATCTCTGGGACAGAGAAGTAGGAAAGAAATAAAAGAAGCTTATATCATGACTGTATTATACATTTAAAGGGAATAACAAGTGTTTCACAATAGATCAGCAGTTTCATGTACAATCATCTTTTTTTTCTACTCTACTTATGGAAATGCTTGTTCTACTTGTGGAAATGCTTCTTTTATTCCTTAAGTTCAGAATAAAATAATCAAAAATAATAAAAGTGAAACAAAAGGAATGAAAATGAATAAATAAAAAAGATAAATTAATTAATAGACATGTATATATGTATGTACTTAAATCCCACTAGTTTTGTAACCCACTGCAAGTCATTTAACTTCTCAGCCTTAAGACTAGAAAATGGAAGTAATATTATCTACCTCACAGAGTTGTTGGAATGATCATGTAAAGTGCATTGCAAACCTTAAAGTGATACATAAATGTTAGCTATTATTGTAAACAGATTAAGAATATACATGATAATTTAAAGAGAAGGGAGCTATTTACTAGCACAGTGATGTTGCATAAATCATTGAACCTAGCTGGGCGTCAGTTTCCCACTGGAATAAATAACCTCTAGGATCCCTCCCAGATCCAAATCTATGATAATCTAGCTTTTAACATCTTGAAAAAGTACTTAACCATTTTTTGTGGGGCAATGAGGATTAAGTGACTTGCCCATGGTCACACAGTTAGTAAATGTCAAGTGTCTGAGGCTAAATTTGAACTCAGGTACTCCTGACTCCAGGGCCGGTGCTCTATCCACTGTGCCATGGGACAGGATAAGAAGATCCATCAAATCTTATTTGTTACTTCCCCCAGAGACAACAGGAAGTCAGGGATCTCTGGTATCTTGAAAAAGCCAACCAGCCTTAAGAGTGACCCATCCAGAGTTTTTCCTAATGCAGTAGCAAGTATTCTCCAACAGTGTCATTTTCTCGAGGACATTTTGGGGCCCAGAAAAGAACTCTTTTTTCTACAGAGTAGCTTCTAGTAGAAAATGGATCTTCTACCAAGAAAATGCATCAGTGTGGAGTGAAGCTTTGTTTTAGAGCTGAGACATCGGTGTGCTTCCCTTGGCTCCTTGGTGGGTGGTTTGTTTTATTACATTAAATGTTCTCCTCAAGCAGGTGTTGGCTGAGTGGAATAAAACTAATTAGAGTGATCTAATCTTGGGGAAAACTGAGTCGGTGTGAAGGGAAAATTCAAACTGTGTCCATGTTTATTATTTGCCTGAATTATACCCATGTTCGAACAAGGAGGGGGAAGAATGTATTACTTTTCCTGTTGTCTGTTATATTTTATCATGGAAAACACAATCAGTGGCACCAAATACAAGTATAATGTTCACTGGTTAAACCAACATTGGATTATTGCATCTGCCAATTTTTTTTTTTTTTTTTTTTTTTTTTTGCTTTAACAAATGAATTGACATTCTCTTAGATACTGCACTGCTAGGGTGGAAGGCTGGTAGCCTCAGAAATGGTGTAACACTGCCACCTCGTGGCTACTGACTAGATAAGTTCCTGAGACATGACCAGCCACTCCTTACTCTGTTCCCCAGAGCATCTTGGATGACTGGGTATAATAAAGCCCTTGAGATGGATATGTTTCTTTCATACCCCTCAACATTCAACCTTGAGGTTTGTAGCCCATATGTCATTTGGATGCTGGAAAATAACAAATAGAGGCTTTTTCCAGATGAGTAAACAATATGAATCTAGCCCAGGGGAAAAATCATACCTACTTTCAAATCCTGTCTCTGTGGCCTTGGGAAAGTCACGCAACTTGGGCCTCTGTTTACTCATCTGTAAAATTAAAGGGTTGAATTATATGGTCCTTTAGGTCCCTTCAAACTCCACATATGTGCTACTGTGCTAATTTAAACTTTCTGTCAATTCACTAGTCACCAAGCATTTTATCAAGTACCTATTAGACAGTGTGCTAAGCAGAAGGTATACAAAGAAAGACCAAACACTCTCTTGTGTCCCAGGTACCTACTACAATCAGGGGTGGGGAATAGGGATGGAAAACATGAGAACTGGGATTTATCAACTCTACCGATGCTGATTAGTACCTGCTCTTTTTTGTTGTTTTTTGTTTTTGTGAGGCAGTCAGGGTTAGGTGACTTGCCCAGGGTCATGTATGTGTCAAGTGTCTGAGGCTGGATTTGAACTCAGGTCTTCCTAACTCCAGGGTTGGTGCTCTATCCACTGTACCACCCAGAAGCCTCAGTACCTACTTTTCAATCTTGTCCAGGCTCACCCAGCCAGCACGAATCAGAAATGGTCCTCGAACCCGGGTCTTCCAGGCTCCATATCTGGTTTTCTAGTCACTACACCATGGCTGCCTTTTATGTAGCATGTACTTAATGTTTATTGAATTTAGTCACAAAAATGCAAGTAGTACTGATAAGAGTAAAGTCCAAAGCTTATCTCTATCTAGTGCTTTAACCCTTGCAATGATCTTTATAGGGCTATATCATCTGAATCTCACCACAGCCTTCTGAGGTGCTACCTCAGGTATTATTATCCCCATTTTCCAGATAAAGAATCTCAAGATCAGAGTTAAATTAACTCATCCATGGGCATACAGCTAGCAAGTATTGGAAATAAGATCTGAACCCAGATTTCCCCCTGACTCCTAATTCAGTCCTCTTTCAACCACCTTACCCTTCCACTGTCCAGAATGAGCAATTATGGACAATAAGAGTGATGTCTACCTGGAATCAAGCAATTGTACTAGATGCTTCCTCAAGGCTCAAGGATTCTATGTAAGTCCAGGGTGTTGTCTATCTACAGGATAGAAATATTTTTGAACAAAGCAATGGAAAGCAGAGCTTGCACATTTGTGACTATAGACACTTTTGGTGTCATTACCCAGAAGTCCACTGTAGTATAAACATCCTGTATTAGAGAACACCTACCAGGTCTCCGTTTTTGCATATGCAATTTGTGCCCATAATTATTTTGATCATTTCATGGATCACATAAGGTTTTACAAAACAAACATCCTCTAATTAAAATATTATGCAAAATCTGTTGTTTCTCTCCAGCCCTCTATACGTGGAAGGATTTTTGACTACAAAAGGAAAAAAAAAAACATTTTATTGATGGTACTGATAGAATTCACACGTCTACTTTGATTCTAGCAACACCCCTTAAGAGAGCAATATAAGTCTGTCAAGAAACTCAACTCACCTAAATATGATGTATCTGTCTGATAGTCTGACAAGCAAGGTGAAAGTTAGACTATCATTGAGAGAATCACCGGTGGGCCCCACAGAGTCTGCAGGTACTGAGACACTCCCTGGTATGAGTCAAGCAGCACTTTGGACCAAGTTCACTCCTTAGGGGCCTGCTCTCTGGTGAGGAAAGGCTCTTTTCTCAAAAAAAAATTGTCTAGTCATGTCCCCTAACCTGGTACTCAGGGTAAAACTGCAGAAGGATTAGGTTCTGGCCCGTGTCTAAGTCTTCCAAAAGAGATGAATAAAAGAGTTACTGGATAACATAAATTACAGTATGGGACAGGTAATTTATTCTTATACACAAAAAGAATATTAAACATAAGACTCACAGTGAGTATTCACAGAAAATTAAAATTTAGTAACAACTAGTTACTACTATTATAATGTGCCATGAGGTTGATAATTAAATCTCATCAGAACATAAAGCAGTTTGCAAGACTGCTAATCAGACATTGTACATTTCACCTCTCTTGACATTGTCTAAACAGATCTACTGGTGAAACAATCAGTCTTCTTCTAAGCCCCTTCTTTTTGGTGCCATCCTCTCTGAAAGCACTGTAGTAGTTGACAAGGACTCTGCCTTTGCTGCCATTCATTTCTGACCAGTGATGAGCCCTGTGGGCCTTTGAATTCCCACAGTCTCTCTCTAATCCTGATCATGCACACCTTGGAACACCCCTTTGCCTAAGATTAAAAGAGAAAAAAACAAGAAGAGGCAGCCAACTGACCTAGTTGCAGCACCTGTCACTACCTGCAATGGTGTCATGATCCCAAGGAGGAAAACTCCTCCTTCCCCATCTCTAGATCATGTCATATGCTACCTGGAAAGTTGTGGCTGAGATCACTGGAAGTAATTTCCTCTTTTAAAAGGTCCACTGAGTCATCTGCTGCTCTGGTTCTGTGGCCAATAAGGGGAATCTTTGGCATCTCCAAGTGTAAACCCTGGGTCATATAGGGCTAGAAATTGGCCCCAAATTTTCCATGGAACTAGAAAGTCAATTCTGAATTAATTCAGTACATTAGTGCATTAATTCATTCATTAGGAAGTGCATTTCTTAATGATCTTGTAGATTTTTCATGTATCTCCATTATAAATAGTGAGAAACTGAGGTAATATGGTCTTTTTTAGTAATAATCATATATAAGCTCACTCAGTCTCCACTACACAAGACTCATAATTAAGAAGAATCCAATAATCTAGACCTTTATGATTATTACTAATTATTACTATGTGCCAGGCACTGTACTAAGTATTTTGATCTTCACAATATCCCTGAAAGGTAGGTGCTATTATTATCTCTGTTTTACAAATGAGGAAACTGAGATAAGTAGGATTAAGTGACTCGCCCAGAGTTACACAGCTATTAAGTGTCTATGACAGATTGGACTCAAATCTTCCTGACTCTATACCTGGCGCTCTATCCACTGTATTATTTAGTTTCCCCTAATTAGCTCAAAGGAGTTGCAAAAGGTTCATACAGGTTGTGTCTTGCCCAATATCACATACCTAGTAAGGGTAAAGGATAAGGATTAAATCTAAGTCATCTAGCCTGTATGCCCAGTAGCCAGTCTACTATCCCATGCTACTTCTTCAGAATGGGGCTAACTAAAGCATAAACCTAAACCAATTTGGAAGAGAGGTTTTTTTCTTTAAAAAGCCAGTTTATATAAAAGAAAATATAACAAGTATCTGTCTTCTAAATTACTCATAATATTATTTTTCCATCTCTTCCTTCAGTCTTCAGATGTCTTGGAAGAGATAAAGAAAAAAAAAACTTCTTTTCAAAATAGATTCTTCTGTTGGGACCCAAGACTTGAAATGTAGATCACTGGATTTGGAACTCAAGAGGACCTTAGAGATCTAACCTAGGGATTCTTAACTTGGGGTCAGAGAGAGAAAGAGAGAGAGATACATAATGCATAATACATACATTTGTTGTTCAGTCATTCAGTCATGTCTGACTCTTCATCATCCCATGGGCTATACTGCCCACAGGGTTCTCTTGACAAAGATAGTGGTGTGGTTTGCCATTTCCTTCTCCAGATCATTTTACAGATGAGGAAATTGAGGCTAAGTGACTTGCCCAGGGTCACACACAGCTAGTGGTGTCTAAAGGTCAGATTTGAACTCAGTTCTTCCTGACACCAATTCCAGCTCTCTATCCACTGAGCCATCAAACTGCCTACAAACTACAAACACA
Organism: Dromiciops gliroides; assembly: GCF_019393635.1. Classification (NCBI taxonomy): domain Eukaryota; kingdom Metazoa; phylum Chordata; class Mammalia; order Microbiotheria; family Microbiotheriidae; genus Dromiciops; species Dromiciops gliroides. The sequence continues at coordinate 34,067,918 of NC_057866.1, forward strand.
CACACACACACACACACACAGAGATATGCATACATAACTGCATTTCACAACAAATGATTTCCTTTTAAATCCTGCATATTTTATTTTATGTATTTAACAACATGATGCAGAAAAGGGGTCATAGGCTTCCCCAGACTGCCATAGGGATCCATGACACAAAAAAGATTAAGTTCCTCTGATCTAGTCTAGCCCCACCCTACCCCATTTCACAGAAGAGGAAATGAGTTCACAAAGATTGAATGAGTTGCTCAAGGTTCCACAAGGAGTAAGTAGCAGAGCTAGGATTCAACCCCAGGCTCTCAGATTTCAAACCCTTGATTCTTTCTACCACATCATGCTGCTGGGATGGTTGAGGAAGCAGGATGCAAAGGCAAGGCAATATTTATTAAGCACTTACTGTGTGTCAGGTAGAGGCAGCTAGGTGGTGCTGTAGTACATAGAGAGCTGGGTCTGGAGTTAGGAAGACTCATCTTCCTCATCAAATTTAGCCTCAGACACTTAACAGCTGTGTTACCCTGGGTGAGTCACTTCATCTTGTGTGCCTCAGTTTCCCCATCTGTAAAATGAGCTGGTGATGGAAATTGCAAACCACTCCAGTATCTTTGACCAAAAAAAAAACACACACAACAGTGTGTCACAAAGAATCAGACATGAATGAACAACAGCAACAATGTGTCAAGTACTATGCATACCTGTGCCTAGAAAAATAAAAAAAATCTTCATTTTTTCATACTTAATTTCAGTAACTCTGGCATACATACTTTGAATATTTTTCATTCGCCTATATTTGAAGCATGCCAAGGTGATAAAAATAGCTTCTTGACCAAAAAAATGAAAATATCCTTTCCCATGGGTTACATATTCCATCAAGACCAGACTAAGACTTGGAAGTTAAGAATATTGGTGGGAAAAGGCAGAGTACGGTAGTCTCCTTGTTCCTAAAACAGAACTTCTTAATTCAAAGGTTTGTCCCATTCAATCAGCAGCAATAGCTTAGTCCCCCTGGGGCAGATTCGAGTAACAATTTATCATTTCAAGGAAGATGCTACTGGTATTTTTTTAATTGATTGCCAATCACTAAAAGGGCCCCAATAATCCAAATGGATCAGGCACCAGAATCTCTTCATTGAGCACTGTCACCTAAAGAGATCCAGATTCTTCCCACTGTACTTAGAAGAGCCATAATTTACAATTCCAATCATTCAAAGACATCAACAGCCTTAAGAAGGTATCAAAATTGCCTTCTCTCCCTAAAATTATTATGGTGCCCAATTCAATGAAATCAGTCTGACTCCACAGTCATAGAATCTCAGAAATGGAAAGTACCTGGAGGTGAGGGGACATCTCGTCTGCTTGTACCTGAACAATAATAGCTAGTGTTTACAGAGCACTTTAAGATTCAAAAAGCATCTCATCTGTACAATAGCCCTATGAGGTAGGTTCTGTTACTGCCCCCATTTTACAGATGAGAAAACTGAGGCAGAAGCTGGTTAAATAACCTGTCCACAGCTATTATAAATCCACCTCTTTGTCCTTCTACCCACTGCTCCCAGGTCATCCCTCTGGGGACTAAGAGAACAATTCTGATCTTTCTTCAATTCAAAAAGTATTTGTTTTGTTTTTTCAAGGCAATGAGGGTTAAGTGACTTGCCCAGGGTCACACAGCTGGCAAGTGTCAAGTGTCTGAGGTCAAATTTGAACTCAGGTCCTCCTGACTCTAAGTCCAATGCTCTCCACTGCACCACCTAGCTGCCCCCGCCAAATATTTCTTTTTTGTGTGTTAGGCTGTGTTAGGCACTAAGAGCTAAAAAAAACAAAAGTGAATAAGCCCTTTCACCACAAGGGCTTTTATTCTACCCTTCCTAAGACAGTCTTCCAAATACTTGAAAACAACTATAATGCCGATGCTAAGTCTCTTAATAGGAATAGACTTCTTTAGGGATCATCTAGTTCAATCCTTTTGTTTCTGTTTAAGATCTTTGATGCCTCTTGTCTAGATATGCCTACTCCTCTACCATCCCTTAAACTTCCCTAGTCATCCTTACCTAGTCATAAATTAATAAGAATAATAACTGTCTGGAAGTGTATGCAATATTCCACAGCCATGGTCCTCCACCAATAAAAGGTGAGAAGTATTTTCTACATTTCTTTTCCAGGGCCAAGGTTAGTCATTATGATTACATAACAATTTCATTTTATTGTTCTTTTCTTTCATATTCTGACATCTTTATTTTAGAAATGAGAAAAATGAGGTTCAAGAGGTAAAGGAGCTCATTTGCCCAAAGTTCCCCAGGTAGTTAGGGGGAGGATGTAAGTCTAAAACTGTCATCTCCTGCTTGCTGGTCTCAAGCTTTCTCCATTTTACTAAAGTGCTTTTCTAGATCCCTCCATCTTCCCTTTTGAAAAAGCAAAGCTGAGGATTTTGTGACCCAACCAAAAAATAAAATTAAAACTCAAGTGCAGTCATCTGAACTGTACCCAGTCCTACTGGAGTGACTTCCTGCTTCCAACCCAATTTATCATTCTTTGGTATAAATCGGCTTCACTACAGCATGTATCAAATTAATTAAAAGACATTCCTTTCCATCCAAGGTATAATCAAGGCAATTTACTTCCAAACATAATCAGGAAACCATGTAAGGGAAGATTAACCATATGAGGTATTTTTTCATGTGTGAAGTTAATTGATTTTTATATCTTTTTTTTAAGTTTTCAAATGAGGATTCATAAAAGGCTGGGGTTTCTGAAGCATTCTCAGCTGAGTTCTGAGGCACTGCTGGAAATAAGATCACATCATCGACCAAAAGGAGCTCAGAGACAACAGGGAAACTTGGGGTACTGAATGTGGTTAATGCTGCAGTGCACAGGTGATGGGTGAAACCATAACTAGGGCAGGGCAATCAGGGCTTAGCCCCAGGTTGGTGAAATTTAAAAAGCACTGGCAGCTCTTCTAGTCCCGGAGTCAAGAAGACCTAGTTTCTAATTGCTACCTCAAATAACTTACTGGTTGTGTGACCCTGGGAAAGTCATTCAGATTCTCTTGGCCTTAATTTCCTTATCTGTAAAATGAGAAGGGAGGACTAGATAACCTCCAAAATCTATTTCCTCTCTAAATTTACAATGTTAGCATCTTATAATTCTTGAACAGCTTAATAGTAATTGATATTGTCACTTACTCACAAAGAATAATTATAGTTGAATAATTAAATACAATTAAATTTTTTAAATGGGAAGCTAGCAGATAGCTTGCTTCTTTCCCCAGTAGCTCCAAGTAAGTTATTCCTTAGCTAAACCCACCCTATCCCAACCCACCAATAGCTGTTTCCCCAGGAATGGCCTCAGTGTCTCCCAGCTCCCTGTCTCCTTCTACCCATTGAACCCAACTTTTAAAAATTCATTTGAGAACATATTTCATATTACTTTCCCTGAGTGAAAAAATTACTAGTTACAACTCTGCTTGATGCCCCTTTCAGAGACCAAACATATACAGTGTGCTTGTGAATCTGTGATGTGTAGATGTTTTCATGGGTAGTAAAAGCTCTCTCCCCACTAAAAATTAATATATAGGTAGATGATAGATATAGATAGATAGATAGATAGATAGATAGATAGATAGATAGATAGATAGATAGATAGATAGATAGATAGATAGATAGGTAGGTAGGTAGGTAGGTAGGTAGGTAGGTAGGTAGGTAGGTAGGTAGGTAGATAGGTAGGTAGGTGGATGGATGGATGGATGGATGGATGGATGGATGGATGGATGGATGGATGGATGGATGGATGGATGGATGGATGGATGGATGGATAGATGGATGGATGGATAGATAGATAAATAGCTGATAGATAGATTCCTTATTAAATTCCCTCACATTCCCATAGCTGTCAATCCTTTTAAATAGTACTGGTAAAGCCAATGTTGGCTGGGAATGAGTAACTATTAAATCCAATATTTGTGCTAGAGTGAAAGAAACCCTGAAATCAAAGACAGAAGCCCATGGCATCACAAGGTTAAATTGGCCTGTAGAGCCTATCCCATGTTCTTCCTGGTTCCAAGTCTATTTCTGGCCAGAGGTGACTCTGGACTGAAGTGCTTCCACTTTGGGGTGACAAAGGGTCCCTCACACCAGAAGCACTGATGATTTGCGAGATCTACAAAAAGAAACAAATGTCCCTTTCATCCTCTTTCCTTCTATCTAAGTACAAATTACATCAAGACTGTTTCAATCTGCTCCCTGACAGAAGTGAGGGAAGGGACAGCTTGTCCTATCTTCTACCCAGTTCTCCATGCAGCCATGAGCATGTGACATCTAAAGCCACATGTCCTGCCTAAGCAAACCTGAGTCTGTGTTTGGGTCATCTCTTTTCTGTTCATTCTTTTCTGAACTTAAGCGAATGAGTATCTATGCCGAGATAGTCCTTGTTACAATAACAGTATTAAAGTGCTTTGTAAACCTTGGAATTCTATAGAAGTGCTAGTCATTAACTTCATCCGCCATTGACTGACTCACCATGGTCTAGAAATGCCCTTCAAAAGGCCAACTATCCCTCCTAAACTAGGAACATTTTGAGGAAGGGCCAAGTGATAGACTGTATGACTTTTGTCTAAAAACCAGCCTAATAAACCTCAGAGAATCATCACCAGGCAGGAAGAAAAGGGATGAAGTTGATGATCACAGCAACTTGTGAAGATCATCTGCTAAGTTAATTGAAGACAGTCTAGTGTCATTGAGACAGTCCTGGACTTGAAATCAAGAAGACTTGGGCTCTAATCCTAACTCTGATACTTACAAATTGTGGGGAGGAAATGATTATGTATCATTTATTAATATTTTTGAAATTAGCTCTTATGTGGCTGGAAAATCGTCTAACCCAAAAGCTTACTGTAGAGGTCAGGCTGACCTCAGAGACACTTCAGGGAAGTTGGATGGCTGTAAGGAATGCCTAAATTCCACCACTGTTGGTTTTGGGTCAAAGCCAAGCTTGTCTTTGGGGTTCTGCAAATTAAATTGGCTTATATCTCAAACTGCCCTTCTCTGTAGACTACCTACTGCCTTGCAAATTTCCTTACACCCTTGTCTGAACTCTATGTAATGTAAACCCTGAAGAAATTAGGGAGTCACACCTTCATCCAGCTTTCTCCTCTACCAAATAACCCCAAAAAAATCTTTTAAAAAAGTAGTAAACATTTTTATTTAAAGTTTTGAGTTCCATGGGGGCAGCTAGGTGGCACAGTGGATAAAGCACTGGCCCTGGATTCAGGAGGACCTGAGTTCAAATCCAGCCTCAGACACTTGACACTCGCTATGTGACCTTGGGCAAGTCACTTAACCCTCATTACCCCACCAAAAGAAAGAAAGAAGGAAAACTATCTTTACACATAACTGGAAAATAACAAAATACTTTTATGATTTAAAAAAATGAGATACATACATTGGATCTATCTATCCACCTACTTATCTAGCTATACATCTATCTATTTACCTGTCTATATATCTATCTGTCTGTATGTCTACCTATCCATCCATCTATATATCTACCTACCTATTTACTTATCTATCTATCTATCTATCTATCTATCTATCTATCTATCTATCTATCTATCTATCTACTTATTTTCCTGGGGCGCACACTTCAGTCCTGACTATTGGCATTAAGCATAGCTTAGTTAGTCTTTTCCAGAGTACTAAGGCCTTGCCAGCAGGGCATCTTGACATCTGCCCTATCAATGTTGACATGCTCAAGAATGTTCAATGGCTCCCTATTGCCCCAGGATAAAATACAAATGCATGAACTTGAAATTTAAAGCCCTAAACAATCTAGCTCCAACCTTTTCAGAAATATGGACATGTTTTCTACTGTTCCCCTTTAAAATATTCTATATTCCAATTAAACTGGACTGTTTGCACTTACCACAACTTGGCTTATTTTCTCCCACCTCTATGACTTTACACAGTTTTTCATGAATCCCTAGCACTCCCAGCTCACCTCAGCCTCTTAGAATCTATAGCTTCTTTTAGTGCTTAACTTCTACTGGTGATCCATCATCATCCCTCTAGCTTAGTTTTCTCTTCTCCCTCAAATGATCTTGTAGTCACCTATCTATTTATATATTTTGCCTCCTAGAAGAATGTAAACTATAGGAGGTGGGAAGTGAGGTTTACTGGCTCTCTTTTTTGTCTTTATATCCCAAGCCCATATTATACAACCTTGTCTATAGTAGGCATTTAATAAAAGCATATTGAATCAAGAATGGAACTAATTTACTGGGGGAAGGATTATTAGAACACAAATTCATTGAAGGAAAAGACTGGCACTTTTTCCACTAAATACCTAGCATAGCACCTTTCACACAGTGGACACAATAAATATTCATTGAATTAAAGACTGAACAGGAAGGAAAATTAATAGAATGTAAGCTCCTTGAGGGCAGGGAATATTCTTCGTCTTTGAATCTCAAGTGCCTAGCACAGTGCTTGGCAGATGGTTGGTGTTTAATAAATGTTTTTGAATTAATGAATGAATGAATGTTACATAATGATTTTTTTCACTAACAAAAGCGGTACTAGATTTCTTTTAACCATTTACATTTACTGGAGCTGAGTTCAATTACTTAGTGACTCAAATAACATCTCAGGATTCCTAAGGCCAAGAAGGCAATTCACCTTACCTGCATTTTGTACAGTCATCAACAGAGTTATCTCTCATCTGTAGTGGTTCTGAAACGATCTGCTAATTATTCCCTTTTGACAATGGCCACATCCCACTAAGGTAGATATAAAGAAGAATGGATCTGACCTAATGAGAGGGCAGAGGAGCTTCTTAACAAGGAGTAAGCATTCTCTTAAGATATAGCCCATGCTTCCCTTGCAGAGTGAAGGGAGACAGTCCCTGTGAAGAACACAGCTATATTTTCCAGCACAAAAACCCATTATAGCCTCTCTTTTATTTACGTCTAATAAAACAAGAGGACCAAAGGCTGGTTCATGGGTTCCAATTTCACAGAGATGTGGACTTGTGAGGAAAGCTGATCAAAATCACAGCCCTGAAAAATGAGCATTGTGACAAAAACATTCACAGCCTTAGCAGAGATTGAGCCAAAAAAGATCAGTGTGTCCCCTTTTTCCATGACCCTCAGTTCCAGTTGGGTTTGTTTCCTCAACATATCCCCTTTAGAAACAGCTGGACCACTACCTGAACTATGCATCGAGACTGGCTCATACATGACCTTGGAAAAGTCATCAGCTACTCCACACCCGGAGATTTTCAGAGCATATTCAAGCTGCCTTATCAACTAAATACATAGTTGTAAATACTATAAATCAGTAAATAGAATATCTAGCTTCTGTCCCTGATTCAGCTTTAGTGACACCTACTACAGGAAGCTAGTCCTGATCCCCCCAGAAGCTAATCCTCACACCCCGGGAAATCACTTTACATCTACTTTGTATATATGATATGTTTTCTTTTCTGTGGATATATTGTCCACTCCATCTCTAATAAATTGTGAGCTTCTTCAAGTCAGAGTCCCTCTTTGCTTTCTTTGTATCTCCAGTCCCTGACATATAGAAGGTGTTTAATAAATATAGTACTTGTTGAATGAAATAATAATAACTAATATTTATATAGTTCTTTAAGGTCTACTTAGCACTTTGTCTGGATTGTCTCATTTGATCCTTACAATAACACTGTGAGGTAGATACCATTATTACCCCTATTTTACTAATGCAGAAACTGAAACTAAGAGAGGTTAAATGTTGTATTCAAATCACACAGATAGCGAGTTCCAGAAGCAGGATTCAAATTCAAGTCTTCTTGACTCCAATGCCAACATTCTAGCCCATTACACCACCTTACTGTCAAATGGGTGGATGGATGAATAAATTTAGTTCATAATATGTACAAGGAATAATGCTAAGTTCTCGGAATAAAAAAAAACAACAATCCCCACATTTCCTTAAACAGATGACAATTTAATGGGGGTGTGGGCAAGACAAATACACAAATAATAAAGAAAAGATACCTCTGGGCAAAGTTCTTTGAAAATTTTGAGGAAGCAAGAGATCATTTTCAACTGAAAAGGAACTAATATCTCCTTTGGGCTTGGGATGATTAAAATCTAATGTGTGTGTCCTTACCTGCCTCCCCCCCAGTGGGTGGGAAACTAGTTAGGATTTAATTATAAATTCAGGAGCTTCAGTAACAGTTTAGGCTTTAAGTTTTTATTAAAGTATATTAGAAGTTAGTATAGATAGAACACAGGTCGCTGAAAGAATAGAAAAAAACCTAGCATTCAAGTCCACTGATTGACATGATTTAAAGGCAGTCTATGAATAGAGGCAACTTCTGGGACACCAATCTGACCTTAGAATCCTCAGAAAGGTCACCTCATGTCTTTCTCAGCAGGGGACAGGGGCCCCTGGTTCTCACAGGCTTCAAAAGTGATGAGGAGGGGGGACAGCTAGGTGGCACAGTGGATAAAGCACCGGCCCTGGATTCAGGAGTACCAGAGTTCAAATCTGGCCTCAGACACTTGAAGCTTACCAGCTGTGTGACCCTGGGCAAGTCACTTAACCCCCATTGCCCCCACAAAAAAAAAAAGTGATGAGGAGGGATATGAGTAATAAATCCACTTAGACAGAGATCAGCTAGGTGGAGCAGTGGATAAAACACCGGCCCTGGGTTCAGGAGGACCTGAGTACAAATCTAGCCTCAGACACTTGAAACTTACTAGCTGTGTGACCCTGGGGAAGTCACTTAACCCTTATTGCCCCACGAGAGAGAGAGAGATGAGGAAGGAAACTACATCTTGTTAAAAGGAAACAGACAATGAAGTAATATAAATACTAAAATATATGTGCCAAAAGGTATAGCATTCAATTTTTTAAAGAAGTTAAATTAGTTACATGAAGAAATAGAAAGTAAAACTATACTAATGAGGGACCTCAACTTTCCCCTCTCAGGACTAGATAAATTCAACCAAAAAATGAACAAGAAAAACGTTAAGGAGATAAATAGAATTTTAGGAGTCTGATATGATGGACCTCTGAGAAAACTGAATAGTGATAGAAAGGAATGTACCTTTTTTCTCAGCATTACATGGTACCTACACAAATATTGACCATGTATTAGGACATAAAAACCTCACAAATACAGAAAGACAGGAAATATTAAATGCATCCTTTTTAGATCATAATGCACTAAAAATTACATCCAGTAAGGGACCATGGAAAGATAGGTGAAAAATTAATTGGAAACTAAACAATCTAATCCTAAATAATGAGTAAGTCAAAGAATAAATCATAAAAACAATCAATAATTACATTAAGGAGAAAGACAAGACAACATACCAAAATTTAGGGGATGCAGCAAAGCAGTACTTAGGGGAAAATTCAAATCTCTAAACACGTAAATCAATAAAATAGAGAAAGAGCAGATCAATGAATTGGGCAAGCAACTAAAAAAAAAAACTTAGGAAAAGAACGAATAAAAATTCCCCTGTTGAACACCTAATTGGAAATATGAAAATCAAAGGAGAGAGCAAGAAAATTGAAAGTAAAAAAACCATTGATCTAATAAATAAAACTAGGATATGGTTTTATGAGGAAAAATAATAAGATAGATAAATCATTGGTTAATTTGGTTATTTTTAAAATAAGAAAACCAAATTAGCAGTATCAAAAATAAAAAGAGTGATTGCAGCACCAATGGGGGAAAAAAACTAAAGCAAATATTGAGAGCTATTTTGCCCAATTTTATGCTAACAAACCTGACAATCTAAGCAAAATGGATGAATATTTACAAAAATATAAATTTCCCATATTAACAGAAAAGGATATAGAATACTTAAATAATGCCATCGTAAGGGGGGAAATTGAACAAGCATCCATGAACTCCATATGAAAAAATTCCCAGGGCTAGATGGATTCACAAATGAATTCTATCAAACATTTAAAGAACAATTAATCCCAATACTACATAAACTTGTTGGGAAAATGGGTAAAGATGAAGTCCTATAAAATTCCTTTTGTGACACAAATATGGTTTTGATACCCAAACCAGGAAGAGCAAAAACATAGAATCAAAATTTTTACTAATTTCCCTAATGAATATTGATGCAAAAAATTAAATAAAATACTAGAAAGGAAATTACAGCAATATATAACAACGATCATATGCTATGAGCAGGGGGGATTTATACCAGGAATGCATGGTGGGTTCAATGGTAGGAAAACTGTCAGTGTAACTGACTATATCAATAACAAAACCAACAGAAAGCATATGATTATCTCAATAGATGAATATTATATCTAGTCCCATTTAAAAAATAGAGAACATAGGAATAAATCACTTTTAAAAAAATAAGTAGTGTCTATCTAAAATAAACAGCAAACCTTATCTGAAATGGAGATAAGCTAGAAGGCTTCCCAGTAAGATCAAGGGTGAAGGAAGGATGCCCACAATCACCACTATTATTCAATATTGTATTTAAAATATTATCTATAACATTAAGAGGGGGGAAAGGAATTGAAGGAATTAGAATAGGCAATAAGGAAACAAAGATATCACTCTTTGCAAATATAATAGTATACTTAGAGAATCCTAGAAAATCATCTAAAAAACAAGGTTAAATAATTAACAATTTTAGCAAAGTTGAAGAATATAAAATAAACCCGCATAAATCATCAGCATTTCTACATATTACCAACAAAGTCCATGGCAAGAGGTAAAAAAAAGAAAATCCATTTAAAATAAGTATAGACAATATACAATACTTCAGAATCTACCCAACAAGACAATTTCAGGAACTCTATGAACATCATTACAAAACACTTTTCACACAAATAAAATCAGATCTATCTAAATAATTAATTGTTCATGGGTAGGCCAGGCCAATACAATAAAAATGACAATTCCACCTAAATTAATTTACTTATTCGGTGCCATACCAATCAAACTAACAAACTTATTTTATAGAGCTAGAAAAAATAATTTTAATTGCTACTGGCCAAGGAATAGAGGGGTGGATCTGTAAAATAGATTAGATACACAAGACACAGTAGGAAATGGTCGTAGTAATCTAGTTTTTATAAATCCAAAGATCCAAGCTCTTTGTGTATCGGTTTTGTTGTTGTTGTTGATGGTGGTGATGATGTTTGGTGGCACAATGAGGGTTAAGTGACTTGCCCAAGGTCACACAGCTAGTAAGTGTCAAGTGTCTGAGGCCGGATTTGAACTCAGGTCCTCCTGAACCCAGGGCCAGTGCTTTATCCACTGCGCCACCTAGCTGCCCCAACCCAAGCTTTTGGGATAAGAACTCAGTATTTAACAAAAACTGCTGGGAAACTGAAAAACAATATGGCAGAAATTAGGTATAGGCCAACATCTTATATCATATACAAAGATAAGGTCAAAATGGGTACATGATTTTGTCATAAAAGTTGATACCACAAACAAATTAGGAAAGCAAGGAATAGTTTACCTGTCAGATCTATGGAGAAGGAAAGAATTTATCACCAAACAAGAGATGGAGACCACAATGAGATGTAAAATGGATATTTTTATTAAATTAAATTAAAAGGCTTTTGCACAAACAAAAAACAATGCAACCAAAACGAGAAGGAAAGCAGAAATCTGGGAAATCATTTTTACAGTAAGTGTCTCAGATAAAGGCTTCATTTCTCAAATATATAGGGAGATAATCGAATGAAATTTATAAAAGATACAAGTCATTCCCCAATTGGTAAATAGTCAGAGGATATGAACAGGCATTTTTCAGAGGAAGAAATCTAAGCTATCTATGGTCATGTTTTAAAAATGCTCCAAATCATTATTGATTAGAGCAGTGTAAATAAAAGCAACTCTGAAATACCACTTCACACCTATCAGATTGGCTAATATGACAGAAAAGGAAATTATAAATATTGGAAGAATTGGGGAACTTGTGGGAAGAATTGGAACACTAATGCACTGCTGATGGAGTTGTGAATGGATCCAACCATTCTGGAGAATAATTTGGAACTATGTTCAAAAGGCTATAAAACTGTGCATACCCTTTGATTCAGCAATACCACTACTATATCTATATCCCAAAGAGATTTTTAAAGGGGGTAGGGAGGATATAATGGACATATTTGTGCAAAAATATTTATAGCAGCTCTTTTTCTGGTGGTAAAAAATTAGAAATTAAGGGTATTCCCATCAACTGTAGAATGGCTAAACAAGTTGTGATATATGATTGTAATGGAATATTATTGTGTTATAAGAAATGATGAGCAAAATGCTTTCAGGAAAACCTAGAAAGACTTACACAAACTGATACAAAGTGAAATGAACAGAACTAGGAAAACATTGTATACAGGAACAGCAATATTGCATGATAACAAACTGAATGACAGCTATTCTCAGAAGGACAATGATCTAAGACAATTTTTAAGAACTCATGATAAAAAATGCTATCCAGAGAAAGAATTAATGGAATCTGAATTCAGATCAACATATACTATCCCCCCTTTTTTCATATGTGTGTTTTTGGTCTGTTTCTTCTTTTATAACATGACTAATATGGGCATTAAAAAAAACCCATAGGACTTGGAAAGCGCCTGTATATATTGAGTGAAGAAAACATAAATCAGAGATGCCTACAGTTTACATGATGGGGGACAGTGATGCACTACATAAAAACAGGGAGGTAAGGTAAGGGGCAGTTTAAATGGATCATGTAAGGAATTTTAAATATAAATTTTGAATTTAACTTGCTGGGGTGGGGATCCAAGAGAAATTATCAAACAGAAAGTTTAGAAATTATAGAACTGGAGCTCTGGAGAGAAGTTAAGGGTAAAAATGTATATTTGGAAGCCATTTGCATGAAGACAGGTGATTAACTGAAGCTCTGAGAGTGAGTCAATTTAATATAATTCAGTTTAACAAACAGTTGCATAAAGTAGGCATTGAGATCAGCCAGGAGAGAATATAGTGACAGAAGAGAGCCTAGTTTATCAAGTTTCAGTGAAGCCTGAAAGATAGCTCACGCCCATTTTTCATCTGGACTTTCTATTTCAAAAGCTGAACTTTGAAACATGCAGTATGCTGCAAATGATTCTTCAACAACTAAGTAACTGTATGGATAAATGCACTTATATTTTGTCTGAATAATCACATGGATACTATAAAGATAAGTTATGCACCAGTATTCTGTGAAATTTGCTGCCTCTTTTCATCTCTTTTTTAGTTCTTTTTTAAAGTCAATAAATTCTTTCCCAAAAAAAAATTTCTAAAAACTCCTTAAATATTCCATTTTTATTTTTTCCTCTATCCTCATTAGTCATGGATGCACATATTATGAATATGGATTAGACATATTCAGTGAAAAAATGGTAGATTTCATCCTGCCTGTTCCCCATTATATCCCACACCCAATGGATCCAGTGACCTCTAACAAATTGTGTAACTCCAACATGTCTCTATTTCTCATTTTGGTAAAAATAATAACAATAAAGTAAAAAGCCCTCTTGACACATTTAGCCAGGATTTATATAGCACTTAAGAATTTGAAAAATACCTTATAAATATTATCTCATTTTATCCTCAAAATAACCATGGGACATAAGTGCTATTATTATATCCATTGTATTAATGAGGAAACTGAGGCAAAGGTTATGACTTGCCTAAGGTCACACAATTAGATGTCTGAGGCAGGATCTGAATTCAAGTCTTCCTGACCTCAGGTCTAGCGCTTTATCAACTGCCACCTATTTGCTGCTTCCCAATTGTAGCTGAGGTAAATGGAATAAAAGCATGTCATTGACCACAAAATGATAGTGTTCTAGATGATTCAGGTTTTATGAGGGCAAATTGAATTGGGCACATTAGCTCACTTAATGAATACATTGAGGGGGCAGCTAGGTGGCGCAGTGGATAAAGCACCGGCCCTGGAGTCAGGAGGACCTGAGTTCAAATCCGACCTCAGACACTTAACACTTACTAGCTGTGTGACCCCGGGCAAGTCACCTAACCCCAATTGCCTCACCAAAAAAAAAAGGGGGGGGGTTAACATGAATACATTGCAATACGACATAGAATACAACAAGAGTAATAATTAATAAACTCATTAATTATTGGATAAATAAATTCTCTTTGTATGGAACTTGAGAGAGACAATGTGGTTATAGTATGATACTCGGAGATAGGAAGCCTTGGATTTAAATCCTACTTACAACAACACATTGTTGTATAACCTGGGCAAGTCACTTAATTTAATACCATGGATCTAATGGAACTCTTTTAAACTACAAACTTTGGTCAAGTTTGCCAGTTTTATTGGTGAAATTACCACACTGATGAAATCACAGATCCTTGATGCTGGTGAAAATGGCATTTACTAATTTCAGAGGACTTCATGCACATTGCTGCTAGGTCCTAATTAATGCCAATAATGAATCCCATGAAATGGTCAAATTATTTTAATGTCTGCTAAATATTTCCTTTGGAATGGGACCAATTACCATATTTCACCTAATTATAACTTGTAAATTTGAATGTGTCCTCTTCATGGGATTGGTTATTCACACTAATAAAAATTAGGTGTATTTCATTTGACTTCTAACAATGCCCCTATGAAATATGTCACTCAAGATTATTTCTCATATTTCACAAATGGGAAAATGAGGCTCAGAGAAATGATCTGACTTGCCAAAGTTGGTAGAGACAAGGCTTAATCCTAGGTTTTCTGAATGTAGTATGGGGAGTGGGGACCATTTCATTTGTTTTGAATCCAATTCTTGGCACATAATAAGTGCCTAATAAATACTTGTTGATTTATTGTTTTGGGGGAGGCAGTTTAGTATAGTAACATGGCCTTTTCTCGGGTTCAAATCCTACCTCCCACACTTAATTCATGTGTGACCTTAGGCAGGTCACCTAACTTTCCCAGGTCTCAATTTCCTCATCTATAAAAATGAGGAGGGGCAGTTAGGTGGTGCAGTGGATAGAGCCCCGGCCCTGGAGTCAGGAGGACTTGAGTTCAAATCCTGCCTCAAACACTTAACACTTACTGGCTGTGTGACCCTGGGCAAGTCACTTAATCCCAATTGCCTCACCAAAAAAAAAAAAAAAAAAAGAGGAGGTTGGCCTACATGGATTCTGAGGTCCTTTCAAGCTCTCAAACTATTTATTACCTATAACTCTAGTTCAGCCTTCTTTCCATCACACTATTATGCCTTGTTAGCATGAAATATTAATTGTGCTTTTGCAGAAAAGCTTAAAAATGACAGAAAATCATATCAGTAAACACCTCTGAATACATTTTATTTAGCCCAGCTTTTGCCCGCTGAGATTTTCAGAAAAGCTTAGATAACCTGGCAAATGATACTTCTTCTGGGGACATTTGTCTAGCTGCTAATCTGGAGGTTTGTTTGTTTGTTTTTAATTTACTTTAAAAACCAGAACCCTAAAGCCCTTCATGCTAAGGCAAGATCCTGAGGATTTGTGGGCTGGTTTATTTAGGGCATAATTACAGAGAAAATGTTGACAAAAAGGGGGAGAGATAGGATTTCAGCACAATACAGTGCAAGTGTCGAATATTTTCATTCCCCTTCCTAGGGTTTATTAATGAACCAAACATCTTGTGTGTCATATTGTATTACAATAAGCTTCTGTTAGCTGTGAATCAAGACAAAATAAGGCTATGAAATTTCCAACAAATGCTATTTGCTTAGAGAAATGACAGTATCACTTAAAGTGATTTTTTTCATCCAAACATCAACAACATGTAACCCCAAGCGTAGCCAACACCAGCTTTCTCTGAACCAGGTCAAAGTAAGAGACAGACGAGACACCTGCCCCAGTTCCTGAAAAACCCAAATGACAAGGTATCATCTTTAACGGACACACAGCACCGAGGTTTACTAGACTTGCCACATTGCCCATCACCCCAACTCTGCACCCCTCTTGGATCTTTTGACAACCACTTATGGGTCTCAGCATGAATGGACAGGTAAAGGACACCTGGCTGAGCTGAGCTGTGCTGAGCTGACCAGCAAAACCCCCAAATCACCAACAGGTGGCACTACCTTTTAACAGACAGACTTCAAAAGAAAGGCAGCCCCTGCCGCCCACCTGTGTCAACCGTCACTCACCCACAAGAGAGCATTCAGTGGTGGGAATGCCCTCACTATCTGGAGCTTTCGTCTCTGTGGCTCCGGGAAGCTGTTCTTGTGGAGTTGAGAGAGACAGCTGTCAAAGGTTTCTCTGCCTTTCATGTGGAGGCTACACCACTACAAAAGAAGCCTGCAGCATCTGCACAGCAGCAGCCAGATACCAGAGGGAGCTGGGGAGGCCAAAGGGCTCTGCCTTCTAAGGTGGCCATGCCTCTCCCTTCTTGGAGAGCCAATGGCCTGGAGATCAGAATCAGACGCTTTTTCAGACACAGTCAATGGGTTGGCATACTTTGCTTGACTGTGCTTTTTTTTGTTATAATGAAGGGCTTTGAATTTAGGGAGAAGAGATAAATTAGTGGTTATTAATAAAGATGTAGAAGGGTGAAGGCATTAATACAGCATCAAAATAGACACCAAATATTGAGTTTCTTGCCTTATCAATGGCTGGTGGAGGGGACAGAAAAGAGAATTTGGAGATGAAAATAAATGGTGAAAAAAAAAAAGAAAAGAAAAAATACACCAAAGTAACCAAAAAAAGAAGTTGGGGGGATATAAACAGGACCTTGGGGGGGGGGTGTTCAGAACTCTCTTTTTAATTTTTTAATTACATGTAAAAACAATTTTTAACTTGTACTTTTTAAATTAAAATTTATTGACATCTTTTCAGGGGTTTTCTGTGTCTCTCTACCATTACTACCCCCACCAACCCCCCCCAAACTACCCCTTATAACATATAATGTATGTGAGGGGGGAGGGGAAGGAGGGTCTGCTCAATAAAACTAACCAACATATCAAAAAAAAGTCTGACATTATTGTGAAGTGTTCCATACCCCTAGACCCTTTTGCAGATCCCTGCAAAGAAATGGTGGAAGGTAGGTGCTGTCTTATAGCTTTTTGAGAGGACCAAACTTGATCGCTATAATTCTGCAGCATTCAATTTCAATTGTTTTGTTATTGTTCTTTCCATTATATTGTTAGGGTTCCTTATGCATGTTGTTTTCCCAGTTCTGTTGACTTTGCATCATTGCATCAGTTCACATATCTTCCCATGCATCTTGGTATTCAAGATATTCATTGTTTGGGGTTTTTTTATTCCATTGTATTCAGATTCTATAATCTATTCAACAATTCCTCAATTAATGGACATCTACTCCCCCCCCCCCCCGCATTTGTTACTACCAAAAAAAAGTGTTGCTTATAAATATTTCAATGTGCATGAGACCTTAGTTTTTGACATTGTGCTCCTTCAGGCATATGACTTAACATGGAATTTCTGAGACAGAGAATAAAGACATTTGAGTCATTTTATTTGCATAATTGCAAATTGCTTTCTAGAATGTTTGGACCCATTCACAGACCCATCAATAACACATTAATGTGGGGGCAGCTAGGTGATGCAGTGGATAAAGCACCAGCCCTAGATTCAGGAGAACCTGAGTTCAAATCTGCCCTCAGACACTTGACACTTACTAGATGTGTGACCTCAGGCAAGTCACTTAACCCTCATTGTCCCACAAAAAAAGAACATTAATGTGCCCATCATGACACAATACAACCTCTAAAATTGACTATAACTATGTTTTTCATTCTATTCTCTATTTTTATCTTTACCAGATTTGAGGTGAAATCTTAGTTTACTACCTAGTTAAATTTGACATACATTTTAAAAAACAAACTATGTAACAGACATTTTTGGTTTCGCATGCAATCCTTTTTGTTGTTGTTCTCTCTATATGGAAGTGTTGATACTTATTAATAGTTAAGATCATAATAAAAAGATAATTTTAAAAGAATAAAGACACTTGTGGAAAAATAAATAATAGGCATACATGGACTGACCTAAGAATGTTTTACTAACCAAATATATGACCAAGATCATAGATAGGCTTTTTTATTTGAAAGAGACCCTCAAAATCACCTAGTCCAAAAATCTCATTTTACAAATAGTGAGGATAAAACCCAAAGAGAATATAATTGCATATGTATAACCTATATCTGATTGCTTACCACTTCAAGGAGGGAGGGAAGGAAGGAGGGAAAAAATCTGGAGCTAAAAATTTTAAATGAAAATTTTATTATTTTTTAAACCCAAATAAATAAAGACACATGAACAAGGTCACATGGAAGAGTAGGGGCTTGGACCCATGACTTCCTGCTCCAAATCCAGTGCTCTTTTCACCATACTATGATTTCCCCACCCCACCCCCCACCATATGTTTCTCCATTGGAAACAACATAACCTCTAAAAACACAAAGAATCTTCTTAAGTTTTCTCATTAGTTCAGCTATTTTTTTTAAAAAAAGAATATATGAAAGAGGTATGAAATGGACAGAGTTTGGATTTTATTCTCAGTTCTGTATTGATTTACCCAGCAATATTGAGCTGATGTATATATACCTCTCTGGGGTACTTTAAAGTAATCCCTACAGTGCCCAAGATGGTGTTGACCATATAGTGGGTACTTAATTGATTTGTTGTGCTATTATCATTATTAATATTGTTATAGGTTTAGAGAAAATGTCCCATATGGGAATACTTACAGCCAGGTTTGCTATTTTTCTTCCCCTTTGTTAATACAGCCACTTTGGAATTGGTTAAATAATTGGTGTATTGTGGCCCTATTCACGCTCTCCTTCAGAAAAAAGAGAAGCATCATGTGTAGTAACACTCTCTCTGTGATCCTGGTAAACAATTGATATTCTATAAATGGAAAAGGACCTGATTGCCTTGTATTTACTAGAAAGAGAACATCAAAATAGGTCACATTTCTAGGAGATGATGTTGCATAGTGGAGAGAGCACTAGACTCGAAGTCAGGAAAAATCTGAATTTGAACATTGTCTCAATACATTTCCTGGCTGTATGACACTGCTCCAGGTAGTTAACCATTCTGATCTTCAGTCTCCTCACACGGGGAAAATAACAGCACCCACCTCCCAGAACCAGAAAAAGAATTAAATGATATAACGTGTAAAGCACTTTGCAAATCTGAGAGTGTCTTTGTTGTTGACTATCATGGCAAATGGAAGTTTGCTATGTGTTTCTTTTTTGTGGGGTTAAGTGACTTTCCCAGGGCCACACAGCTAGTAAGTGTCAATTGTCTGAGGCTAGATTTGAACTCAGGTCCTCCTGAATCCAGGGCCGGTGCTTTATCCACTGTACCACCTCACTGCCCCTCTTGCTATGTGCTTCTGAGGGCCTTTCCAACTCTAGCTCCATGAGCCTATGATCTATTTTACAAAGTAAACGAGGCTTTTGGATGTTACAGCCTAGAGTCCCACAGGGCTGGAGCCAAGATGCAATGCAGTTTCCCTTGTTTCTACATCCAGCTTACCCTCTGATACATTGTCCTGCTGTAAGATCATTTTCTCAAAACAAAACAACCCCATCTGAGCCTCTCGTTTCGTACCGCAACCCCTCACCTGCAATATAAAATACAGACTATGGGTTGGTAGGGACTTTTGGTAACCAGAAACCTCCACCCAAATACTGTGCACCTGCATTTAGATAGCCAGGTGCCAAAAACATGTCTTTAAAAAAAACATCTCTATGTCATGTTTTAGAGTAGGACAGAGGGCAGCACAGGACCAGTTGGCACATACAAAATTACACTCAAAAAATAATATTCCTAAAGGAACAAAAATGGAAATTTAAAAAAAAAACTAATCCTGCATTACTCTGGTCATGGGCTCACAGGATCACTAAATTTAGAACTGAAGGGGACCTGAACATAGGTATAGTTTTTTCTGGGAAATAATTGAAAGACCAGCAATGGAAGAGACAGGGCAAGGGGATCTCAGTGCAAGCCCCATGGAAACTTGAAACTAAATCAGGTTTTGTTTTTAACAGAGCCACATGGTGGGGTGGCCTAGCAGAAGTCATCGTTGTACCAACAGCAGGATGCCACTGTCATGAGAAAGGATTCAAAATCTATGGAGATCTCAATTCAACAAGCATTAATTAAGTGCCTACTGTGTGCATGAACAAAGGCAAAACTCAAGAGGCCTTGCCCAGCAGAAGTTTCCATTCTAGCCTCCTCCACAAACAACAAAAACCATTTTTCTTTCTCAGTGGGGTTCAAATGGCATAGATGTCACCAAATCTTAGAGCTGGGAGGAACCTTGGGCATCACCCAGTTCAACCATCTTGACATTTTACATATTTCAAAACTGAGACCCAGGGTAGGGAAATGATTTGACTAAAACAACAAAGAATGTTAGTAACAGAGCAGTAACCCTAAGGCTTCTAAAGTTCAAAATACCACAGTCTCAACAAAATCATATATGAGATGGTATGTAATTCAAGAATGTCAACTGATATCTCCCTCCAGTACCTAGCCAAGTGTTCAGTATACAGTAGGTACTTATATGTGTTAAAGGATAGATTGCAAAGTACTTTTGAAAAGTGTTTTCTCTGTGTGTGTGTCTCTCTCTCTTTGTCTCTGTCTCTCTCTCTCTCCCACTGTGATCATCCACAGTAAAAAAAAAAATGATAATAAAATTAAAATTCCTCAATCTTTATAAAATTCAAATTCTTTCCAGGTTTTTTCTCTCCTTGCGGGGGGGGGGGGGGATGAAGCTGGGAGTAATTAGTGGCTTTTTTTTTCTGCCTGGTTGTTAAACACCCTAATTACTTCAAGCGCCATTTACCTCTACTTGTACAAAGCTATCCTTTGAAAATACTTTTCAATCTCAAGTAAAATTGATGCTAATTTCTTTCTGAGAGCATAGCCAATATTAACACAATTTTAAGAGTTATTGGATTTATTTTTTAATCTTAACAAGGATGCCGATATCCCAAGTGCACACAATGGAGATAGCAATGTAATGTGATCTGATGTGGAACCAACAAAAATATCTGGGAAAATGCTGCATTGCTGTGGAGAGGCAATGCATTACATAATTAAGTATCATGTGCTTTAACCTATGTTGCCAGCTTGCCACCCTTTCAGTAGGGAAATATAACAGACTGAATCTTCTTGTCCTCCTCCAAGCAAAAACAAACTATCATGAATTAGAGTAATACTATGCTTATATAAACGTGTTTGCTTTGTTTTTATAGTGAGTGGAATTGCTTATTCCCATTCCTACTTCAGGAAATCAAGGTTCATAGGACATCGTAAGCTGCTTTTTCATTAACTTCTCTTCCCCAGGTCAAACAGATTGCTGAATCATGAAAGTAATCATTTATTTCCATAACAAAAGTAAAAAATATATAATTTGAGGGGAACATAGAATTGCCCGTTGACGGCACTTGTTGCAAGAATCAGGTTAAATGTTATCATTCACTATGTTAAAGGTATTAATTTATTAGATGTTTCCAATTCACAAATATCCAAGTTACAAACAACCCTTATATAAAAATAATTGTCCTGGCCTGGGATTCAGTTCTCTGGACCTCTCTTCCACCGAGGTACCTAAGATTCCCTTCCTCTCCTCACTGTGACTGCAGATACCACAGTCCTTTCCTACGATTTTTTGAGATGCCCAGAGACCCAATTCTATTTTGCTGATGGAATCAGCAACAGGAGAGGTTCATTCATTCATTCAGTAAATACTTACTGAAGACCTATTATGTGAAAAGGCAGTTAGGATGCTGAAGACTTTAAAGTCAAGTATTGCTGGGACCACAGGGGCAGCTAGGTGGCACAGTGGATAGAGCACTGGCCCTGATGTTGGGAGGATCTGAATTCAAATCTCACCTCAGCCACTTACTAGCTGTGTGACCTTAGGCAAGCCACTTAACTTCAATTGCCTTAAACATCCAGGGTCATCTCCAGTTCCAGTTGTCGAGAGAGAGAGAGAGAGAGAGAGAGAGAGAGAGAGAGAGAGAGAGAGAGAGAGAGAAATAGTGATGTAGAGATAGAGATAGATAGATAGATAGATAGATAGATAGATAGATAGATAGATAGATAGATAGATAGATAGATAGATAGATGGGCAGCAAGGTGGTACAGTGGATAAAGCACCAGCCCTGGATTCAGGAGGACCTGAGTTCAAATGTGGCCTCAGACACTAGACACTTACTAGCTGTGTGACCCTGGGCAAGTCACTTAACCCTCATTGCCCTAAAAAAGATAGATAGATAGATAGATAGATAGATAGATAGATAGATAGATAGATAGATAGATAGATAGATAGATAGATACATTACTGGACCCAGATGGCTCTGGAGGAAAGAGTGACTTTGCACAGCCCCTGCCTCACTTAAATCCAGTTCAGT
Source organism: Dromiciops gliroides (assembly GCF_019393635.1). Classification (NCBI taxonomy): domain Eukaryota; kingdom Metazoa; phylum Chordata; class Mammalia; order Microbiotheria; family Microbiotheriidae; genus Dromiciops; species Dromiciops gliroides. The sequence goes on from NC_057866.1 coordinate 34,090,294, forward strand.
CTAAGTAATGACATCACCCTGATGTCATGGTCTTCTTCAAGAATAAAGGACAGGGGCAGCTAGGTGGCTCAGTGGATAGAGCACCAACCCTGAATTCAGAAGAACCTGAGTTCAAATCCGACCTCAGACATTTGACACTTACTTAGGTGTGTTACCCTGGGCAAGTCGCTTAACCTCAATTGCCCAGGAAAAAAAAAAGAATGAAGGACAAACAACAACATCTGGGGCCAAAATGGATCACGAGATCATAGAGTTAGTGATGTAAGGGAATTCAAAGGGAATTTAATCCAATTTCATTTTACATATGAGGGAACTAAGGTTTAGAGTGTTTATGTAAATGTCCCAAATTCACACAGCAAGTGAAGATTTGAACCCAGGTCCCCTGCCTCTAAGTTCAGTGCTCATGCTATTGCACTGTCTTCCTTCTCTGGAATGTGTCCCTGGCATCCCTCCTGAGTTAGAATTCTGAACGAGTGTTCTCACAGAACCCATGCTATTCATGATGCTTGTTTCTCAGTCTGACTTCCATGGCCTTTGGTTGGCTGGAGGTTCTTGGAAACCAAACCATCACGTATAACATTGTTTCTATGAGAAAATGTGTATCAAGTTCCAAACAAGGGTATTTATAAAACAATCTTTTTGAAACACTATCCTTCAACAAATTGATGTCTATCTATCTAGCCTTTATCCAGGGTGACATATTTTGTACTGTTGTAGGAGAGCGTGGCCTTTGTTTTCATAAAAAGTACACAAATACAAAATATCAGCACCACTTGAGCCTGATTGCTGGAGGTTTAAACAGGCAGAATTGAAGGGGTGGCTAGAGAATTGCTTTGGTTCAGAGGTTCTTAGCCTGGAGTCCATAGACTTTGAAAAAAGAAAGAGAAATGCAGTATGTGTCTATATGTATATATCATACTGTATATAGAACATATACTTTTATAGAACAATACATATATGGATATAATATGTAACATATAATACACATACACATAGATGTGTGTATACATATTTTGATAACAGAATTTCAATATAACATTTCTTTGTAATCCTAATCATTTTATTTTATGCATTTAAAATATCTAATGAAAGGGTCCGTCAGCTTCACCAGACCTCCAAAGAGATCCGTAACAGGAAAAATGTTAAGAATTCTTGATTTAGTTTGTTTTTACTGTTGGGTTTTTTAAGAGGAACTATAAATATCCATCGTCTCTAAGAATTCAAGCTGAGGATCATTAAAAGGGCGACAGAGAAACAGAGAGTGGGCATGAATGAGCCGGCTAGCACACCTTACAGCCGTGGAATTCCTGTGGAGAAGTGGAATAAAAGGTAGCAACAGAAAGAAAGAAAAAGTATGACTGGGAAATTGGGCAGAACAGATAGTGAAGGGGAGAGATAATGGAAAAATAGATCAGGTGTGCTCCCTTGGGGCCTATGTAATGTCTAGAGCCTTAGATGAAGGACTCCCCCCTCCCTCCCCCAAGGATGGGTGGCAAATTGCTGAAGGACAGATATTACACAGATTAGGTAAGCAAGGCTGAAAAGAGTGGACCCACATCGATGAGATCCCAGATGCCCTAAAATAGCGAAGTCAATTCTTTGAAAACAGAGGCTATATCTCATCTTTGTAACCTCCACAGCATGCCTTGCCTGTATAGCCTAGGGTTTCAAAACATATTGGTTGAGTGCATGAATGAATGAATGAATTGATGGACTGATTGATTGATTTTATTTCAAGACCTGGAAGCCGAGTTATAATTTTCCTTCTTCTAGCAATCCTCTCTAACTTACCTTTTCATTGCCTGTTCCCTATTGATCATCCATTGGTCCTCACTTTAGGAAATCTGCTATCATGTTATCTGTTTGAAGGGAATGCTAGCTCAAAAAACAAAAAAAATTTCCACAAGAATGACCACAAAATAGTAACAAGGTTTTCTACCGTGCCATTCATGCTCCTAAATTCTCAGAGAAAGAAAATCTGTGTGTGTATGGGCATATTGTTTCACCCAGATGCTCTTGAGTTTCTCAACCTTGTTAACCTATCGATTATGTATCAGCCTGGTTCTAATTCACAACTTCCTTAAAAGGAAGCAGGATCACTTTGGCCTCTAAGTTCAGGAATGCGAAATAATTAGCTTAGGGGATCTCCCAGACTTCTATACATGGATGATGGTGGGGGGTTGTCCCTCCCAAAAAAAGCCTATTTATGTAGTTCCCCTTCCCCCCCCCCCCCGCCTCCCGCCATCATTTCCTCTACTACCCTTCTCAGTTGCTTCTAGGAAGCCTGCAGATCATCTGAAGTATTTTTACCATTTGTTATCTTGTTTAACATCAAAATTTGACCATACAGCAACCAACCAAACTAAAAGGTTTTCATTGAAAAGCCCTCAAGGCTATAATGCATTCACACAGAATGACCAGAAGGTGCTTATTGAGTAAAGAGGGGAATCCAGTGTCGGGCTGAGTGAGACACACCGTGAATGAACAGGATGGGCCTGATTGGAGCATTCAGGGCGCGCTGCCACAGAGAATCAGCTAAGACAGATGTGACAGAGCAGAGGCTGATGTTTTGGAGCTTAATCTCTCTGTTCTGGCCAGTTGGCGTTACCACTTATACTTTTTTTTTTCAAGGTACTTTGGGAAATTTGATGTTTTTCTCTCCCATTGGGTCTGTTACACTCAAGTGCTTCTTTCTTCCCCTCACTCTTGATTCATCTGACCTGAACGGACACTTGCCCCGTCAAGGTGGGATCTATCAATCAAAGCAAAACCATGCTCCTGCCAAAGACATGAGGCTCCCATTTGTGAACCAGCCTGAAACAAATTACTTTCTCTGTGAGTGCAATGCTGTTCTTTGGTTCGTGGAATCTCCCAGCAGAGAAACAGCAATACTGACTGGGGTGTGACACCTCCCCCTCCCCCACCACTCTTCTAACCAACCCCAAGACAATGCAGATTTTCACTCAAAAGGGTTTTAAATTCATTCATTCAAGTGGAAAGGTTTTTTTTTTTCCAATATAACTTTTCTCAAGAAATCAGAAATGCTGTAGAGGGGATTTTGTGTTTCAGATAGGAGTTGCACCAGACAAACTCAAAGGCAGGTATTTTTAACCTGTAGTAGACAGACATGCCCAGGGTCACACAGCTAGAAGTTGGATTTCAAGTCGGGTCTTCCTGGCTCCAGGTCCAGAGCTCAGGCTCAGGCTCAGCCTCTTGTAGGGACTACAATCTCGGGTTTCTTCCAAAATCCATCTCTGTGCTCTTACTTCACACAATCAAAATTTGTTTCATTCCTTGCATTTATACCCCCAACATCTAATACAGTGCCTGCCATATAACAGGTATTTAATAAATAAACATTTATGGACTAATTATACACTGTCACTTTCTACAGTGGTTTCATTCATAGATATATGTATATATATACATATATATACATATATATATGCGTGTGTGTGTGTATATGAATGTATATATATATATATATATATATATATACATATATATATACATATATATTTATTTATTTCCTGACTCCCGAAGTATATTATATGGGTCTTGAAATTAGAATTCTTATAACTTCCATTTCCCTGCCCAGAATAGTAATATGCTAGCCAGTTAATGACTACATATTGATTTTTTACATTCTCAAATATCTCAATTAAAGCTCCGAAAATCTCACTCAATTCCAGACACACCAGTTCTCCTGCAACAATTCTTTTCATATTCTCTTTCCTATCTCTGTATATGTGTTTCTCTGTATATATTTCTGTATCTCTGTGTATCTGTTTTTGTCTCTCTATGTCTGTGCCAGTGTTTGTCTGTCTTTTTCTTCTCTTGCTTTATTCAGCCTCTCCTTCTCTCTCTCTGAATCTGTCTCTCTATATCTCTATATCTGTCTCTCCATCTGTATCTGTTTCTGTCTGTCTCTTTCTGTTTGTGTGTCAGTGTTTCTTCTCTTGATTTCTTCAGTCTCTCTCTGTCTCTGTCTCTCTCACTGTCTCTCTCACTCTGTCTCTCTTGTCTCTCACTCTTTCCCTGTGTCTCTGTCTCTGTATATCTCTCTGTCTTTGTCTCTGTCTCTGTGTCTCCGTTTCTCTGTCTCTGTCTCTCCCTCCCTTCCTCCTTTCTCTCTCTCTCTCTCTCTCTCTCTCTCTCTCTCTCTCTCTCTCTGTCTCTCTCTCTCTCTCTCTGTGTCTCTCTCTCTTTCTCTCTCTCCCCCACCCCCTTCTCAGAATCCCCTGATGCAGGGCCTCATGGTTTCAATATTTCTACTCATTTGGTTGCATGTGCTTTTTGATTCAGTCCAACAAGATTAAATCCCTCCTATTCCAAGGGCTGCGCTACATCCCGGGGACATAAGGACAAAAATCAAACAACCCCTAGCCTTGGGGATTTGATGTTCTTCTGGAGGGGAGTGGAGACACACCCATCACACACACACACACACACACACACACCCATCACACACACACATACACACCCATCACACACACACACCCATCACACACTCACACACACTCACACCCATCACACACACACACACACACACACATAATAGGGATACATGTGCGTAATGTCCCACAGTTGGTTTGCCTTTTATTCTAAAGTTGCTGGTTAAAAACAAGAGACACGAGAAGCAGGAAACATCATCACAAATCAGCAATGTGGTTCCTTGGCCTCCGTGTCAGGGTTCAGCCTACTTTGGCTGGTCATTTCTAGAATTGTTTCCATCTCTGCACTAGAGAACTTGGGTGTTAGCATCACGCCGTCGTAGTCAAAATCTTCGTCAAGGGAGAATGGCTGAACTTCATCCCCAAATACCTAAGATAATAAGGGGGGAAAAGAGATATGTTTCATGTACAGAAATGATGTTAAAGGAAGATTTTTTAAAAAGTTGAACACATACACTACCTATTAATATTTAATTAAACTTTTTTTTAGACTTCAACACTCTCAACTGATTAAGCTGTTTTTAAGTAAAAGAATAAATTCAATTATTCAATTTGACCTAATTTAAGCCTCTTAATAGGCCCCATTTGTGCTATACTGTATCTGAATGAATATCATTAACTAATTTGGCTCCAGGCAAAGAATCAGAAAGTCTCTCCTGCAGGATCCATTCATTTTTACCAGTCATAGTGGCAAGGCTGCAGGGCCTTGGCAAAATTCAAATTTATGCCAAAGTGTGAGCACACACGCCTTCAGATCACAGTGAGTCTAAACTGTTCTTTGGCCAACATCTAAAAATGATACTGGCTCAAGGAAATGCATTCTTTAAGAACAGATATAGGGGCCGCTAGGGGGCGCAGTGGAGAGAGCACCGGCCCTGGAGTCAGGAGGACCTGAGTTCTAATCCGGCCTCAGACACTTAACACTTACTAGCTGGGGCCGCTAGGTGGCACAGTGGATAGAGCACTGGCTCTGGAATCAGGAGTTCCTGAGTTCAAATCTGGCCTCAGACACTTAACATTTACTAGCTGTGTGACCTTGGGCAAGTCACTTAACCCCAATTGCCTCACTAAAAAAAAAAAAAGAATAGATATAGGGCATCATCCTCAGATAACAGCTACAAGCACAGGGCAGATAAAAGCAGTAACTGGGAACCTCCAATCACATCAGACTACAAGGTCCAGATGCCTTTTTCCCTATACCCAAAACACAGGGAGGTCATAGGTTTGGGGGGGGGGGTTGTGTCTATACTAAGAGTAGCTTGAAAAGAAGTGTAATAAATTATCCTTCCTCATTCCTGATTCATGATCTCTAAAAAAAAAAAGTGGTTAGTTAGAAGATATAAGATAAAAAAATATTCTCAGTAAGTGACCAGAACGATACTGCTTCAACTCTCACTGCATCTTCTCCTGGGGTCTTCGCAAAGGCACATATATGTGGATAACACAAAGAAGGATGAGTACCCTGTGTGTAAGTCTAGAATGAGGACAGGCGATGTCTGCTGTGACATCAATGACCAGGGGCTGCAGTTCACATGAGAATGCATAACCACAGAGGACGGAGTCATCATCAGATACCTGGCCATTTCTGAGTCACCTCTGGAGTATCTTAAGAGAAAAATACCTGGCTCAGAAATGACTGAGGGGAACTAATATTGAAAGACAATCATCTGGTCTCAGACACTTGACACTTACTAGCTGTGTGACCCTGGGCAAGTCACTTAGCCCTCATTGCCCCACAAAAACAGAAAGAAAGAAAGAAAGGAAGGAAGGAAGGAAGGAAGGAAGGAAGGAAGGAAGAAAGGAAGGAAGAAAGGAAGGAAGGAAGGAAGGAAGGAAGGAAGGAAGGAAGGAAGGAAGGAAGGAAGGAAGGAAGGAAGGAAGGAAGGAAGGAAGGAAGGAAGGAAGGAAGGAAGGAAGGAAGGAAGGAAGGAAGGAAGGAAGGAAGGAAGGAAAGAAGGAAGGAAGGGAATCATGAAAGGGGCGATGTCCTTCCTCCTCCACAGCAGGCGTTCAGAAGGGCGCCCCCACGCAAACAGCAGTTCTGCTCATTTGTTCCCTAGGACTCAGCAGTGCAGCTTTGTGAATTGGCACCCTGCCCTGGTGAAACTATCCAAGGAGCTTGGGACCAAGGGAGGCCATGCTTCTCTGCCCAAGCCACCTACAGAGCATATTTTAGCAGCTTTCCTCTTCCCTGAAATGGCAAGTAGAAATCTACTTAGGAAATGGACACGGACACCGCACTGCATCTCTCCTAACATGGTGAGGCCTCCCCATAACCTGCCACAAAACAGTAAAACTCCGATAACAGGTTGTGCGTGGGAGATGCTGTCCAAGTTAATGCCCTAGTTCTACAGATGAGAATTCTGAGGCTCAAGGAGAGGACATGACCTGCCCAGGGATACAGAACTTTGGACAAGCAAAGCCGAGACTTGTGCCAAGGGGCCAGGCCAAGGTTCTTTACAAAAGGCTCCATGACTTCTCCAGCCTCTTTGAGTTTTTGAGCTTAAACAGGAAAGAAACCAGGGGAACCTGACTGCCTGATGAGGAGCCTATTCAATTTGGTCTTCTCTGTGCACTGCTCCGGTCACAACAAGCAAACTGATCCCCCGGCACTCAATCAACACCTACTCCTAAGCTGGTTAAAACATACAGGGAGAGCTAGGTGGTGCAGTGGATAGAGCACCGACCCTGGGGTCAGGAGGACCTGAGTTCAAATACGGCCTCAGACACTTGACACTTACTAGCTGTGTGACCCTGGGCAAGTCACTTAACCCCAATTGCCTCACCAAAAAAACCAACCAAACAAACAAAAACAATCACACAGGGAAAGGCAGTGAGGTGGCACAGTGGATGGAGTGCTGGCCCTGGAGTTGGGAGGACCTGAGTTCAAATCTAGCCTCAGACACTGACACTTATGAGCTGTGTGACCCTGTGCAAGTCACCTAACCCTGACTGCCTCCCAGAAACATAGAAAATAAAATATGCACGGAGCCAGACCATGATCTGTCCACTTCTTGCTGTCAGACAGGAGCAACTCTCTCTCTAAATGGAAACATCACCTGCTTTCCCTTCAACATTTTCATTCTAACATTCCAATATTTCTTTCCTGGACACATGGTTTTCTCCATCAGTCATCTAGTGTTGATCACACCAAAAGCAAGGCCGGGTTGTGGCAAGTGAGTAAATAGAACTCTAGCACAAGGATTCTTCTCACCCCCAGAAAGCTGATATTACTCCGAGAGCTGTGAATGTTTTCTCCACTTAGAAAGAAGAGTCATTAACAGCAACTGTTGCTAGATTAATTTCCTGGGCAATCAATTAAAGTATGAAATTAAAAAGCACACAGCCAAGAACAGTCATAGAGTATCATATTTCTGTGCCAAAATATGACACTCAGTAGTTTTTAAATAAGTTTAACCGTGGATGTCAGAACTGCTGGACGTTGTAACAAAGCCAATACATCCTTCTTAGGAAAGACATTTCTAAGGAAAATCTATGCCAAATTGCACGACTATCTTCCTTCCTTAAATACCAATACACTTTGGCTGCGGGTTGTCCCAATCATTCTGGATACCAACTGGACTATTCACACTGCATGTCCTAGTGACCCAACTACCACAAGGAATACAAAGACAGAAAGAAAAGGCTATTATACAGCAGACTCTTCATAGCAGTGTACTTTACATGAGCCAAAGCTTGGAAAATGGCTAAAAATATAGTGGTTTATTAATGGAATGGAATGTTCCAATACAGTAAGAACTGATGAATAAGAGGAATTCAGAAAAACATGGGAAGATTTGTATGAACTGATGCAGAATGCTATAAGTGGAACCAGGAGAACAACATACCTAAAACACTGTAAATGAAAAGATAAACAAAAATCAAGTCAAACACTGAAAAAACAGTGAAGATCTCAAGAAACAGCAGGTGAAACATGCCTTCCCCTCTGTAGCAAAAAAAGCAGAGGGCAGCTAGGAGAGAACATTATGTATGTAATAAAACTGGTTATCGCTGCAGAGGATATTTCTGCTTAACATTTTTCTTTGTGATGAGGAAGGACTCCATGTCTGGAGCTGAGGGAAGGTCTAAAAGGACCATGATGCAAAGACAAGAGGCATCCACTTTGAGAACATAATACATGCCTTTGGGTTCTGATCAGTCTGAAATGTTCTTTGAACAAAGGCTAAAAAATATCTTCCCACCACCACAACAATAAGATGCCCCATTTTCTCTTTTCTTAAGAGTATCGGGGGGGGGGGGGCAGCTGGATGGCTCAGTGGGTAAAGCACCGGCCTTGGATTCAGGACGACCTGAGTTCAAATCTGACCTCTGACACTTGACACTTACTAGCTGTGTGACCCTGGGCAAGTCACTTAACCCTCATTGCCCTGCAAAAAAAAAAAAAAAAAAAGAGTATCGGGTGCATTGGACACAAAGATTAGGCACTTAATAATTGCTTTCTGATCATTCTTTTGAAGTATTCACCCAACCTGTGCTTGAATTTTGGTGCAATTAAATTTTATTCCTGATTTTAGCTCGAGGTTTTAAATATCTTGGAACATTCGACAAACTCGATTGGGCAAAAAGAGTTCACCTTAGGGAGGTGGGAATTGCATGCTTTTAATTCAAAAGCAAGAAAAAAAAAGGTAAGCTGTGAAGAGCATAGAGGAGGAACTTTTTGGAGTACTTTAATAAGAGTAACCATTTCTGTGGAGAGTAAAGACTGCTTTGCCTATTCTTAATAGACTTTTAAAGTTCTCATCTCCAGATAGTTTACTTATACCATTTCTCTGCAAAATAACCTACAGCTAAATGCTGCTGTTATTGATATGAGCATTAAGTTCTTTTCCCTTAATTTGGACATGAATGAAAATGATTCTTCCCTTAACACCCTCTCAGTTAGAGTAAGTCACATGGGCAATTTTAGGGAAACTGGCAGTTTTTCTAATAGCGCACAAATTCTATTCCCGAAGAGTGTACAAAAAAGATTTCAATTAGATCTGAAATTAGACACCTGAAATCCACATATTTCTCTCAGCTCCTTAGGCAAAAATAACAAGTTAATAACTTGGTTCACAGTTGGTTTTTGTTTTTTTGGTTTTTGTTCAGTGGCAGGGGATTCAGTGTTCCACTGCGCAAATTCTTCCCTTTGAAATAAATCAGAATTTCAGTTTGTAATCTAAAGGTGCAGTCTCCCTAGATAGGAGGCTGAAATGAGCTAAAGCTTGAAAGAAGGAGAACTTCCAAAGTACTCCTCAGAAGAGATGCAAGTGCATTGCATTGTAAAAGTGTCCACTAGGGGGCGCCACAGGGTAGTAGACTGGACGTTCCATTTCTATCTAGTCTCACTGAATTTATATCTATATCTACAAACATATACATATATATATGCACACGTGTGTATCTATTCAGGAGCAGAATTTTAATTCATTCATTTGCATGCTCACAAAAAGAATTATAATGTAGATTGCTAGAGAACTTTTTTCGGAACTGCCCTGTGACTTTGACCTAAAAAAATGGATGTTGGAGGACATGTGGAAAAGCTGGGATGCTAATCCAACTTTATAAATTATGAAGAGACCTGGATTAAAAGTCACAAGACAAGCACCAGCCCTGCTATTAACTAGCTGGTGTGCCATGGGCAAAGTCATTGATTCCTCTGTGCCCTGATCTCCTCACTTCTAATATGAATAACCAGGGTGAGATGATCTCTAAGACCCTTTTCAGTTTCGACAATCTATGATTTAGGTCAAAAGCACAGAATCTAAGTTGGAGAGGAACTCCGAGGCCATTTTGTCTAACCTAGTACACCTTAACTAGAATCCCCCTCTGACGCCCTCAACAGGGACTGGCTCCACTCATTGCCAACACTACTTCTCCCACTCACCTCTCAATCCTCAGCAAACAATTAATATTTGTGACCAGCTCTGCCTCACTTAAATCCTATTCACTTGCAAGTCAGGGCATCACATGCCTGATGTCACTGGCCCTCTTTGAGAACAAAGGAAGAACAACCACCAGCAGCACCACCACCTGTGTGACTTCACCTCTCCGGGCTATAGTGTTCTAGTCTAAAGAGTTCAGAGAACAAGAACTGTACCTCTACCTCCTTCACAGGGTCCTTGTGTAATCAAAGAATACATGATATGCACAGTACTCTATGACTGTCAAGAGCTATATAAATATGATGTTAATATGATTGGCACTATTGGTCCGATGTGATCACATATCTCTAGCCCTGAGCAGCTCCCATGGATTCACTTACCATCTCTATACTGATGATTCTCAAATCTACCTACCCTGCCCCAATTTCTCTGCTGACCTCCAATCACCTTTCAGAAGTCTCCCCTGGATATCTAGGAGATATCTGAATCTCAACCTGGCCAAAGCTGATCTCATTATCTTCTCTTCTTCCTAATTTCCCTGTCACTGTCAAGGGCGTCACCATGCTCCCAAGCTCAAACCTAGGAGTCATCTCCACTCTTCTCTCAACCCCATATCCAATCCGTTGCCGTGGCCCGTTGATTTCACCCTTTCTCCCCTCTGACCCTGTCGGCATCCCGGAGCTGGCCTGCATCACCTCACAGCCAGACAGTAGCCTTCCGGTTAGTCTCCCCATCACAAGTCTCTCCTCATTCTAGCCCATCCTTTACTCAGCTGTCAAAGTGAACTTGCTCAAGAGCAGGCTTTATCACATTGCTCCTACTCCAGTCCACCCTGGACAATGTGGCCAAGTCATTGTCCTTGAGCACAAATGGGGTCATGTGACTCTCCTGTGCGATCAAATTCTGTTGTTTCCTATTCCCTTGAGGATAAAATACAAGAGCCTCTGTGGCCTACTCTGAAGTATCACCTCACACCTATCAGAGTGGAAAATATAACAAAAACAGAAAATATTGGATGTTGGAAGAGAGATGAAAAAGCTGGGACACTAATCCAGCTGTTGGTGGAGTTGTGAAAAGATCCAACCACTCTGGAGAGCAATTTGGAACTATGCCCCAAGGACTATAGAAGTGCGCATACCCTTTGATCCAGCAATACCACTGCTGGGTGTATATGCCAAAGACATCCCCTCAAAAGAGAAAAAGACCCACTTGTACACAAAGATTTCTAGCAGCTCTTTTTGTGGTGCCTAAGAACTGGAAATCAAAGGAATGCCCATCCACTGGGCGATGGATAAACAAGCTGTGATATATGATGGTGATGGAATATTATTGTGCTATAAAAAATAACAAGCAGGATGACTTCAGAAAGGCCTGGAAAGACATGTATGAAATGATGTATTGTGAAGTGAGCAGAACCAAGAGAACATTGTACACAGAGATAGCAATATCGTTTGATGAAGAACTGTGAATGACTTGACTATTCTCAGCAATACAATGATCCAAGACGATCCCAAAGGACTACTGATGACACATCCTGTCCACCTCCAAAGAAAGAACTGATATGGATGGAACAGACCGAAGCAGGCTATTTTTCACTTTCTTTCATTTTTTCTTTTAATCAAGTTTTCTTGTACAAAATGACAAATATGGCCAGGTTTTACATAACCATATGTGTATAACCTATATCTGATTGTTTGCCACCTCAGGGAGAGGGGAAGAGACAGAGGGAAGAAGGGATAAAAATTGGAACCCAAAACTATAAATAAAAATGTTTATTATTTTGGTTTTTTGTTTTGGTTTTTTTGGGGGGGAAGGTGAGGCAATTGGGGTTAAGTGACTTGCCCAGGGTCACACAGCTAGTATATGTCAAGTGTCTGAGGCCAGATTTGAACTCAGGTCTTCCTGACTCCAAGGCCAGTGAGCCACCTAGCTTCCCCACTGCGCCACCTAGCTTCCCCAAAAATGTTTATTATTAAAAAAAAAAGAATTCTAGTATTAAAAAGATGGAGCCACTGTTTTGGGGAGAACTTTGAAATTATTAAAAGAGCTTTGCAATTTCAAAAAAAAAGATCCTCTGTGGCTTTCTGACCCCAGCCCATCTTTGCAGCCTCATTGGACATCACCCCCACCCCCACCTCAGACAAGCTGCAATTGAGTCCAGTCAGGCTTCTTTCTACTTTTCACATATAACACCGCATCTCCCCTCTCCATGCCTTTGAGGGACTCCCTCAGGATAAACTGACCAGTGTCCATGCCTGGAATCCACTTCCCCCTCACCTCTGCCTCATAAGCTTCCTTTTCTGTCTTCTGCATGAAGCCTTTCCTGAACCCCACCCCTTAAGAGCTACCTCCCCCAAAGCCTTATGTTTGACAGCATTGTACATGTCTGTGTTTTTTCACTTAATACTTATGGTGTCTTTAAGTAACCTGTGGTTATTACCTCTTCCACTGTGAGACTGTTCCATACTCTGCACTTGTCCCCTCAGTGCCTAGCACAGTGCCTGCTGCACTTAGCAAATACACATTTAGTGAGCGAATCCTAGGGTTCTTTGAAAGGGGGTTATAGTATTTATTCTCCCTTTCCCAATTTTAGCAGGATCAGCTGGATAGTACATCCATATGCAAATCATTCTGCCTATCATGCCAAGGGATAGGACTAAGAGTGAAGAAATATTTACCTAATTTTAGAGAGATTTACATTATTTTTTTTTCTGTTGGAACTTGAAATCAGAGAGAATCAGGTCGAGCTTCTAATACACTAAACACCCTCAGAACTTCCAACTACCTCATTTCTGTTCTTTTTGCAGTGAGAACCAATAAACACTGGTGTTCTCCCCCAGACAATGTGAAGCACCAGAAGAAAGTGAAAGGTGCTGGAGGGGAACGGGACAGAACTGGTAAACGTCCGCCTCCCCCGCCAGCAATCACAAGGCAGCTCCCCAGTGTTAAGAACCAAAACATCCAACTGAGCTGTCTTGATATAACCTTCATCTCCAGAGATCTGCTCGTGGACCACATGTTTGTCAAGGAGGAGGAGGAGAGGAAGAGGAGGAGGAGGAAGAGGAGGAGGACCAGGGGCAGCTAGGTGGCGCAGTGGTAAAGCACCGGCCCTGGAGTCAGGAGGACCCGAGTTCAAATCCGGCCTCAGACACTTGACACTTACTAGCTGTGTGACCCTGGGCAAGTCACTTAACCCCCATTGCTTCACCAAAAAAAAAAAAAAAAAGAAGAGGAGGACCATAACCAACTTTCACTTTAAGCATCCATAAAGACAGAGGGAAATATAAAAACCTTCAAACCCATCCAGTGACACGGCAAAAAACACCAGTAAGCCCCAGAATTCCAACAATCCCCAAGAGTCCCCACTCCAGCTTCTCCCCACCCCATTCCAAGCCCTGCCCCTGAGAGAAGTGAACACGCTGCAATGAAGGGTACCTCGTGCAAAGGTCTGTCGCTCTGCTGTTCTGCTCTTCTGGGCTGTTCTGTCGGCCAAGCCTTCGGTTCAGGGTGAGAATGCTGGTCCAAAGAAGGAATGTAGCCTGAGACAGGGAAAGGGACCTCCTCTTCTACCTCTCCTGGAAGCAGCCAGAGCTCTGGGGAATAAAGAAGAATTCCCTTGACCCTTTTGCTGAGGACACAACTTCACTAAGTCATCTACTAGCTAATGATATTCAAAACAAAACACCAAATAGACAATCTGCACAGGTAAGAAGCCCAGTTCAAAATGCACGGTTGAATTGTGGTGTAAAGTTTAAAGTTTGTACCTCAAGTGAGAGTCATTTTTACCAAAAAAAAAAAAAGTTATAATCCATTTATTTGTATTTCAAGCTATAAAGTTACATTTTATTCAAAAGAAAAGGAAGATTTTCAAGGTGGTTTGGTTTTTAAATGATGGATCGGATTATCCTGCATTCATTTGTCAATGCCTGATACATACACTGTAAGTGCTTAATCAATGCTTATTGACTGATGCATTTTCCAGATAGCACTGAGCCCCGGACTTCTTTAATGACAGCCATGGTGCTCCGAAGAGATCAGTCCAACAATCCACATAGTTAGAAGGAAATAGATAAAAATGTAAATTTTCCATATTGTGACATTCAAATTGGATGGGCGGTCAATCAGTATAGATAGGTAGACAGAGGTATAAAGAGAGAGAGCTAGCTAGACCGACAGACATAAACAAATACACATATGCACATGTATTTTATATATGTGAAGTCACTCTGTGTATATATGTATGTGTGTATGCATGTAATATGTCTATATGTCAGAGAGATACTGAGACTGGACAATGCGAAAGGCCCAAAACTGAGGAGGAAAAAGAATCCATTTAGATTGTGGCATTTTCAGAGGCCCCAAGCTGCTCCTTGATGAAAAGGCCCATCTTCTGAACATATTTTCCTAGTTATACTCATGCCTAGAAATCATGAAAACATGAACATCTCAGATTCAAAATCTAGGTGACCTAAGACAATGGAAAGACACATGGTGGATAAAACAGGGTGTGACCCAAATCAATGGTAATTTATATTTCAGAATTCCTCCTCTCCCCCCTCCCCGCCCCGAAAAAAAAAATTAACTAGCATGTGTGTTGCCAGAAGAGTAACTGGGTCGGTCTTACAGGCAGAGCAGGGAATCCGAAGTGGCCAAACACCAATGTAATCCTACTATTTCAAACAACAACACCCCAATAGAAAGGCCTCAAGAACTCTTGGTACTTCTCCTAAGGAGGATCTATGGCAGACCATGCACAAGAATAATCTAGCCTCAAAAGACATGGATTAGTTAAGAGACATTTGGGAGAGGGGCAGCTAGGTGGTGCACTAGTAGATAAAGCACCAGCCCCTGGAGTCAGGAGGACCTGACTTCAAATTTGGCCTCTGACACTTGACACCTTGACACTTAACTAGCAACTAGCTGTGTGACTCTGGGCAAGTCACTTAACCCTGACTGCCTTGCCAAGAGACAGAGACAGAAGCACAGAGACAGAGAGCAACAGAGACAGAGAGACAGAGACAGAGACAGAGACATGGGAGGAAGGATGCCTCATGCCTTTAGATGGCACATCGGCCAGCAGTATCACAGCTGAATGCTATTTAGCTGGAGGTGGGCGAGGGTTTTCCTACATGAGTTCATACTATTTCCCCTCTAGTTCTACTCTTCCTGCTCCCAATGAGAGACACAAAGTAAGAGAAGACCATGGAGTGCTGAATTCATCATGCAATGATCTGGCAACCGCTCAAAAAAGATAATGCTGAAAAATAAGAAAGGCAGAAGGAAAGTATCTGAACCTGCAGCAAAAAGAAAACTGTCATATTCAAAACGCATGGTCTAATTTTTAGCTCTGGCAAGTAAGTGAAACCTGCCTTTAGCTTCTTTATCATCGTCTTCAGAATCAGCCATCGCTATTTATTTTCCAATAGATGCAACATAAGTGAATTGCTGCCTCTTGTTTCTGCATAGGACCAGCAAAGCTGCCATAATGAGAAAATCTGTATGTTGCAGAAAGCTCTCCAAGGACCACAGGGTGTCAGAGTGGGGACTTTGGGGATCCTGGGGTCTTAGCAAGTCCCTGGGCAGGAAGCCTCCTGACAACATCCTTGGCACCCTGTGTCTAGCCATTGTTTCAAAGACTCTCATGACAAAAAAAAAAATCCTAGTTTTAGATGCTTCCAAATGTTGGGAGTTTTTCCCCCTTATATGGAGAAAAAAAATCTGCCTCTCAGCAATTTCCAACCATTGTTCCTACTTTCTCCTCTCCGGAACTAAGCAAAGTGGCAGAGGGTGAAAAACAAATGGTTTTCTTCCTTGGCTGAAGTTTCTCTGGGAGTAGTCAGGTTTACAGGCCACAGTCAGTGATCCACAGCTGGTCAGGGTGCCTTTGCTGGGCTGATCCTAATTAAGCCACTAATTGAGTTCTCAGAAGAGGTGATTAATGAAGAGGAATGGCTTGGTTGCTGCTAATGGCAGCAGGAATAGGAGATAACGGAGCAAGTATTGATAAGGGAACACAGACTTATTTGAAATGCACCTTGCTTCCTACCACAGAGAGAATCCTTTCTAGTTGCGCAGCTCCATGGTCCTCAGACTGCAGGACTTCGGGGCACAGCTGTGTGGCCTGGTAAGCCAGGTTTGGGTGAGGCTGTGGCAGCTCTGCTCATCTTGCTTTTCTTTTCTTTTTATTTTCTCTCCTCTCTTCTCTTCTTTCTCTTCTCTTTTCTTTCATACTGGCTCAATGGAAGGCAGTTAGGGTTACCCCAGAGTGGACTGAGCTATGTCATTACTAGGGTTACTCAAGCTGAGGGTATAAAGGAGATTCCTGTCCAGATATAAACTGAACTAAGCAACACCTCTAGGTCCCATGCAGCTCCGAGAGTCAGTTATTGCTGTCTATCTATGAGCTCTGCCAGTAGGACCAATCAAATAGCAATGTCATACAAAGTCAGGGATTCTTAATCTGGAAACTAGGAACATTTTGATAAACATGATTGAGGAGGCAGCTACATGGTGCATAGGATAAAGTACCAGCCCCAGATTCAGGAGGACCTGAATTCAAATCTTGCCTCAGACACATGACACTTACTAGCTATGTGACCCTGGGCAAGTCACTTAACCCTCATTGCCCTGCAAAAAAAAAAAAAAGTGGATAAACGTGGTTGAAAATAGTCGATTTCCTTTATTATCAATCAAATAAATGTCTGTTTAAGAAGCTGTTTTTTTCCTATGCCCAAGTCACATACTCAGGGCTCAGAAGCACCACCAGGCTGAGTGGTATGAAAGTGGCTAGGAACAACATAATCCTAGCAAGGAGCTGATGACTGTAGGACCTACTAAGAGAAATGGTCTTTTAAAGGAAAAGGCCAGGGTGGTGCAGTAGAATTAGCACTGAGCATGGAGTATGAGTACCTCTGCTCAGCTCCTAACTCTGCGACCTACCTGATGGAGGACCTTCTGGGTCACTTTCTGGGCCTCAGTTTCGTCATCTGTAAAATGGAGACCAGAACAGAACCCATCTCACAGGACCATTGTGAGGATCAAATGGGATAATACGTGTGAAGCCCTTTGGCACAGTGCCTGGCACACGGTGGATTGTATTTCTCCAGATCTAGACCAGAGGTGCCAAACACAGGGCCAAGGATTTTTGCTGAGTCCCACATAGCCAGTTAAGTGTCTGAATCAGGATTTGAACTCAGATCTTCCTGAAGTCAAGTTCACCATTCTATTCAGCTCAGGCCCATCACTCTACTCCATCTAGCTTCTCGTGCAAAAAAAAAAAAAACCCACTTTCTCTAAAACATGCAGTAAGTGGAGGTTTGACCGATTTAAACTGCTCTGGAGTAAAAAGAACTCAGCCACTGTTATTGTTACCCTTTTTCAAAGTCATAAATTCTGAAACAGATAAAGTTTATTTTTAATGTTGTATTTATTTATGATGGATGACCCCACTTGTTTGCAAAAAGGATCTAAGGCAGAACATAAAATGAAAACACGGAGAAAAAGGACACTTTTGTATTTAAAATCATCACTCTAGTAATTGGTAATGATGCCCTCCTGCCTTTCCCCACTCCGAAATGTGACCAGTCAGTATTTCTGAGTATGCTAAGTGCCTAGCCCTTCCTGTCTGTCTAAATATTTCCTCCTGAGTTAAAAAAAAAAAAAAAAAGGAAAGGAAAAGAAATAAATGGATGTGGGTGACATTAAAATCATTTTTAAACAAAATCAAAACCTCTAATAGGTACGTATGGACCAAACCTGTCCCAGAAGATGAAAAGTGTGCATTTGGACCCAGATGATGCCAGGGAAATTCATTCTATGGGCAAATCATCAAATCTCTCTACTTCTTATCTCCAGAAGTGTGGCTGGGCAAACTCTCTTCTCAAACGGAATGATTAATGAATGGCTACTTAGGGATTGCAGAATATACAGTGATGGGTGGGAGGCTCTTTGGAAGCCTGGCCTCTAACTGGATGTTCCACATTCAATTCGTTGGCACCCTATTTGTATCAAACAATGTCTCAAAACCTCATGACATTTCACCTTTAAAGGTCTTCAACATTTTCATTATGAGGGAAGGACATTTTTTCCCTAATGTTTTCAATTTCATAATGGAGACAAAGTCATCAGCAGTGAATAAATTCAACACACATGCATTAAGTGACTACTGCAGGCAAGGCTGCCCACACGCAGGAGCTAGGGACATAAAAACCAAAGAAAACAATAATCCCGGGGATAGCTAGGTGGCACAGTGGATAAAGCACTGGCCCTGGATTCAGGAGGACCTGAGTTCAAATCCAGCCTCAGACACTTGACACTTACTAGCTGTGTGAGCCTGGGCAAGTCACTTAACCCTCATTGCCCCACCAAAATAATAATAATAATAATAATAATAATAATAATTCCTTCAAGGGGCTTCTACTTTACAGATTTTGTGAATAGTCCTAAAGGGATGATGTAGCCCCTATTTACACAGGGCAGATAAAAAGGAAGAATGTAGGGGGCAGCTAGGTGGCACAGTAGATAGAGCACCGGCCCTGGAGTCAGGAGGACCTGAGTTCAAATCCAGCCTCAGACACTTAATACTTACTAGCTGTGTGACCCTGGGCAAGTCACTTAACCCCAACTGCCTCACTAAATAAATAAATAAATAAATAAATAAAAAGGAAGAATGTCATGAAAACCCTAAGCTACTTTCAGTTGTAAATGGAAGTTAATAAGCAATAAAGGTGCTCCTTGCACTTTCACATCCTGAGTAATCATAATACATGTTAGGCAATAAAAAGGTCACTGGGTTGGTGACATTATTGATATAGACGATCAAACCAGGATGACTACTTGGCTGATCCATTCCCACCACAAGAAGTGCCAGATTCGGGCTTCCTGCCCATCCGGGTCTAGCAGGGGCACCCACAATGTATAGGCACCCAATGGATGGCTGACTCACACACAAACGAAGAACCGATTCATCCCGGCCAGAGGACCGGCTGGACCAACCCAGAAGGGAAACAAAAACACAAGATGAAAAGAAGAGATCTTCCCTTAAATGGCCTCAGTAACGTGCTAGAATTTACTGCCAATAAGGATTTGGCTGGCCACTGGGGAGCCGGCTTGTCTGGGGCATGTGAAGCCATTTCACAATCCCCCAATACCATCAGGTTAACTAGTCTGCCTTGAGTCCAGAAGGGGAAAAGCAGCTCTAGCAATGTCCCACCCAAGGCAGAGCACAGAACTCTGCTACTGATGCTCTGCCTTACTTCAGCATCTCTGCAGGTGATGGATGGTACAATGCCCCTGCCTCAGGGTGGTTTGTGCTCATGCTCCCTCTCAGCCAGAGAATCCAGGAAGATGAAGCAGACACCAAAAAGAGAATCATGAGCCTGAATGTGGGAAATATCCTGTGACTGGGAAGAAGGAAAGGGTAGAAAAACAATATGCAAGCCACTTCTTTGTCACCCCAGGCAAAGCTGTTGCTTAAATAATAACAACAGAATCTAATCAGCCAGCCTTCCAGCTGCCAAAATTATTCAGTCAGTTGCCTATTTAAAATGTCACATCTCGCATCTGAAATAAATATCTGCCTTCTGCTCATATTCGGAAGGATACAAATGAGTCCAAACTGCAATTCCCCTGGATGCAGGTTATTTCTTTTTTTTTTTTCGAATAACCTAAGTTGTGCATTAAGGAAACCACTCAAGCCCTGGTGGTCTTTTGAATCACTGTAACACTACAGCAGCACCGAGGTCACTTTTCACAAGGTTTTTCCTAAGTTCTTCCCCGGGGTGGGAAGGTGGTGACTTGCTCATTCCAAGCAGCTAAGACTTGGGTCAGTGCCAGTGTTTTTGCCCCACAGTCACCCCAGGGCCTCTTGGCTGCTCCCGAGAAAGGATCACAGCATGAAGGCTTCTTTAAGAGAAGACAAGGATGGATAAAGCCCGAGAGCAGCTTATGAAAGAACTCTGACATATTTCAAGGCAACTCGGAAGGAGCAAACAGGTAAAAAGGCACTATCTGCTGTGATAATAACAATAAATAATAGCTAGCCTTTATCTAGCACATTCCGGTTTGCAAAGCACTTTATAAGTTTTATCTCCTTTGATCCTCACAACAACCCTGGGAGGTAGGTGCTATTATCATCCCCATTTTGTGGATGAGGAAACAGGCAGTCAGAGGTGAAGGGACTTGCCCAGGGTCACACAGCTAGTAAGTGTCTATGGCTGAATTCAAACTCTGGGCCCAGCACTCTGTGCACTGTGGCACCTCCTGGCTGTTTTGTGCCCTTGTGACATAACCCAAATCAAATAACGATGTCATATTTAATTCACGTAAAGCTCTTGTCAACACTAATTAATAACAACACTCTCATTGCTGACAGGAAATAAAAACTACTAAGTCTTTCTCACGCTGATACCTACATCATCATGCCCTTCGAAAAGTTAAATTTTATATAACAGCAGTGATAATAACGTATTTCAATAGTGTTTATGGCTACAATGCACATTATTCCGATATATATTATATCATTTGATCTTCACCTCACATACACTCTGAATTCTGTGGTCAAAGTGTTTGATCCCCATTTTGTAAATGAATAAACTGAGGCTCAAGGTCTCCCTGCTAATGGCTTTTTCTGATTCCTGAGTTGACCTGATCTAGGGACCAACCAGAAATTGTGAAAAACTCGCACATCTAATCAAGTGCTTAAGAAGCAGGTCCTTTTCCAGAGTGTTAACGTTCTGAGATTGCCATGGGAGGTCATTTTTTTCAAAAGGCATTAAGATTTTCAGGGAAACGTGGATGTCTAGGATAAGCCTTAAGACCCAGCAAATCCCTGATAACAGGAAGGACATTCATCCTGCACCCTGAACTAGAACTCTGATTGCTTCAAGTGGTTTTATTAGTTCGAAGTTCACTATCTCCAAGGAAAGCAGAGAGGGGATATTTTGCTAGAAATAAGAGGCTAGCTCAAGGTTTGTTAGTTTTTGAGAAAAATCCAAGGAGGGCAAAAAAGAAAGCATACCTGGGCTCAAGTTGTGATCAGTTTCTTCTTCCCTGTCAAAATCTTCCAAATCCAAGAAATTGTCTACCTGGGGGGGAAAAAGTCAAACCTATTTCTATGTATACATTGGACAAGGGGGAAGAAGGAGAGGGAGATGGAAAGGGGGAGGGGAAGGGAGATGGAGATGGAGAGGGGGAGGGGGAGGGGAAGGGGGAGGGAAAGGGAGATGGAGGGGGGAGGGGGAGGGGAAGGGGGAGGAAAAGGGAGATGGAGGGGGGAGGGGAAGGGGGAGGGAGCTGGAGGGGGGGAATGGAGAGGGACAGGGACAGGGACAGGGACAGGGACAGGGACAGGGAGAGAGACCCATTTATTAAGTGCTTAATCTAGGCAAGAATAAAGAAATCCAGTTCAAGAAAGTTTCCCAAACGAGCAGCAGAATCCACTTTTCTCCCCAGATTTTGGGACAAAGCATGGGAGACTGTATAGCTCTAAGATAGGGCGGTGGAGCAGAGGCTAGACATCTCTGTCCAGGTCACCTTACTGAGCCTCCTGGAAGCTCGCTGCACCCCTGGACTTCCCACCCTGTTAGCACCCTTTGCCCCTACAGTCTCTCCTTAGTGCCTCGTTCCTCCCAGAACGTGTTCTAAGGACAGAGCCCAGGAAAGCCCAGGCTTGCGCTCTGACTCTGGCAGGCTTTCCCCACTGCTCCTCTCTCCCCCCTCATGCCTGCATGTGTTCTCTTCTGCCATTGCAGCGCAGGACTGTCTTTCTTTCCACCTGTCTTTGCTTTAGTACAATACATGGCATGTGGTGAATGGTTAATAAACACTTGCTGACTTGTTGACTTGACAAATAAAACACCTTCAGTTGTATCTGCACTAAAGAAAAAATGTCTCTCCTTTGAAAGGGACATGTTGGGACAGCTAGGTGGTGCAGTGGATAGAGCACCGGCCCTGAATACAGGAGGACCTGAGTTCAAATGCAGCCTCAGACACTTAACAATTACTAGCTGTGTGACCCTAGGCAAGTCACTTAACCCCAATTTCCTCACCAAAAAAAAAAAAAAAAAGAATGGGACACGTTGTCTCCTGAACCTGGGCCCTGCTTTGGTGCTGCTGCTGTGAGGATATGCTTGGGGAGAAGGCAGACAGAAGACCCCCTGAGGTGCCTTCCAGCTCCTTGGCTAGGGTCATCTGGTGTCATCCATAATTAGGTGAAGGCAGCGTGCAATGGGGATGCTGTGCTGGAACTACAATCAGCCATCTCATCCTCAGACGTTCACCCAGATGGGAAGCCCTGGCAAAGTCGGGAGCCAAGCCAAACCTTCCTTGGGTGCCCTGCCTCCAAGATGGCACAAGGACCTATAATGTATGCAAAGTGCTCCAGGCACCTTCGAAGCACTTTCTACATGGGAGTCCTTGTTCTTCTATTTGGGTTCTGTCCCGGTATCAATTAGAACTCTCTGTGTTGGGTGGGAGTGGGGGCAGGGGAGGCAGATCCAGAGCCTGACCTCCACTGCTGAGGAACCAACAGTAAACAAACTCTGCCCACTGGTGGGGGTGGGGGTGGGTGCCCCAAAGAGCACATAGTTCTCTTTGATGGTGACTCTCATAGCATCTGCCAAGGGCCCCTGAGGCCCCACAGGGCTCTCTCTGAGTACTCTTGAGAAGGAAACAGAAAGCAGGGAAGAAAAAGACAATGTTGTTGGGTTATTTTTTTTCTGAGGTATTACCCTTTTGTTCTGGTTCTTCTTTCACAACATGACTAATGCAGAAATATGTTTAATGTGATTGTTCATATATAACCTATATCAGATTGCTTTCTGTCTTGGGGAGGAGGGGAGGGAAGGAGAAAATTTTGGAACTAAAAATCTTATGAAAACAAATGTTAAAAACAAAATCTTTAGATGTAACTGAAAAATAATAAAATACTTTTATGATTTAAAAAAAAAGAGGGGCAGCTAGGTGGTGCAGTAGATAAAGCACTGGCCCTGGATTCAGGAGGACCTGAGTTCAAATCCAGCCTCAGACACTTGACACTTACTAGCTGTGTGACCCTGGGCAAGTCACTTAACCCTCACTGCCCTGCAAAAAACCAATAATAATAATAAATAGAAATAAAAATTAAAAAAAAGACAATAGTGGCAAACACTTATGTAGCACTTTAAGGTTTACAAAAGACATTTTATATGTTATCTCATTAGGTTATCACAATACCCCAATGAGGTAGGAGCCATTGTTATCCCCATTTTATGAATGGGGAAACTGAGGCTGAAAAGGGAAAGTGATTTGCCAAGGGCCACACAGCCAAGTAAGTGTCTGAGGCAAGAAATCTGCAAAACAAAACCATCCTGGGTCAAAAACTTAACATGAGGGGGCAGCTGGGTGGCATAGTGGATAAAGCACCTGCCCTGGATTCAGGAGGACCTGAGTTCAAATCTGGTCTCAGACACTTAACACTTACTAGCTGTGTGACCCTGGGCAAGTCACTTAACCCTAATTGCCTCACTAAAAAAACAAAAAACAAAACATAACATGAGGGGGCAGCTAGGTGGCATAGTGGATAAAGCACCTGCCCTGGATTCAGGAGGACCTGAGTTCAAATCCGGCCTCAGACACTTGACACTCACTAGCTGTGTGACCCTGGGCAAGCCACTTAACCCTCATTGCCCCACAAAAGAGAGAGAGAGAGAGACAGAGAGACAGAGACAGAGACAGAGAGAGAACATAACATGAAAGATGAGGAGGGCAAAAAAACCCCAATGTGTTCTCTCACACAAATAAAACTGAAAATGTGCTTAAAGTAAAATGCAGAGCAAATGACCTTTTAAGACATAATGGCAGCGCATCACTGAAAAATAAATATCCCAGGTGAAATGTTGCCTCTCACAATACACAGACAAAATGAGAACATTTCAGCCTCCAGCTAATTCATTTCAGGGAAACACCAGAGGGTGTAAATGATCAAATGATCTCACCACCTGCGAGCATAAGACCTATAGGAGTAAAGGCAAAAAAAATAACCCCAAACCTCACTCCCTCCTTGAGTAACAGCTTAGACACGACAACGTGCTTTGAAATGGCAGTTACGACCTCCCAAACAGCATTAGGCTTTTTAAACATACATAGCACATCTTCTTTTTCCTTAGCCCACTATTTCCCAGACAACAATAAGAAGTTACTTCAAAATCCTGAAAAGAACTGGAGTCACATCTTTTTCTTTCCATGCTTAACTGTCATCATTCGTTGGCATTCAAAAAGGCATCCCCCTCAATTTATTTTCAACATAAATGCTTTAGGGGAATATTTTAGGCATTTGTTGGCCTTCTGTATTTCTCACTCAGCGTATTCTATGGAGAACAAGAACCACTTTTCTCTATCACAAATAAACTTTCCATCTGCCAAGCTTCTAGGAGGGAGGGCCCTCAACTCAACTGAACCCAAAACAAAATGTTGTTGTCCAGTCATTTCAGTTGTTTCTGACTCTTAGTGATCCCATTTGGGGTTTTCTTGGCAAAGATCCTGAAGGGTTTGCCATTTGCTTCTTCAGCTCATTTTACAGACAAGGAACTGAGGCAAACAGGGTTAACTGACTTGCTCAGGGTCCCACAGCTGATGTCTGAACTCAGATCATCCTGATTCTAAGCATAGTGCTCTATCCATCGCACCATCTTTGTGTTGTGCCCAAACACAAAATAAATATCATTAAAACAACAAAAAAAGATGAATGCTATTTATGTCCCTGAGTATACCCAAGATTGGGCAAGGGAAATCTGTTATTTGATGGCTGAAAAAAAAAAAACAAATCATGACTCACCTTCACCTTTCCTGCCCGATTTAGGTCACCTTGAATGGAAATG
Organism: Dromiciops gliroides; assembly: GCF_019393635.1. NCBI lineage: Eukaryota > Metazoa > Chordata > Mammalia > Microbiotheria > Microbiotheriidae > Dromiciops > Dromiciops gliroides. The sequence goes on from NC_057866.1 coordinate 34,115,488, forward strand.
CCAACTTTCTGGCCTTCATCAATCACGATCTATAAGTACAATAAGAATAGAAAGATGGCAAACCAAACAGCACAAAGGCAAGTGTGGCATGTAGAGAGCTTCTCTCTGAAGGCCAGGCCAGCCTTCTCTTCACTCCCCTGTTAATTATATGTGCCCGATGGACTAGCTCCACTAAACAGTTACAGAATCTCTAGGAATGGCCTTCCTGAGGCCAGGCTACTATATCCGTCTCCCCTAACTCAGCCACAGGAGAAGCAGGCCTCAGTTACTTAAATTCAGTTTCTCCTGTGCACGAAGGGGATAACTTAGACCTTCCCTGACTCTCTAAAGGAATGCTAAAAGCACAAGTGGGAAAATGTCTGGGCATCGTTTTCAGCTCCGCAGAGAACACAGATGTTTGGGGCTTTCCCAGGTAAACCCAAAGTCCTTTTCAGTTTAGGCCTAATGCAGTACGAGCCTGAATCATGCATTGCATTAATAATACAAACCTGAATGGATTCTCCTTCTTCTTCCCCTCCCCCCATGAACTCATATCCTGAGGTGGGAGGTAGGATAATAACTACTTCTCAATTTAAAAAAGAAAGAAAAAAAGAATTCTACCCATCCAAAAAAGGGTCTATGATCTTAAATCCCATGAGTTCTCACCTGACCTAGGTTTGGGTGCTAAATAAATAAATGGGGGAAATTGCTGTTATTTAGGAAACAGATACTTTTTTCATCCAACCTTTTCTGGCCCTATAGCTCTGTGTGTGTGTGTGTGTGTGTGTGTGTGTGTGTGTGTGTGTGTGTGTGTGCATAGGCACGTGCAATCCTGGTCACCAGGTTCTAAAACAGAGAAAGAAAAAACAAACCCACAAACTTAGAGGAAAAAGCCTTCTTGGCATTGAGAGATAAGAAGGAAGTTCACAAAAGCATGAAGACTATGGATTTGATTGCCAAATCTGGAAATATTAAAAAATAAGGTTGTCCTTTGAAGCGGATGGTTTTAAGACCAAAAAAGGGAGTTTTCTTTTCTACTCCAGATGATAAACATAGCAGAACTCATTACTCAAAGCAGATGTACGAGTACAAATTAATAAATGAGTTCAAGAAAAAATCCTGCATGGGAGAGCCCTTATAGGTTTTGGTGAAAGTCTAGGGGGCGTCTGTAACCACTGGAGACCAACATCTCAGAGCAGAGTAAAAACCTCTTTGTTTCTGTCATGGTCCTCTGGCTGGTGAGGCCTAGGGACCTTTTCTCAGAATAATGCTTTAAAATGCATAAAATACATTCCATGCGATTACACAGGAAGCCAGTTACACTGAAATAAAATTTTTAAAATTTTTAAGAAGCCTGTTCATAGACATGAGGTTAAGAACTCTAGCTCTGCAACATTGTGTGATGATCAGCTGTGACAGACTTTGCTTTTCTCAGTTATACAATGATCCAAGACAATGCCAAAGGACTCATGATGGGAAATGCTCTCCACATCCAGAACAAGAACTGTGGAATCTGGATGCAGATGGAACCAGACTATTTTTACTTTTTTTTCTTTCTTGAGGTTTTTCCCTTTTGTTCTGATTCTTCTTTCACAACATGACTAATATAGAAATAATGTGATTGTACATATATAACCTATATCAGATTGCCTTCTGTCTTGGGGAGGGGGGAGGGAAGGAAGGGAGGGAGAAAAATTTGGAACTAGAAATCTTACAAAAAATGAATGTTGAAAATTATCTTCACATCTAACTGGAAAAAAATAAAATACTATTAGGGGAAAAAAAGAACTCTACTTTATGAGGGGAGAACATTTTGCAATCCCAAATAGTGGATTAGAAAGGGCTTCATTAAGCACCTGGGAGGAGACAGGGCCTAAATCATGAGGCATGGAAAATACAAAGACCCCAGCGCAACCATCCCTATGTTCCAGAAGCTCAAATACTCCTGGGAAGACACACATAGGACAACACGTATATGATGTACACAAAAGAAAGGCCAGGCAAAAGTCGAAGGAAGGCACTTGTCACCACAGGAAAAATCAGGAAAGGTTTCATAGAGAAGGTGGGATGCAGCAGAGCTTTTGAAGGGATGGCCAGTGCAGAGTGATGGGAGTTGGAGTGGGGTGTGGGGGGCACATGGTATAACAGAAAGGACCCACAACTTAGAGTCAGCTCTGAGTTCAAATCCCAGTTCTGACACTTCCTGGCCATAGTACCAGATGCAGGGAATTTCCCCTCTTCTCTGCCTCAGTTTCCTCTTCCAGATAATCAACTTTTCCCTCTTAGAACACTTTCTTCCCAAGGTTGTTGTAAGGAAGAGGCTTGACCCAGCAAAGGGCTGGGCAGGTCCCTCTGGGAGCAGAGCTGACTCCACAAATCATCCATTACAGTCTCTGCTGGGGAGGAGGGGGTGGGGTGGGGGAGGTCAGGACGCTGACCACAGCTCACATCGAGGCTTCTATTCACCAAGATGTGATCTCACTGCTCTTCCCCTGAGCCCTGGGAGCGCGGCACATGCCACGACTAGCTGGCTCCCACACCACAGACAAGGAACGGGGTTTCTGACCAGATTAATCCATTACCAAGTCCAAGTCTTGTGATTTCTGATTGACAGATGAGAAAACTGAGGCCCAAGGACAATCCTCAGCAAGGCCACGAGTCCAACTCAGGTGTCCTAACTCTAAATGCACAGATAAATGAAGGTGCCCATCGTATTACCTGCTCTTCCTCTGGAGGCTGTGTTACAGAACAAAGAGAAAGGTGCTCATTCCTGATGTGCTGAGCACGAGGAAACATGGCCTGGACAAAGCTGGCTCCTGAAGAGTCTGTTCCTGGTGTTCTGCTCGTGATCACCTGATGATCTGGAAGGACAAATGAGTTACATCGTAAACCTCTCTAGGCCCCATTTACAAGCAATTCTTTCTTTATGCAGCATATTTCTTCCAAACATTGCCAAGTTCTTGATAAGCACACCACGTATGACATGAATATGTCTTATTAATTCTCCTGAATAGTTAAGGAAACAAAAGTATGTGAAGAGATCATTTGCTCTTGTCACAAAGAAACAACTAAACTAAACTTCCCTCATGGGATACAGCAAGCATAATCTCTTCCTGCAAGCCAAACCTCACTGCACATGTGCCAGAGAAAGGAATCTGTTTAATGGGATGTCCAAGCAAAATGACTCTACAGCATCCCTTACCAGTACACGCACGCTTAAAAGCCTCTACAGTAACAAGTGTGGTCCTCACCTGGGTTTCTCTTTTCCAGATGTTAATGAAACATCTGTGCTGATTACAAGGATTTCCGACTCTGAGATCACAGAGTCACTGAAGAACTAACATACAAGTCCACTGTAGAAGGAGTAATCAACATCAATGGCTGCTTGGAGATTAACACCACAATCCAAAGGTGGTCGAACGGTGGTCTGTAGGCCACTGACAGATCTCCAGGGATCCGAAAACAACTCCCAACTCTTCCCAAACATCGCTGCTACCAAGTCTTCTAACAAAAAGATAAGGGGGTGCCCCCATTGGTCTCTTTGGCCATGATTGGCAATAGGAACCTGTTTGTTTGTTTGTTTTTTCACACGGACACTAAATGAATTTGAGTGATCCCCTGAGGAAGAAATATGATCATGGGAACTCTGGCTTAAATAACCAATTGTCAAATGAAGTGACTACAGATTTTTACTTAAACCCATTCATTCCTAAATCAGACTTTTCAAGGAACTTTTTGGTATAAAGAAAACTGAGAATTGCTGAAAGGAAGAACATGCATTTTCTCAAACTGAATCTAATACTTACCCAACACCTGGTCCACAACAGCATGAATAATGAAGGCTAATAAGACCAATAAGAGAATAGAGACCTGTCTCAGAGATGTTTTCATCAGGATTTCATCTCCAAAGATGAGAACAATAAGATGATAGTCAACAGGGTGGAACAGAAATAGTGAGGCCAAGGGGCAGCTAGGCAGCACAGTGGATAAAGTACTGGCCCTGGATTCAGGAGGACCTGAGTTCAAATTTGGCCTCAGACACTTGACACTAGCTGTGTGACGCTGAGCAAGTCACTTAACCCTCACTGCCCCCAGAAAAAAAGACAAAAGAAATAGAGAGACTGGGTCCAAACATGTGTGGCTCTGCTACTCACTGCCTGGGTAGCCTGGACCAAGCTCCTTTATCAATCTGGACCTCACATTTCTCATTTGTAAAGTGAAGTGGCTGGACTAAATGATCTCTAAGCTCTAAATCTGCCATCCTATTATCCTAATAGTTCGCATTTACAAAGCAATGTAAGATTTGCAAGATGCTTTTTTCCACTTAGCTTGTGATATGTAGTGCAAGTACTTAAGCCCCATTCTATAGATTAGGTATAGCCAGGTGGTACAGTGGATAGAGTGCCAGGCTGAATTTCAGGAAAACCTCAGTTCAAATCCTGGTCTCAGACACTCACTAGCTGTGTGACCTAAGGGCAAGTCACCTAACACTGCGTGCCTCAGTTTCCCCATCTGTAAAATGAGTTGGAGAAGGAAATGGCAATCCACTCCAGTATCTTTCCCAAGAAAATCTTCAAAAGGGGTAATGAGGGGAGTTGGACATAACTGAAAACGACTGAACAACAACAGGGAAGGAAACTGAGACTCCGAGTGATTTGGTTAGGGTCACACAGCTTGCAAGTGTCAAAAGCAAAACTCAAAAAACTAAGTCTTCTGACTCCAAGACCAGTATTCTTAGCACTACACCATATAACCTCCCATAGGGAAATGTCTTTCTGTGAGTTTATTGTGAGAGTATTTCTCTTCCATTAATTCTTCAAAATTTTCACACAGTTTGCCACTAGAGAGTCACTGACCTATAATATTTCTTTTGTAAAGGGTCTTGATTATATTACAGTTGGTTAATTCTGGACTGAAAACCATCATTCCCAATAGTTTTTCAACTGGTTATGATTATTTAGCCAAACAGAGGAAAGAGGACGCATGCTGCCACGCAGAATTCCTCCAGTAGTTGATATGGGGCAAAGTCATGTCGCAGAGTTGGACAACCTCAAGGGTAATGGCCTTTCCCAGTAATGTTTGGTCCATTTTCCCTAACAGTGTAGGGGTGGGGGAGAGACTGAAATCTTGGAGTTTGTGGTAGATGTGCACCATGTAGACTTTCAGAGAGAAGACTTCAAAAAGTTCAGAGAAAATATCGTCATGATACTTCAACCTGAGGCTGTAAAAGGGAAGTTGGCTTAAGAGGAACTGAAGACTCACGAATGAAATTCTAACAACCTAATCTCAAATGCTTCTGAAAGAAAGGGGGGAAATGCACGCAGCCACTGATGAGGCTAGAGGTTCCCAATGAGTTCATATTTCTAAAGGGTACATACAAAAAATGAAAGTGAGAGAAGTCCCACAAAAAAGGAGCTTTGTTTTGGGGGGTTTGTTGGGCCTTTTTTGTTTGTTTTTACTATGTTAGGGATAAAAAGGATTTACGAAGGTAGGGGAATGGAGTGAAGGTAGGGATGGTAACAGATGACAGAGAGAAAACCTCCCTCAAAGTCTTCAAACAAAAGATTGGTGGCCACTTCTCCAGATGCTAGACAGCATTTTCTTGGTCAGATATAAGTTGGATTAGATAGCCTCTGGGGTCACATCCACCTCACAGGTTCTTGATTTTGTTAAGCAGAAATATTCAACTTTTTTTTTTATTTCTATTTTCTCCATCAAGGAGAATGATGCCCTGACTGCAAAAGATGGGATAAAGGGGGGCAAAGGGGAATTGAAATCAAAGAGAAGGAAAGAAATAATGAGTCTCCTGGATGATATAAATGAATTCAAGTCCTCTGACCCAGATGAAGTCCATCCACCCTTAAGGGAGCTGGAGAACATGACTGTTAAACTGCTGTTAATGATTTTCCAGGATTTGGCTGGGGGTGGGGGTGGCGGGGTGGGGGGGGAAGAAATCACCACAGGACTGAAGATGGGCAAATGTTACCTTGATTTTCAAAAAAGAGAAGATAATATATTCTGCAAACTATGCAAAACAGCTTAATTTCAAATCCTAGCAAAATCCAGGAGCCAATTATTGAATAGATGATGTGCGAATACTTGGAAAGGTAAAGAAAAATCAGATTGCCTGGATTCAGGAGGACCTGCGTTCAAATATGGCCTCAGACATTTAACAATTACTAGCTGTGTGACCTTGGGCAAGTCACTTAATCCCAACTGCCTCACAAATTTTTTTTTTTTTTAAAAAGACAGCTAAAGATTTTTTATCTATTTTACTACATATCTTAGGTAGCAATCCTTTGCCTAGAACAGGATGCCTGCAAACCACTGCCCAGGGGCTAAATCCAGTCTCTTGACTTTTTTTGTTTGTTTGTTTGTCTGTTTGGGTTTTGTTTTGTTTTTTTTTTGCAGGGCAATGAGGGTTAAATGACTTGCCTAGTGACTGTTTTTTGTACAGCAGAACAAGCTAAGAATATGACTATTCTTAACATATTAGGCTATCCAAAAACAAAAGGCAGGGGCAGCTAGGTGGCTCAGTAGATAATGCATCAGCCCTGGATTCAGGAGGACCTGAGTTCAAATCCAGAGTCAGACACTTGACACTTACTAGCTGTGTGACCCTGGGCAAGTCACTTGACCCTCATTAAGAAGAAGAAAGAGGAGGAGGAGGAAGAGGAGGAGGGGGAGGAGGAGGAGGAGGAGGAGGAGGAGGAGGAGAAGGTGAAGGAGAAGGAGAAGGAGAAGGAGAAGGAGAAGGAAATTTGGCTCAATTTAACTACTGGGCCATAGTCTGCAGACTGCTAGCCTAGAGTCTAGAACACCAACTTTCTGGCATTTAGGTCCTGTGCATTCTGGCTCCAACCTGCCCCTCTAGCTTTATTTCTCATACTAAATGTAGTTATTCAGATCTTCATCCTCCTCTTCCACACCTCCTTACATCTATGAATAAATATGTTCTCTCTATATCTCTGCTACTGAAATCCTCTCCAGCTTCAAGGCTCAGTTCATGCATCACTTCCTCTGTTAGGTGTTCCCTGATCCTATTGGGGGGGGCGGGGGAAGGAGTGTTCTCTCCCTCCTGAAATTTCCTGAAAGTACTTGGGTCTTTCTTTTGTCTTTTTTACAATCTACCATGTATCATTCAATTCATTTCAACAAGGCTTGATCGAGTGCTTATTTTGTGTAAGCCACTGTGCTAGCTTTGAAGTGTTTGTGACTGTCGATGATTATTGAGCTGACAATTAAAAAAATAAAAATCAAAAGGAGAAGAAAAGGAGAAATGAGACTAGAGGCCAAAAGGCCAAACAGGAAGCGATTGCCATTGTCAAGACAAGATAAGTGTGGCAAGAGCCCCTTCATTGGGAATTTCCTAGTTTGGTCTCTCACTCTTACCCCAACCCTTGCAGCCTAGGTGAAGTCATTCAAAAGATGAAGTCTCAGGACCTCATCTCTCTCTTTTCCAAAATGGGGAGGCCGGACTAAATGATATGTAAGGTCCTATGATGTTTAACAAGAGCCTAAACGACGATAAGGGTCAAGTGTGTGAGTGGAGAGGAATGAGTAAACAAGACATCTCCGAAGTAGAAATGAAAGGGTTGTAGGCTGATTCGATATGGAGGTGAGGGAAAGGAAGAAGGTGGTGATGTTTTCTATTCAGTTCATTCTTGGTTTTTATCTTGAAGAAAACATCTAAAGTTTACAATTTCTTCACTTCAAGGACCTCTATCCAGCTAAGTGGATATAACCTGGATTTTTAACATAAAAATATAATACAACTTAGGAAACCATTTTCTGTACATTCAAAGCAGAAAATTGTCCTTTTTACCCCATTCCTAAAAACACTCTGATTATAAGTACCACCGGGTTAGCAGCTCCCCTCATTTTTTTTTTGTGAGGCAACTGGGGTTAAGTGACTTGCCCAGGGTCACACAGCTAGTACGTGTTAAGTGTCTGAGGTCAGATTTGAACTCAGGTCCTCCTGAATCCAGGGCCAGTGCTCTATCCACTGTGCACCTAGCTACCCGTCCCCTCATTTTTTAATGAGGTTCCACCTTCCCGGAGGACATGTTCTTAAGATAATGAATCAGTATTTACAAGGTATTTTGAGATTTAAGGGTAAAAAGGTGCTAAAGACATGAAAAATCATAAATTGGTAAAAAAAAAAATCACTTATAAACAACAAACTCTCAACTAGGGAATGTGGGGAAACTCACTGTTGCTAAAATCAGCTCGGCTATCTGTTACTAAAAGCACCATAATACTAGATATACAATGTGCAGGCCTTCTAATGCATTGACTGGGTATTTGGAGTATTATTCTGATGGATCCCTTACAATGATGAGAGAAATCATCTTCTTACGGGTCTTAACAACTGCTGCATTAGTTCACAGCCCAGCCAATCAAACTTCCCATCGACCCTCAACAAATGTTGTGTCACATTTCTACCAGCCTGTGTGCTTGGTTCAGAATGAATTCCATCTAGACCAGCACTACGTGACTACAACAATATCAAGTACTTGAGACTTCACCAAACTGGTGTTACAGTCGGGTCTTTTCATAAAAGCCGCCATGTATGCTTTAGAGGTGCAAGCATTTCAGTCCTCCCTCTTGTTACCTTGGTGCGAGCACAACCAATCAGCATAAATGTATTGGATGCTCTGTTATGGGCCCTCCTCGCTGAACTCACTTGGGGATCCCATCCATGGCTATGAATTGAGTTATGTATGTTCCCACATATGGATCTCAAATCTCTATATACCCAGCCCAGCTGGGTGGTAGAGAGAGGGCAGGACCTGAAGTCAGGAAGACCTGAGTTCAAATTCAGCCTCAGATACTTACTAGCTGTGTGACCCTGGGCAAGTCACTTAACCCTCATTGCCCTGCCAAAAAAAAAAAGTCTAAACAGCTTGGGCAGGTTCACACTGCTAGTGTCTCAAGCAAGATTCCAACTCAGGTCTTCCTGCTATCAAGTCCTGCATTCTCTCCATTATTCTGTCTGCCTCAAGGGGCCTCATCCAGCTCAGAATCTATGATCTTATGATCCCATTTCTAAAATTCAACTAATACCTCACCCCCGTCCCAAACTCAGCTTCCCTCCAAACTTCCGTATTTCTACTGGTCGGTAAGCTCAAAGCCATTTTTGCCTCTTTCCTCCCCCACTTCACCCATAGCTGTCATATACAGCCTCTGTCTTCCCTCTTCTCTCCACTCACTCAGACCCTCGTTATCCCCTGACTGAATTATATTCAGTTTCCTAAAGAGTCTCTCTATCTCATTTCCCTACCTCCTTCACTCAATCTTCCACACAACTACCAAAATAAGCTTCCTGACGAGGCAGAGGTCTGACCATTGGTCTCCCTGCACAAAAACTTCCCAAAGCTCTCAACTGACTCCAAGATTAAAAAAACAAAAAACTCTCCTCAGCCTGACACTCATGGCCTTCCATAGTCTGCTTCCAAATTCCTTTGCAGCTATCCTTCCTCACAGACTCTCCATTCCGAACTAGAGTGTTAGCTGTCACCCAAACTCAATGTTCTATCTTCCATCTTGGTAGATTTGTCTGAGTCTTTGTCCATGCCTTCCTCATCTCCTGCTCTCAGAACTGTTGTCTGCCTTCAAGGCTCAGCTCAGGTGTTCCTTCCTACACAAAGCCTGGCCTGATCCCCCAGGGATGATGGTGGCCTCTCCATCCACGAATTAACCATGTATATGTCATATCCCCCCCCCAATAAAATGTAAGCTACATGATCATCTCTTAGGTCCTTGGCTCTGCAAAGTTTTATTGGCAACAGTGCTAGACACTCTGACTTGTGGCCTGGGTGGGACCTGGGATTTCATTGGTCAGGGAACTTTGAGTGAGGAATTTCTACTTTCAATGCAATTTACACCTTCTCTGCAATTTAGAGTCTTCAAGAGCTACCTCAGATTATTGGAAGGTGGGAGCTGCCTACCTTAGCACTGAGAAGGTGAGACTTAACCAGGGTCACACAGCCAGGATATATCTGAGTTAGAACTTGAATGCAGGTCTTCCTGGCTCTAAGGCCAGCTGTCTAACATGCCGTCTCTGGAATTTTCTCTAAAATGTCTTGGCCATTCAAATACTATTCCCTTTTGTAACAGAAAGTCATCATTTTTTAAATGTCAAAAGACAATGCCAGGAGCAGCTAGGTGGCTCAGTGGATAAAGCACTGGCCCTGAATTTGGGAGGACCCGAGTTCAAATCCGGCTTCAGATACTTGACACTTACTAGCTGTGTGACCCTGGGCAAGTCACTTAATCCCCAGTGCCCTGCAAAAAAAAAAAAAAAAAAGACAATGCCACAGAAATGACTCTCTCTCTCTCTCTCTCTCTCTCTCTCTCTCTCTCTGTCTCCTCTCTGTTCTTCTCTGTCTCTGTCTCTGCTGCTCTCTCTGTCTTTCTCTGTATCTTTTTCTGTCTGTGGGTCTGTCTCTCTCCCTCTCTGCTTACAGTTAATTATGGACCTCTTCTAAGCTTTGGACAGATATAAGGGGAAAACTTTATTGAGTAATACTCTACACCTTTCAAAATTAGAGACGATCTCCTTGCAATAGTTTTTTCTTTCCTTTACAAAAATATTTTTAACAAACAATTAACCTCTGGCAGAGCAAAAAGCAAAGAGAAAAAGATTTCTTTTTCAGTGTGGTAATGTTGAAAATGGCAGATCGGAGCAGAGCCAAGAATTCAGGGTGGCCCAACACCCTGCTTAGGTAGCCAGAGCCTTTCCACAGCCCTATGCATGTGGCAATCTAAATTTGCCACATAAGTGTTCATCTCATCCTTTTTCTGTTTCTATTTTTCATCAGAGTCCTTTCCCACTCTTTCATCTCCTCCCTAATGCTTCTTACTTTGAAATAAGTGTCAGACATAATACACTTTATAAATCTAACAGCAATATTTCAGAGAACAAGGAGGTTATTGAGCCCTGAAAGAGCTTTTCTTTGGGCATTTCTGAGTCCAAACTTCAATACAGATGAAACAAAAGTTTTTCTAAAGGTTTTAAAGGGTTTCATTATTCTGCAGCAATGGAATTTCAATTTCCTTTTGATACAAAACAGGCAAGCTTCCAAGAGATGGCCCTTCTAAGACCACCACGGCAGCCAGTATCTAATTTCAGATCTAAGAAAAAGGTTACATTCCTTGAAAAGGTTGAAGCTATTGATTCCTTGAAAAATTAGATACTAACCATTGCCTGATTATGTCTTTCCCAGAAAGCAGTGATATTTCTAAGAGAAGTGGAGCAAATTTCCTTGATTCTGGTAGAAAAGCCTTTAACCCTAATAGATGGAAATAAAACCAGCCAACTTTCGATATGGATGGGCGGGCCACTTGCATCCAAAGCTCAGTTTTCACAGATCTAGACAACCATCATTCAGGTCACGTGACCAGGCCCTATCAGAAACTTTGGCACAATTGCTCTGCAGTTGTCAGGAACACATATTTCACAAACATCTCAGTGAAGAGACACTGGATTTATTGCTAGAAGAAGGGGGGAAATCATGACTTTAAAATTCTGTGCATCTCTAGGGAGTTGCAAAAATCTTGCAGCAAAGAGAATAGGAGCTAAGTCCTCATGCCTGTCACAAGATTAGGCACCATTCAAGTCAGGGGCTGCTTGTACGTTCACACTCTTGGCCAGGGGCGACCGTCTTCCAGGACAGTAGTGTCTGCTCTGGCTTTGTCCACCAAGGCAAATTCCCTACACTGCTCCTTGATCACATGCCCCTCGGTAACTAGCCTCCCCCAAGGTGGTGGTTGCTGGAATTAAATAAGCAATTTAAAAACCGATCAATCATAAATCAGAATAGACCCAAAGAAACCAAACCCAGCAGACAAATGTCTCTTCTAAATTCCCTTTTCAGTGCTCTGAATTCCAACTGTTTTATGGTCTTCATTTGAAAGGGCATGGGGAGGAGAGGATTACCTCAGTCTGGGCAGCCAGGAATAATTGTGCTTTCCCTGGGGCTAGGGGATAATTGACTCATTATTCACAGCAGCTCTCAACCTGCCAAGGCACCACACTCACAAGGTGGCCTGGAGAATGTGTGACAGAGTCCCTAAATGAGGGGCATGAGAGCAGCAAGTTAAGAAGGGGATGAACTTTGAAATGGCTAGTGGAAGTCACTTAACAGCAACAGACGGTGAGAAGGGGGGAGCCTGGGAAGGCTGGAAGTCAATCTGGGTGAGTGCTGAGTGACTTCTGTGACTCATGCTACAAAGAGGTCGGCTGTGACATCTCTAAAGATGGCAATTAAGAAAGCTATGTCCACCTCGGTCTTTTTCCTTTTCTCTACAGACGACCAAAGGCCTACTTTGGCTCTCCTCTGCCACCTCTACTATGTCTTCCCTTTTGCTTCTGATTTAGAATGCTCTGTGGAGAAATCCTGTCCTCTCTGGCTGCAGTCATAGCCCAGGATAATGGCGACCATCACTGGGGGCTGTGAGAGACTCCAAACATGCCGCTAAATTCAAACTGGACAGGCCTCCAAGGACAGAGGTTCTTAACCTGGGCTTCGTGAACCCGGGTTTTTTAATACATATTTTAATATATACTAATCCAATGTAATACATGCCGATCTAATTGGTTTCCTTAGTAATCCTAGGTATTTTATTTTGTGCGCTTAAAATCACTTTTCTGAGAAGGGGTCCGTAACAAAAAGTTTAAGAGCTCCTGTCTTAAACACTTATGAAACATTAATTGTATTAAAATTATTTGATTCCACGTGGGAGATTAATCTACTTGAGAACAAGGATTGCCCAGTATTCATCATGGTATTTCTTTCTGTACATTGCAATCAATTAACAAGTGTTTATTAAGCACCTACTATGTGCCAGGCACTATGCTGGGTGTTAGGAGTACAAGCACAACAATTAAATAATCCCTACCCTCAAGGAACTTACATCCTTGCCTGCTGGGTGATACTTACTCTCAGATCTTCAGAATCAATCAAGAAGCATTTATTAAGTGCCTACTATGTGCTAGGTCCTCTACTGGGCACTGACAATAAAAAGACAACCAAGGAATCTTCAGCTTCCCTTTGCCCCCAGCCCCATTTGGAGGGTAGAAAAATCAGCTTAGGCGATACCCTGGGAGGCAGCCACAGAGTAGTAGTCCTCACCAAAAAAGAGAAATAACCCTCCTTGCATGACTTACCTCATAGGGTAGGTGTGAAGGAACGAATCAGCTGATGTGTACAGCATAGACTGCGTAGTGTCAGGTCAGTTATTTGAATCCCACTATAAGTACTTGTACACAGAGGTGTTGGAAGTGCTGATCCACTAATCATCATATGCACAGATTCACAGGGCTGAAAGACACCCTGGAAATCACCCAGTGTAACCTTCTCCTTTTGAAAATAAGGGAATTAAGGACCAAGGACAGCGAATCATGCCAAATCTCAGGAGTTAATGGAAGAAGTGGGATGGGAATCACGGATTTGGTATGCAAAGCCAAAGAAAGATATTTCAGGGTTGCAGCTGACCGGCTCTCTTCTTTTAGTTGACCACAATGATAAAAACTAAAGAACTTCCAACTCCTAGTTTTCCAGACCAAAGAAAATGAAGCAATACTGAGTCAGTAGGATGTTATCCAACCCACCAGTCCATCATCTAGTAACTAAATGCCTGTGAGGCACCTAGTATATTGTTAGGTTCTACATAAGAAATAGAGAAGGCAAGAAAAAGCAGACTGAGTACAGGAAAAATGGAAGCCATGATCTCTGCCCACAGGACCATGAAGTCATGGGCACAGTTCTATAAGGCTTGAGGCAGAAAATTTGAGGAGAAAAAGGCAGTGTGACATAGTGGAAATACCACTCGGATCTTACCCAGAGGACCTCAGGTCAAATCCCAATTCTTCCTTTTAATATCTGTGACTCTGGGCAAACTTCACTTCTCTGGATAAAAAATGTTCTTAGTTCTAATAGGAGAGACCTGAACTAGATAATCTCAGAGGTTCCTTCAAGCTATGATATCCTCTGATGCCATGAGTTTCTCTCAGGGATACCTCTGACAAAAGCCAGACAATTCCTTGGACCATACATCTCCCTAGGAGGCAATAATCTTTTACTTCACAAGCTTCTAGCTAGAAACAGAAATGTCAAATAAAATCATATTCAAAATACCTCATTTTCCACTGTCAACAATAACTGTCAATTATAACTGCCTTATAATGAATGGTAAACTACAGCCCCACTTGTCCTTCCAAATCCAATTCTGAGTACAATCCAGAAATGTATGATGCCAAAGAAGCATCTTTTTGTCAAATCATATAGATACTGACCGGTGAGAGCTACTGGGCACTATATATAAGTAATATTCATACACAGAGTAGCTTGGTCCCTCCACCAGGGGCCAGTGTAGGACTATCCCTTAGAAGTTGTTCTCTATCCAAGTGGTTCTCAAAATTTTGGTCTCAAGACCCCTTTACAATCTTTTAAAATTGTATTTGTTTGTTTGTTTATTTATTTATTTTGGGGCGGGGCAATGAGAGTTAAATGACTTGCTGAGGGTCACACAGCTAGTGTCAAGTGTCTGAGGCTGGATTTGAACTCAGGTCCTCCTGAATCCAAGGCCGCTGCTTTAATCCACTGTGCCACCTAGCTGCCCCCAAGACCCCTTTATAATCTTAAAGATTATTGAGAGCCCCAAAGAATATTTGTATTAGATGAGATGTATAACAAATCTGTCAACATTTATGATATTAGAGATTAAAATGGATAAGTAGTTAACATTTATTTAAAATAACAATAATAAACCTATTACATATTAACACAAATAATATTTTCATTAAAAAATATTGAAAAGAGTGGCACTGTTCTGCTTCTATTGGCAGGTCTCTTTAACGTCTGGCTTAATAGGAAATGGTTAGATGATCAGTTTCTTCAGTCAATTTGTTGTAATATATCATTTTGGTTAAACTATATGAAGGAATAGAGGCATATAGTTGGAAAGGCGAGGAGTACTCTAATAAGTGAATAACATTTTAGGATTATTATGAAAACAGTTTTGAGGTTGGCAGTTCAAAAGTGCCTGGGGTGGGGGCAGCTAGGTGGCGCAGTGGATAAAGCATCGGCCCTGGATTCAGGAGGACCTGAATTCAAATCCAACCTCAGACACCACTGAATTCCATCCCATCGTTTTACAGATGAGGAAACAGGGTGAGAAAGGTTGGGGTTTGTGCAGGGTCACATGGCTGCTGAGTATTTGAGGCAAGATCTGAACTAGGTCCTTCTTGACTGCCCCCAATAGCTGTCTCGGTCTCCCCTCCTTTGGGGAGAGATTGAGGGCCACTTCTTGGTCTCCCCTCCGGTCAAACACGGCCTTCTGGCATCCTGACCTCTCAACCCTCTTGACAGGGGCTCTCCCAATGATCTCTACAATGACAATATATTGCAGAGAGCAGCAGCCTTGCAAGAGGAGTGTGCTATTGCTCCGATCCTTTATTCCATTGTGTGCTGGACAGAGAAGTAAAGGTCATAGATTCTCAGAGCAAAGCACCATTCATTCAGTTTGCATCTCTTCTGCATAGCCTTTGTTCTTTTCATGAATGCTATGCCCCTGAGAGGATGTAAGCTCCTGGAGGAAAGGGATTGTTTTATTTTTGTCTTACATCCCCAGTGCCTGGCATATAGTAGGTGCATAAAAACGCTTGGGGATTAGCATGAGGGCCAAGGCACACTGCCAGGAAAAACTGGCCCGTGAACCTCATTGGGGATCCATTGCAGCCGGTATTTGTCACTTTTACCCACATCATCAGGGAAGGGGGACTTTTTTGTTTGTTTGTTTTTTTAGTGAGGCAATTGGGGTTAAGTGACTTGCCCAGGGTCATACAGCTAGTAAGTGTTAAGTGTCTGAGGCCGGATTTGAACTCAGGTCCTCCTGACTCCAGGGCCGGTGCTCTATCCACTGCGCCACCTAGCTGCCCCAAGGGGGACTTTTTTAACTTGTGTTTGGAACAACTTAATTTGGGACATAAGAGAAGTCTCCAGTGAGGAATGAGTCGTTTCGCAATTAACTACAGAGTCATTGATGTCAATCAGGTAACAAGCACTTATTGAATACCTAATATGTGCCGAGCACTGAGGAGCCAAAGAAAGGTAAAAAGCGCCATCCCCTGTGCTTTAAGGAGATCCCATTCTAATGGGGAGGACAGTGAGCAAACAACTATGGGAAGGCATATAGACAGCAGCTAGAAGGTGACCTTAGGAGAAAGGCCCACACCAGAAGAAAGACAGGGAGGGGCTCCTGCCAAAGGTGAGATCTGAGCTCATCTCAAAGGACAGCAGAGGAGCCCTGAGGCAAAAATGAGGAGGAGCAGCATTCCAGCCATGGGGACAACCATTAAAAAGACAAAGAAGTGGATAAAGCACCTGCCCTGGAGGCAGGAGGACCTGAGTTCAAATCCAGCCTCAGACACTTAACACTTATTAGCTGCGTGATCCTGGGCAAGTCACTTAAGCCTCATTGCCCCACCAAAAAAAAAAAGTCAAAGAGTAGGGAAGTGGATGGTCATCTGCAAGGAACTGCGAGAAGGCAGGTAGAGCTGAAACATCAAGAACAAGTTGGGGAATGAGGGGCAGAAGACTGGAATGGTAGGAGGGGGCCCAGTTGTAAGGAGTTTGAAGAGCCAAACAGAGAATTTTATAGCTGATCCTCAAGTTTATTAAGTAGGGGGTTGATACGGTTACACCTGTGCTTTAGGAGCACTGTCCACTTTGGTGACTGAGGGGATGGTTTTGTCCCCAGAGAAGACCTCTTTGAGACCTCCAGAGTCCTTGAATATCTTAGGTACCTATGTAGTGTGAGGTTTCAAATCTAAACTGTGGTCGCCTCAAATGAGAAGCTTGAGCACCAGTCCTGGGGCATTAAACATTTATTAAAGCACACTGATATTCCCACGGAGTTCAGAAAGTTAAGAAAAAAGCCTATTTAGCCTAGAGTTCCAGCCTGGTCTGGTTCTTCCTCAAGTCCTCTGCCCCAAGCCTGCTTCCATCACAAACTCTCTCCAGCAAGCTGATTGTGGAAGCTTTTTATAGGTCTGGAACAGAGGCGGTCCTTACACGCTGCTTCAAGCTGACTGGTCGGCATCCTCCAAATCCATTGGTTCTGAAGGTGTTCTCAAGGTGTGTTAACTCGAAGCAGGCTGATCAGCAGTGAATCCCTCTCACTTGAGTCAATCAGTCTAGATTACTCTCCAGGTGGGTCTTTGAGTGTCTGCTAAATCTCATGATTTCATCACAGTATGCTGATACCAACCTGTTTCAACCATACAGGGATACGTTCTTCCCTCTTGATCACAAACCAATTCTTCTGCATTGAGGATGTACTAGAAGCATTCTACATTGTTCCGAATGACCCAAGTCAAGCCTTTGGTAGGATACAAAGGCAAACTCAAAGGACAGACAGTAGAGATATTCAAGTTCTTCCAAGGAATCCCTAAGACATACTTCACAGAAGTCTTAGATTAAAGGAACACAGTTTGAACAGCACTCCATCATTCCTTTTTTTGGGGGGGGAAGGGGGGGTGTGAGGCAATGAGGGTTAAGTGACTTGTCCAGGGTCACACAGCTAGTAAGCATCAAGTGTCTGAGGCCACATTTGAACTCAGGTCCTCCTGAGTCCAGGGCCGGTACTTTATCCACTGTGCCTCCTAGCTGCCCCAACTCCATCATTCTTGTTGCTCTTTTCAGAGATACTGGGTAATGTATTCATTCTTGGAGAGGTATCCAAAGAGAATAAAATATCCCAAATACAGTCCTATCAAAATTATATAAAGGGTGATTAACAGGGCCTCTACCCATTAACTACCAGATAAGCCAAAAATCATGAAGAGGTCTGATGTTTTAGTAACTTTTGAGTATGATGCTCTGGTATTGTAAATTAAAAACAAAAAATAAAGGGGTTATTAAGTATTGAAACCCCTTCACGAGGGCAGCTAGGTGGTGCAGTGGATAAAGCACCAGCCCTGGATTCAGGAGGACCTGAGTTCAAATCTGGCCTCAGACACTTGACACTAGCTGTGTGACCCTGGGCAAGTCACTTAACCCTTACTGCCCTGCAAAAAAAAAAAAAAAAAAAGGAAAAGAAAAAAGAAACCCCATTCATGATTTTGTGACTTTGGGCCCACCTTATATACTCCCTTTGCAAACCTTAAAAAAAAATTTCTTTTTTACTTCTGATATCTAGCATTTGGATGTCTTAGAAGCCTGTGATCAAGGAACAATAATTCTACAAAATCAAATAGCTAAGATGTTACAAAGAAATGGGTGTAAACTATCAACAGAGATTAGATGATTACCAAATTCAACAGAAATTGTGCCTCAATGTACGGAGAGCATCATTGAGTGAACTGGGAAATGAAAGTAAGATTCTTAATCCACAATTCCTTAAGCTCCCTGCTATAATAATAGGATTTCAGCTGCATATATGGAAAACACAAACAAAATTATTCTCCCATGTGCTAATGAAGCAATAAAATTGAGAAGGCACAATGGCTATTGAGAGCAGTTTTCAAACTGGCAATATTTTGTCTTTTCTTGCCCAGAATCCAGGTAGATTAAATAATAAACTATATGACACTGAAAATATACACTGAAACCAGATGCTAGACACCTGATATTTTGTTCTTTGTGTAAGCATATGGCTTTGCTTCTGACAGCTTCCTGTTTGTGTCTTTTTTTGTTCAGTTGACCATTTCAAAGAAAATATTATTGTTCTACGGTTGAAAGGACATTCTGCTCAAAATCACTCACATCTGAATATGTGCCCATTGGGTTGAATCACACAACATATGCTTAGGACCACTTCAGGTGGCTGACTGAGCAATCTTCCATTTTTCCACAAAAGAAGAAAACATAATAACCATGGCTAAAAATAATTCTCAAGTGGGAAAGAAAATATGTAAAAAGTAGCTATTTTTCATGTTGCTTCAATTGGGGAGAGAGATTAATAGACAGATACAGATCAGTGGTGGTTATATGAACAACAGTACTAAGGTCTGACCTATATTTTATTGAAGTTAAAAATTTCATTGGCCAGAAAAGGCTTGGGCTCTCCCACTCTCCCACTCTCCCTGGCTCTCTCTCTCTCTCTCTGGCTCTCTCTCTTCTTTGCCTCTGGCTCTCTCTGTCCCTGTCTCTGGCTCTCTCTGTGTGCCTCTCTGTCTCTGTCTCTCTATATATATCTGTGTCTGTCTCTCTGTCTCTGTGTCTGTCTCTCTGTCTCTGTCTGTCTCTCTCTGTCTGTCTCTCCATCTCTCTGTCTCTCTCCTCTCTTCTCTCTCTGTCTCTCTCTTTCTTATAGATCCCTGTTTTACAAGGACAAAAAGGATTATCTATAACGTAGAGACAGAATCTGGCAAGATGAATCCTAATATTTGCCTAAAACAAACAATTATATGATTCTTATAACATCTGGCTTAATTGAGAGAAGGCATATTTTTAAAAGTTACCTCTTGTAATAGCAGCACTATATTACAAAGTGACAGCAGAGGAGATAAATTTAGTGATTAAAATTCAAAATGTTGGAAACAATGAAGTGTTTTCTTTCCTTAAACAATTACATCTAAGCTATATCAGATATAAGGAACTAATGAGTATCTACAGGACAAACTGTCATGTGAACAATGGCTATGAATTGTAACAAGTGTGGCTGGAGATTTATGCCGAATTATTTGAAACAAAGGGCCTCCGTCAGCTCAAAATCTGTCATAATTTGAAGTGGGAAAATTCCCTTCTGCAACTGAAACAGCAGATTTTCTGTGTTTCATAAATTGTCTGATTTGTTCCCTAACAGTGGTGATTTGGTGATGAAAAAAGAAATAAAGAAGCAAGAGAGAACTGCTTAATTACAATTTGCAGATGTTTCCCCAAAGAGAATGAACAGGTTAATCCTGCTGATGCCATATCTTTGCCCAGGAATCTGTTAGAAATTAGTTCATTTCTTTTGTCCCTAGCTTTGTTCCCTTCAGTGTTCCTCCTGATTGTTGATTTTGCATTGTGACAAAGAGGTTACATACAGAGAGCTGCTGAATTTCTGATCGATAGAAAATTACAAACTGTTTTTTTCCCTCTCATTTGATTTTTTTTGGGGGGAGGGAGGCAATATGACAAAACCCATAAGTAAAAAAAAAGCCCTGAAATGACACTGTTTCCTTTATTCTGGGATTTGCTCAACTTCCCTTGGGATAGCAGATTAATTGAATTAGTTTTATTGAACTGCCTACTTGTTTTTATTGGCAAGTCTACACATATGATGCCTCTAGAAATTTCTCATGGGGTTAACACTGTCCCATCGGTCTATTTTTTAAGTTGAAGTAAGTTTATTACAATTCGATGTGTTATTTCTTCAGTGCCTTTTTTTCTGCTAAAACTCACATTTGCAAAAGTATTTCCAAAGCTGGCTTTAATTTTTTTTTTTTCAAAAAGGAAGCAGTAAGAAAGACGCTGGCAGAGGGACTGTGAGCTCAAAACACTGCTCAATATTCAGCAGGGAATTAAGTGACTGATAACAACAGACCAGAGAAGGTGGCTGGAGGGCCACCTGGGAGCCTCCAACTGGTCAGTCCGTTCCCAGCTTCCTCTGGTCGGCAAACTGCCAGATGCAGAGAGAACAAAACACTGGTAAGGCTGTTGTTCTCAGTCGAGCCCTAGATAGGAAACAATAGCAAAAGGGAACCCAGCAAGGATTATTATTCTGTTGGCTTTTTTTTTTAATAAAGGAAAGCTGTTTTTATGCTCTACTGAAATTCCCTTCCTGCTCTGAAATTGGTAAGAGGCCCAGCTGCTTTCTGATATGATTCTCGGTGGTGTGGTGTTTTTCTACAGCCGATTTCAAATTTATTCTTCAGATTGGGAAAAAGCCTCTCTTTGTATCCCACAGAAGTTTAAAGATACATTTTTGTGTTCAGACTCAAAACAGTTTGGGGCACCCAAGTGAGATGGGTCAGGTTGAGGTAGGCGGTGAATACGGCTAAATTTCAGCCACTTATTCAACATTCATCAAAGATCTGAGTTCCTGATATGTACTAGGCTAGGGACCTGGAAAGCTACAAACACAAACAGTAGTGCTGCTCTCAAAAAGGTTAGGGAGGTCGGCTAGGTGGTGCAGTGGATAAAGCACTGGCCCTGAATTCAGGAGGACCTGAGTTCAAATCTGACCTCAGACACTTGACACTAGCTGTGTGACCCTGGGCAAGTCACTTAACCCTCATTGCCCCTCAAAAAAAAAAAAAAAAAAGGTTGCAGAGACACTGAAGAGGGAAAACTGTTTATACTATATGGTGTGACATGGGGTATCACCAATCTGATTCTTAATTCCTTTCTCTCAAGTTTTCCAATGGAAATAGTTGAATCAAAAACTAAACCCCAGTTCCAAGATTTTAAGCTCTTAAGGAAATAAGGAAGAAAATTCACTGGTAAAAAGTAAGACCTTCAAAAGATCTCCTAAGCAAGTTCTGTACAGCCTAAATAAAGATAAGGGTTGAACAATTACCTGATGATCTGAGGGAATGTAGAGTGGTCCAATCATTAAAGAATAAGTCTATCTGAATTTCTTGCCTATCCAGTCCCAAATCAATTCTGACCTTCGTTATGACTGCAGAGACCAGGTTTTTAACGTGTTACTCAAAGGACCACCAAGCCTTGCTATCCAGATACCAGGCAACTGAGCCCCATAGACTACGGGACCTGACCATCTACAACCCTCTGCCCTTGATTTATCCTATGACGATCTAAACCCTATCCTATGACGATCTACAACCCTCTGCCTTGATTTATCCTATGACTCATCTAAAGCCAAGACAGTCTTACCTTTCTATTTTATCTTTGGGACTTAGCACAGAGCTCTGCACATAAAACATAATACATTCATTTCCTTTTTCATTGATTCATCAAAATAGTTCCTTAAAAACTAAAAGTCTGAGTAAGGTAATAAAGCAGAAGTGTATGGACTCAACCTTCTGCAGGTTATATTCATTCTTTTTGATCAAAGAGAAGATGACATGAACTCAACTTTTAAAAAATGCCGATGACCTGAAAATCCTCAATCCAAATCAGTTTACAAATCACAAGACAGAACAATTTGTTTCTGAATATTCAGACACACAATAATCAGACTAAAGGTGAAACGTATTCAAATATTAAATCCTGATGGAAGGATATCCAAAAAGGAGGAATTTTGTTTTGTAAGAAGGCTATAATTTAAAAAAAAAACAATAAAAAGCCTGGAAGCCCAATGAACTCTAGTGAAATTCAGACTAACAAAACCACTGGAAACAAAATTACACTTAAAAATCATAAAGTCTTGAACCGAAGCATAAAAAACAATATTCATGGTTATGAATATAGAAAGAAATGAGAACAGTGTGGATTGCACAGGAAGAATACTAACCAAACACACACACACACACACACAGAGCTGAAAATGGGAACCATTGGGAAAAGCAGAATCTTTTAGAATCAGAAGAATGGATACTGAGAAGCAAAGAATGGATAAATTATTTAAAGGCTAATCAGAGGGGTACAGGAGATTCATCTCCATCCCCAAACCATTGACAGATAATCAGTAAAAAAGACAACTTTCTGGAAGCTGACTTATATTTTAGGCTGAAGCATGAAATCAGTGCAACTAGCCTTCTTTGTGAAGAATGAATTGAGTGATATTGAAGCGAATATAACTGATGCAACCCTTCATGGTCACCAGATGCAATAAAATGGGGTTGAAGAGGTTTAATGCCAGTTTCTAAGCCACTGATTTCCTGAATATACAATTTCTCTGTGTGAGCAATATGACCAACAATTACAGTTCTGAAAGGTGGACTGAATGCTTCCCAAATTGGGTCATGTGGTAATTCTGGTATGGACTAAAATGAAAGGAAGTTTTCTAGGATTTACAACAGTTGAGAACAGCCCCTAAGCCACATATGAACAAAGCACCATCAGTGGAGTGCTGTTCCTCAAAGATTTGTCTACATTAGCACAAAAGTAAATGAAAATGAGGTAAAAATAAAATGAAAATGGTCATTGCCAACGAAGGCATTTTATGACCTAGTAATTATGGTTCAAGCAACACTCAAGTCAATGGATCTATTTGATATCAAAAGTTCTGTATTTTTTGATTCTATACTCCAGTCTATGAGTTTCTTTAAAAAGAGTAAACATAACAAAAAAACAATAAATTGAGAATGTTAAGATGGTTTTAAAAGGAAAATGGCATTTTTCATTACGTGGATAATCTAAAGAATTGATCGATCAATAAGCACTTACTAAGCACCTACTCTGAGCCAGGCATTAGGCAAGGTGCTGGGGATATGGAGACAAAACCTCTTAAATCTCTGCCATTAAGGCAATTACAAAGTAAATACAAGGGGATTTTAGTGAGGAGGCACTAACCTGTTGTTGTTTAGTTGTTTTCTGTTGTGTCCAACTCTCTGTGACCCCATTTGGGATCTTCTGGGCAAAGATACTGGAGTACTTGCCATTTCCTTCTCCAGCTCATTTTACAGATGAGGAAACTGAGACAAACAGGGTTGACTAATTTGCCCAGAGTTATATAGTTAGTACATGCCTGAGGCTGGATTTGAACCACCTAGCTGCCCAGGGAAGCACTGATACCTACAGGGAAAGTCCTCAGATAGATGGTGACACTTGAGCTAAGCCTGGAAGGAAACTAAGGATTCTAAGTCACCAGGCTGGGGTGGGTGATGGAAATGGAGTGGAAGCTATGCTTGGAGGGGAGGCCGTGCAAAGGCTCAGAGATGGAAGATAGGACTGTCATGTATGATGAATAAGAAGAAGGCCAATGTGACTAGACAGCAGAGGAGGAAGGGATATAATGGGTAATAAGCCTGGAAAGGTGGGTTGGAACCAAGTCTCTAAAGACATCTTTAATGAAGCATATCCACAAAGTAGTTAAGATTTAAAGGAATGAAACTTAGTCATTTACATTAGTAGGCCTCCACCAGTCGCAGACGACCTTGGATCAGCACCTTGAAGAGCCACAGGCCACGGTGTGGCTGTGCAGTCTGATACGGGAGCCGCAGCTCCTGAGTGACTGCTCTATCCCGCGTTGTATCTACCCCATGAGGAGTAGCTGGAGTGTCCTCTGCAGGGCGCTGGCCTGGGCAGATCAATATGGAAAACAAGCTGTTGCCCAAGCAGCAGGTTTTCCCTCTCCTCGACACTGGTGGATCCAAAGGAGAGGCAGAGCCAGTACAGTTTGGCACCAGTGCCGCTGCAGGAGTTGCCAGAGGGATGTGATATCCAACATCCAACTGCCTAAGGGACTCCGACTCCTGGTTTTTCCTCGGGGTTAACTCCCGAAGCCTTTCCCATAGATGGGTATAGCCACAAGGCAGCGGAGGTTTAAAATCAGGGTTCCTTCCCCTAGGCCGGTTGCCTGCCAAGGCTAAGGAGCCCCACCTGCCTAAAGTGACTGGTTTTAGGGCGCCAGTGACTCTCCTTCGCCCCTTCTCCTGTTGGTGGAAACAGTTCTGCCACGAGAAAGCCAGCAGTTGGGCTTCGGTCATCAGAGGCTATTTGAGACGCACGCCATTGGAGCGTTTTATAGAGAGTGGGAGCTTGTCCCCACTCCCACCCCGGCATGACCAACCTTTGGAACAGTATCCCTGATAACAGTATTAGTGTTCTTATAATTATATGCAACACATATGATTAAATATATAGGCCATATAACAATAGAAACTTACATTTATATGTGGTTTTTTGAGGTTCACAAAACGTTTTCACAACTTTGTCAGACAGGCAGTACACGTATCATTATGCCTATTTTACAAATGAGTAACTTGAAGCGTGGAGAGAAGGAACTTGCTCATGGTACCTAACTACTAAATGGCAGAGCCTAGATTTGAACCCACGTCTTCAGACACCAAGTTCTGTGTTCTTTCTGCTATAAAGTCTTCACTAATGAATGATGCCAGACTCTACCTCTTTATGATACATTTAAAGAAAGGCCTGGACATCAACTAGAGAATCACAGACACTAACCATGTTTTTGCCATTCAGAAATGTTGAGTGAATCATCTATTAAACGATGCATTCTGAGCTCAATATTTATTGTCAGCTTAGCCCAGTTCAGCAAGTCAGAGGTGCTAACTAATAAAAACTGCAAAAACTAGTTAAAATAAATCTACCATAGGTGAGAATTATATTACAATATTAACAATTTCAAACTGATTTCCAAAATTCTGAATCAGTAATGTGAATTTCTTTTAATAAAGCTATGGTTTAATTTTTTTCCGGGAAATATTTTTAATAGGATTACTGACCCTTTTAACAGTCTTGGAAAGAAAATGAATCCCATGAGCATCCTGGCGTATAAGTATTATAACAATAAATAGAACAGTCCCTCTTTTTGAATTGAAATGGTAATAGACTTGGGAAACTAAACTTACTAGAGAAATATGCAAACGTATGCAGGCTGATAACCACTTTCACACCAAACTGATTCTCCTGTGTATCAGTGAAGGAACAGAACCCAGTAAGACAAATGAAGGGCTTGTGAAAATGAAAGAATGAGGTCTTCTGGAGCAATGGCATTTGTGTCCTCCTACCAACACAGATGGAATATGAATCAGCCACTTTCACAGGGGTCATTTAGGTTGCCCGCCACCTGACCTTTGGGTCCTACAGTTGAGACCAGTCTAGCTCTTCAGAAAATTCTTAAATGTTTCAGAAAAGAAAATGAGAGTTTACTAGTTTAAGACATGTTTTTGCACTTAGAACTCAGAAATACTTTGTGCCTTAAGTGGATTTTTTTCAGGTCATTAGTTTATAATGTGAACTAGTGCCTTGGGATATATTGAAAGGAGAAAAAAATCAAGCTGGTATGCTTGGAAATGCAGTTTATGTGACTTGTGAAATCATTTATTTCAGCTCAATTTTTGCAACCATTTACAGCAAGAATAAAGTCAATATGGACACAGTGATATGCCCCTTTCTAGGTATGTCGTACACATATCCACATGTGTGACATCAGAGATCTTCCCTGATCCACGTATATCAGATAGCTTCTTCTCTAACCTCTCTTTGCCAGGCCAAAGAAATGACAACCTTCATTCTGTACCATCACAAAGGAAAACTTAATATGTGCTTTTATTTTTTTTTCCTTCTTTTTTTTTTTGGGGGGGGGGGGAGGCAGGGCAATGAGGGTTGACTTGCCCAGGGTCACACAGCTAGTAAATGTCAAGTGTCTGAGGCTGCATTTGAACTCAGGTCCTCCTGAATCCAGGGCTGGTGCTTTATCCACTGCGCCACCTAGCTGCCCAATATGTGCTTTTAAATGAAAATAACCCTCCATTTAATCTTTTGAACTTTCAGGTTCGTTGCTAACCAGGGAGTTTGCTGGTTATGTGACAATGGTCAATGTAATGTTAACAGGGTAAATGAATGTCTATAAAGTACTCAGAGAGCCTCTACCAAGAGAAAATAAAGACATACCAAAAAGTAGAGTGAAACAATCCATTTTCATCATTGGATTAAAATATAAAAGTATCACATTTCAATTTTACCTTTGGAAAGATGAGTGAAAGTATTCAAAAATTCCTCATATGTCTGCTCATGGCGATTAATAAACTGATCCAGGGCTTGTTCAATTAACCGATCTTCATCCATGTTCCCCAATTCCAACAGCTGAACAAACATCTACCTCAGCAGCCTCTTCATCTGTGATATAAAGATAAAAGAAAGAAATGAGCTCTAAGACCAAGGCACACAATTACAGTCCTTCTAAAAAGTGTCTGAATGAGAATATGAAGAATTGCTGGCTTAATGAGCCAAAGGAGAAATGGACACAGTTGAGATAGCACTGAACTTAGAAATCAAGAAACTGTCCATCTCTAAGACAAGTCATTTAACTTTTCTGTCCTCCATTTTTTCATCAATTATCTTCCTGATCTGCAAGACATTTATGAAACTATTCTGAACATTCTAAAAAGAAATTAGGATATAAGTTTTAAAAGTTTAGGCACAATACAATCTCTAACCAAACCACCTCTCTAGTAGGAGGTGGAAGAGAAAACATTATCACAAAGCAAAATGTTCCATGCTTCTGCAGCAAGTGGACTTGGGGAGTTAGCGGACTACTGGGGACCGAGTATTTAAACATGCAGCACTGAGAGAAAGCAGGAACCACCATCTCTACCATATGGTTTTCCTACCTCTTTGTTCTAATGGTCCCTCTATTTTCTACCTCACTATTGTTTCTGTGACTTGATGAATGTTAAGATTTGTTATTGCAATGAAATAGAAGAAGCCCGAGCCTAAATTCTCCCTTGATAACCAAAAAGTAAACAGATCTGTTAGGTCCATGTGCTCCTGTGACTTCAGAATTATAATATAACCTAAAGAGAAATCGAGGCAACACTCAAAGCCATAGATACAAATAGCACTTAACAAAATGATGGGATCATTGAGTAAGGAACTGATGTGGCTGAGTATTGAGTTATTATTATTTATTTCTTATTTTCTTATTTATATATTTATTATTTAACATCAATAGCTCACATCTGTATAGAACTTTCAGGCTCTCATTTGATCTTCCCAACAACCCTGTAAGGTGGTGCTGCTTGTCCTTTGTTTACAAAGTGGACCAATGACACCAAAGTTCACGTCTTAGTGACATAGGCATGGTTTGGATTTAAGTGAGGCAGAGTCACAGTCATCAGCCTCACTTTCCCTTTCGGAGTCATCGACAAAAGTCAAGAAGACTGGCAATGGCTCAGGATGCAGTGGACGAGCTTGGTGTCTTCGATTTGTGACTAAGCTCTAAGTGCTCCACGGCACCTACATCAGCCGCCTTCATGGCTCTCATCTGCCCATTCTGCAGGGAGAAGTCTTCACAGGCTTGAGGCAGACACCCAGACCCTAACTCACCTACCGGTTTGAGGCCCATTGCTTACTGTCAACCTGGTTTAGCCCATCTGCTTAGACAGTTTACCAATGTGTGGCCACTGTGCACGCCACAGCTTCTTGGAGCCACAGGAGAGAACTGAGTGCCAGGCAGACAGCAAAGGTGGGTCAAGAGCCCTGAGAAGTCAGGCCTCTTCTGACTTCCTTCCACTACACTAACTGAAAATGGAAGAACTTGCTAATAAGGACCTGGTCCGTGATCTGTTTTAAAGATAATTGTTGGGGCCTGTGTATCTGAAATAAGATACTATTAGAACTATATTACATGTAAAATTAGATTTATCATCTAATTATAAGCTGTATACAATTATACATATTTGACATGAAATTAAATATTTACATATAAAATTAGATACTACATCACTTAGGACTCTAGCTGTAAGAATTCTAGAATGTATACTGTAGGAATCTGGGTCCTGTGCCCTAAACTGTTTGCTACATATTAATAGAAATATACACAAAGATGTCTAATTGCCAACTGTCAGTGAGACATGCTTTGCTTAGAATCTTAGACTATTAATAGCTGAAAGGAACATTAAAAATCACTAAATTCAATTTCCTCATTTTATAAATACAGAAACCAAAGCCCAGAGAGAAACATGACTTGACCAAAGTCACCTAGTAATTGGTACCTCTTGAAAAAAAAAAAAACAAAGTGAGGTCTAGAACCTGGGTCCACTCAGTTTCAGTACAACACTCTTTCCACAAAACCAAACTGCTTCAAGAATCTCTCTATCGGGGGCAGCTAGGCAGAGCAGTGGATAAAGCACTGGCCCAGGATTCAGGAGTACCTGAGTTCAAATCCGAAGTTCAGACACTTGAAACTTAACTAGCTGTGTGACCCTGGGCAAGTCACTTAATCCTCATTGCCCTGCAAAAAAAAGGGGAGGGGGGGAAGGGGAAAGCTAGGTGGTGCAGTGGATAGAGCATCAGCCCTGGAGTCAGAAGGACCTGAATTTAAATCCGGCCTCAGATACTTGACACTTACTAGCTGTGTGGCAAGTCACTTAACCCCAATTGCTTCACACACACACACACACACACACACACACACACACACACACACACACACACACAATCTCTCTAACAATCTGGCTAGTGCAAGGCAAGATCTCAATGATATACCTTTCCTTTGTAACACCTCTGGTACCAAATACCAAACAGAATAGCGAAAAGAAGCCGCTATATTGCAGTTTATATTGGCTCTGTATGTCTCCTTAGGTATGTTTCAAGACCAATATTTTGAATGATTCCTTCTAGTTCTCAAACTGAAGTTCCTATCATACATTTCTTGCCATTATTTCAATGATATCAATAGCAAATAATTAACAGGAATTCAGTGTAAAACCCATTACAGTCTTTCATTTTAGGCACACAGTTACCACAGAACAAAAAAAGAAAAAGAAAGAGGGGCAGGGATTTACAACAGTGCTTTTATTGCCTTTCTAAGGCTTTGGGAATATCCAATTTCACAAACGGCATCATTCAAAATGTTTAACAAAAACATATCTGGAAATTCAGAACTTTCTGTAAATCTATTTTAAAAAAAAACCATCCAATGTTAAAAGTCTCCAGGGTCTGACAGAGCAAGTGGTTTACGCAAATTGTGGTGGTTGTCTAGAGGAAGTAGTGGTCTTTCAGTCACCATTCACTCCCTCGGGTCTTTAGCCGTGAGATGTTTTATCTCAGAAAAATTCTTAGCCCTAAGAAATCTCTTCTGAGGTCTTTTTTAGTCGTGGTCTAAATGAAGACTTCAAAACATACTGTGTGATCGATATGTGTTAACATGAATACTATTTGAAACTTCCAGGGATGCTGCCAAGAGGGTGGGAAAGCATTCATCTGAGTTCTCCAAACAACTCTAAAATGGCACATCAAATCAAATTCTGCAGTGGCAGAGCCACCAAAAAGACTATCTCAGAGTGAGACAGATAACACAGGAGGTTGGAAAGAGATCTGGGACACAGGGGTGGGGGCTGGCCCAGAGCCTGTGTGGATGAGCCCATATAGTGGGGCGAAGTGGTGGTGACAGAAACACTAGAAGCTTTGGGAGGCCTCAAGCCAGAAATGGTAAGAGGACCTGCCAAATGGTCAGAAAGCGTTTACAAGAGACCCCTCTTCTAGCACTGGATGCAGGACAACCCCACTGCCTATATCCACTCCTAGGTCATAGCTCAAGCGCAAAGAGGTAGTAGAAGCCCTGAGGGGCAGTATCACTCCCAGCCCCAAAAGATCAAGGGCCCCAAGAGGCAGTATCACATCTGGTGCCAAAGGAAGAGGGGCCCTGAGGAGCAGTATAAGGAGTAGTACTGATTGGAATCCCAAGGGAAAAGGGGCCCTTCCCCAGTAAGGAACAGAGTGAATACCAAAAGAACAGGGACCACACCTGTCCCCAGATCACATGAACTTAAAAATATTAAAAAATTCCAAACCCCAAGAACTATCTCTGAAAACAACAGTGCAAAAAAGCCTAAAGCTTGGAACAGAGGCCTTCCCTCACCTCAGCCCCAATCTGGAACACAGTCCTGTCTTAATACAAAGTTGAAAATCAAGAAATAGAATGGGAAAATGAGCAAAAAGAAAAAAAAAATTATGATAGCAACAGGGAAGATCAAGATACAAACTCAAAAGAAAATGAAGTCAAAACAGATACAAGCAAAGCATCAAAGAAAAATCTGAATTGAATACAAGCCCCAAAAGAATTCCTGAGAAAAGATTAAAAAATGTTTTAAAAATCAAATAAAAGTAATAGAGGAAAAATTAGGTAAAGAAATGAAAATAGAAGAAGGAAATTAGGAAAAGACAATAGACACCTTGGTAAAAGATGCACAAAAAATACTGGAAAAAAAGAACTTAAAAAAAACAGAATTGCCCAAATGGGCTGATGAAAATAACTCCTTAAAAAGCAGAATTGGCCAAATGGAAAGAGAGGTAGTAAAGCTCACTGAATAAAATAATTCCCTAAAAATTAGAACTGGGCAAAACAATCTAAACAATTTGGTAGTAAGAAATAGAGCGGTGGATCAGTGGAATAGATTAGGGACACAATACACAATAGGAAAACACCACAGCAATGCAATGTTTGATAAACACAAAGATCTAAGCTTTGGGGGTAAAACCTCAATATTTGATAAAAATTGCTGGGAAAAGTTGAAAGCAGTTTGGAAGAAACTACACACAGACAAATATCTCACACTTCATACCAAGAGAAGGTCAAGGTGGATAAATTATTTAGACATAAAAGATGATACCCTAAGTAAATTAGGGGAGTGTGGGAAAATATGCCTGTCAAATCTAAGCGTCAGGGAAGACTTTATGTCCAAACAAGAAACAGAGGAGATTAAAATGGATGATTTTGTTTTCATTAAAAGACTTTTGCACAAACAAAACTAATGCTGCCAAAATTAAAAGGAAAACAAAAAACTGAGAGTGACGGTGGGAAAAATTTGCAAAAAGTTTCTTTGAAAAAAGCTTAATTTCTCAAAAATATAGGAAACTGAGCCAAATTTATACAAATAAGACCCATTCCCCAGTTGATAATTGATCAAAGGATATGAACAGGCAGTTTTCAGACGAAATCAAAGCTATTAATAGACATATAAAAATACTCTAAATCACTACCGATTAGAGAAATGAGAGTTAAAACAACTCTGAGAGACTGCCTCACACCTTTTAGACTGACAAACATGACAGAAAAGGAAAATAAAAAATAATGGAGGGGATATTGAAAAATTAGAACACTAATGCACTGTTGGTGCACTTGTGAACTGATCCAACAATTTAGAGAACAATTTGGAATTAGACCCAAAGGGCTATAAAACTGCATTCCTTTTGACTCAGTAGTACCACTACTAGATCTGCATCCCAAAGAGAACAAAGAAAAGGGGAAAAGGACTTATTTACACAAAAATATTTATAGCAGCTGTTTTTGTAGTAGCAAAGAATTGGACACTGAGAGGATAACCATAAATTAGGGAATGGCTGAATATGCTGTGGAATATGACTGTTGGAATACTTTTGTGCTATATGAAATGACAAGTAAGATGGTTTCAGAAAAAACCTGGAAAGGTTGATATGTGAACAAAGTGAAGGGAACAGAACCAAAAGAACATTATACACAGGACTGCAATATTCTAAAGATGATCAACCATAAAAGACTCAGCTGCTCTGATCAAGACAACAATGCAAGACAATTCCAAAGGATCCATAATGAAAAATGTCATCCATCTCCAGAGAGAGAACCAATGAACTCTGAATGCAGATTAAAGCATACTTGTTTTAAACTTCATTTTTATTGTTTTCTTTTGTTTGTGTTTTCTTATGCAACATGGATAATATGGAAATATGTTTAGCAACTTCACATGAAGAATAGGAATCAAAGCGCTTGTTCCCCAATGAGGGGAAAGAGGGAAAGAGAATTTGGAACTCAATTTTTTTTAAATGATGGCTAAAAAATTCTTTACATGTAATTGAGAAATAGTTAATGAAAGAAATCAGAACAATTTTTTTAAATCATTAATGCTATTCCAAGACATTCTACCTATGAAGACTACAACCTTAATAGACAATTAAAAAGAGTTGCTATGGGGGCAGCTAGGTGGCACAGTGGATGGAGCACTGGCCCTGAATTTGGGAGGACCTGAGTTCAAATCTGGCCTTAGACCCTTGACACTTACTAGCTATGTGACCCTGGGCAAGTCACTTAACCCCAATTGCCTCACCAAAAATTTCAAAAAAGAGTTGCTATGACCAAAAATGCCATACCTAGTGGCCAAGCCTGCTGTAGTCCAAACTATCTTCATGGGGCAGCTAGGTGGTGCAGTGGATAGGGCACCGGGCCTGGAGCCAGGAAGACTCACTAGTCTCTCCAAGCTCTCTGAATGTGTCTTATCCTCAGACGACAGACACACAGTCTGTGACAAAGCTCATACCTGAATCTTCATACTCAGGATAGGTTCCATCAGAGCTCATGCTGCACTCCAGCAGTCTATGAGACCTCAGTCAGCTCAGCACCTGACGAAGCGCTGCAGGGTTGTCTTAATGAAAGGTAGTTATTATACACAGTATCAGGGCACTGCGTTTGAAGTCAGGGAAGTGAGTTCAAATCTGGCCTCCAATACTGACTAATTGCATAACCCTAAAAGAGTCACTAAGCCTCTGCCTCAGTTTCCTCAACTGTCAAATGGGGGTAATAAAATAGCCCCCACCTCCCGGGTTGTTGTGACAATCAAATGAGACAATATTTGTAAAGCTCCTGGCACAAAGAAGGTGCTTTACAAATGGTTGTTTCCTGCCTTCCTTCCTAAGGAATGATCCACTTCCTCCCACTCTACTCCAAACCAAGAAGTGAAGCGGATGTTCCACACTTGTCCCTGGAATACTGAGATTCACGAAATGATGCCACTAGCACTGGACAAGAAGAAATCCTTCTGTTTCCAGTAATCAATCATGAGGAAAAATCACTTAACCACTCTCTCAGTTTCTATTTCAACTTTCCAGGGTTACTGTGTGGATCAAATGAGACTACATATGTAACCCATTTAACCAATCTGAAAGCACTCTAGTGCTTTTATATATGTATATATTTCTCTATAATAGATAGTAGTTATATAAACGCTAGCTATTACAATAATTGTTATCATTATTATTTCCCCATCTTTCAAAGCAGAAAAACAAGTCACTTGAGAGGATATTTATAAATATTGTGCACTCCTGAAGGAAATTACTGATGAGAATACGGTGCAGAACAACAACTATTAAAGATCCATTACAGTCCTCCTGGAAACCCCACATTTTCCAAGGCTCTGCCAATGCAGCACGAGCCTGAGCAAGTCAGGGTAAGGCACCCAGTATGGGCCCAGCAGTGAAGTCTGGACGAGAGAAGCCAGACATGAAAAGGCTCACACTCAGAAGGCTGTCTTCCAAGCAGGGAATATTTTTGGCCACCACAACCTATAAAGCAGACGAAATTACAAAATGCCCTCCAGTCCTGTTCATTCCTCTTTGCATTCCAAAGCTATGATGGCCCAAATGGCAGAAACTGTGAGACTGTCCACTGAGTTGGGGACTGGCTACAAATGTTCACTTAAATGGTAGGACCCTCACAGTGTGATCTCCTTCCAACAACCAATGCAATGACCAATGCAAAATGCTAGGGAAGCTGGGCTTCATGGAAAGTCCAAATAGAACACTGATCCCTGCCCCTAAGACACTGGAGCAACCATCCTGCAAGACAGGTGCTATCTTAACTTTTTTTTTTTTTTTTTTTGCTGGGCAATGGGGGTTAAGTGACTTGCCCAGGGTCACACAGCTAGTAAGTCAAGTGTCTGAGGCCGGATTTGAACTCAGGTACTCCTGAATCCAAGGCCGGTTCTTTATCCACTGCGCCACCTAGCCGCCCCCTTATCATTTATTTTACAGATGAGGAAACTGAGGGTCAGTGGCTTGCCCCATAGTCACAGAGCACTCTTTCTACTATGTTAGAATGCCTCTATGACACTTCATGGGAAAACACAGTCAAGAATGACAAAGGAAGGGGCAGCTGGTGGTGCAGTGGATAGAGCACCGGCCCTGGAGTCAGGAGTACCTGAGTTCAAATCCAGCCTCAGACACTTAATACTTACTAGCTGTGTGACCCTGGGCAAGTCACTTAACCCCAGTTGCCTCACTAAAAAAAAAAAAAAAAGGATGACAAAGGATGAGAAAACTTGGAAGGAATGCAAACCACATCAGTGATGGTCACCAGCTGTCCCATAAATTCATCATTATCATCATTAATTTCACTACAGATTGAATATCAATATTCCAGCTAGGAGGACCTTACTTTCTACCTCTAATATATGTAAATTCAAATCCCAACTTATCATAAAAATTAAAATTACCTGGAGGGTCAAGTTTTCAAAGGGAGTGCAAGAGACTTTGTGAAACTAAACCCCCTGGAGACTAGTCTCCTCTCAAAGTGCAAACTCCTTTTAACACCACAGGGGATTGTGTATCTGCATAAAAAAAGTTTTTCAAAAGAAACACATAACTTGAGGCTTATTGCTTCTGCTTAGAAGTAATAAATAATATGACATTTTCCAGGGCCATTAAAGCCCACTTTCTCAAATTTTGATGGTTCTAAGTTCAATAGGAATCCATTGCTATGATTAGAGATGAAAAAGGATATTGCAAAAATAATTCACCTTGGCTAAGGGAATTTTAAGCAAGTAACCTCTGTAATTTCCAATGTAGATTTCC
Source organism: Dromiciops gliroides (assembly GCF_019393635.1). Taxonomy (NCBI): domain Eukaryota; kingdom Metazoa; phylum Chordata; class Mammalia; order Microbiotheria; family Microbiotheriidae; genus Dromiciops; species Dromiciops gliroides. Next base: position 34,150,650 of record NC_057866.1, read on the forward strand.
TTTTATATTTTTGAAAATGACCAAAGCCCAAGGAAACCAAATAGCAATGTAATTGGATTGACAGATTCAAAACATAGTTAAGAGCAGTATTGGTTCTTAGATGCAACTATCTAATGTTTATTATGTCTTTAGGGTTATATTGAAGGCTAGGGAGGAGTCATTTAATAATAAAGTGGAATACTATAGGATAGAAAGATCAGGAGGGGTCTTTATCAATTTATGACTCTATTAAGGAGTAATGACCTGCAAATTCCCATATGATGAAAGGCAGTGAGATGTGCTTCCACACTCAATTGGTCTAGCTTTCCAAAACTAATCTAGATCACAAAAATTTTCAAACCTAAGGGCCTAAGAAATAAAGACTAAAATTCAGGACAACATTTGGTAGACTTTCAATATGTTATCATTGAATAAACTTCAGCCTAGCATGCTATAAAGACTTGGTAGCTAACATTTGGGCATGAGCTTGAACAAGGGATATAGCATCAGACCTGAAGTCAAAAAGACATCTTTCTGAGTTCAAATCCGGCCTCAGATATTTACTAGCAAGTCGCTTCACCCTATTTGCTTCAATTTCCTAATCTGTCAAATGAGCCAGAGAAGGAAATAGCAAATGACCCCAGTATCTTTGCTAAGAACACCCCAAATGGGATCACAAAGAATCATATAAAACTGAATAACAGCTAACATTTAAGCTTTCTCAAATAAGCCCCAAGGTATGAAGTATTTGGTTGATGGGTCTCTTTTAAAAAGATATTCAGGCAGCTAGGTGGCACAGTAGATAGAGTACCGGCCCTGGATTCAGGAGGACCTGAGTTCAAATCCGGTCTCAGAACTTAACACTTACTAGCTGTGTGACCCTGGGCAAGTCACTTAACCCCAACTGCCTCACCAAAAATAAAAAATAGAAAAAGAGATTCATCAAGGGAAGCAGAAAACTGGGAAAGATTTTTTGAAACAAAGATCTCTGGTAAAGGCCTCATTTCTCAATTATATAGAGAACTGAGTCAAATTTATAAAAATACAAGTCATTCCCCAATTGAGAAATGGTCAAAGGATATGAACAGTTTTCAGACAAAGAAATCAAAGCTATCTATAATCATATGAAAAAATGCTCTAGATCACTATTGATCAGAGAAATGCAAATTAAAACAACTCTGAGGTATCACCTCACACCTATCAGAGTGGCAAATATAACAAAAAAAGGAAAACAATGGATGTTGGAGGGGATGTAAGAAAGCTGGAATGCTAATCTACTGTTGGTGGAGTTGTGAAAAGATCTAACCATTCTGAAGGGCAATTTGGAACTATGCCCAAAGGGCTATAGAATTGTGCATACCCTTTGATCCAGCAATAGCACTGCTAGGTTTATATCCCAAAGACTTCTCCAAAAAGAGAAAAAGAACTATTTTTACAAAAATATTTATAGCAGCTCTTTTTGTGGTGGCTAAGAATTGGAAATCAAAGGGATGCCCATCAATTGGGGAATGGCTAAACAAGCTGTGGTATAAGATGGTGATGGAATATTATTGTGCTATAAGAACGACAAGCAGGATGATTTCAGAAAAGCCTGGAAAGATTTGTACAAACTGATGTATAGTGAAGTGAGCAGAACCAAGAGAATATTGTGCACAGAGACAGCAATATTGTTTTTCTTTTGGTTTTGGCTTGGTTTTGGGGGTTCTTTTGGGGTGAGGCAATTGGGGTTAAGTGACTTGCCCAGGGTCACATGGCTAGTAAGTGTCAAGTGTCTGGGGTCGAATTTGAACTCAGGTCCTCTTGAATCCAAGGCCCATGCTTTCTCCACTGCGCCACCTAGCTGCCCCGACAGCAATTGTTTGATGAAGAACTGTGAATGACAATTATTTTCAACAATACAATGATCCAAGACAATCCCAAAGGACTACTGATGAAACATACTATCCACCTCCAAAGAAAGAACTGATATTGATGGAACACAGACTGAAGCATGCTATTTTTCACTTTCTTTCATTTTTTTCTTTTATTCAAGTTTTCTTATACAAAATTACTTATGTGGTAATGTTTTACATAATCGTACATGTATAACCCATATCTGATTGCTCACCACCTCAGGGAAGGGGGCAGGGAAGGGAGGGAAGGAGGGATAAAAATTGAAACTCAAAACTATAAAAAAAGTTTATTACTTAAAAAGAAATAATTTTTAAATAAGATAAAATAAAAAGATGTTCATTATTATACATTTTAGGCTATGCCAAAATTCAGCTAGAAGGGAGATTTGAACCACCACCATTAATGACAGTGTATTGATGATTGGTGGCATTCTCTCCATCTATCTGAATTGACCAAATATGGGAGGCATGTCCCTGCTACTGTGAATATCCCCCAAAACTGTCTTGGGCCTCTTCTTTTTTCCCTCGATCTCACCTGGCAATCTCATCGGCTCCCATGAATTCCACCATCATCTTGATGGACATGCCTCCCAATCTACATACCCAGCCCTATTCTATCTCTCCAGCCACCCAAGAAATATCTTATATAGCTCAAACTCCCCACATCCCACATCAGCTACCTCCTTTTGGAAATCTCAAATCAGAAGTCCCACAAGCATCTCAAACTCAACATGTCCAAAACAGATCTCATTCTTTTCCCCAAAGACTCTCTCTTCTTCCCAACTTCCCTATTACTGTCGGGGTATCACCATCCTCCCAGTCACCTCAGCTCATCATCTCAACACCATGCTTAACTCCTCGCTCACCCTCACCCCACATATCCAATCCATTGCAGCACCTTTCATGTAAACTGCCTTTTCTCCACCCCTCTAGTTTGCACCTTCATCAGCTTTCCTGCCATCTCTCCCCATTCCATCCCCTACTCAGCTGCCAAAGGAATTTTCCTAAAGAGAACTCTGACCAAGTCACATCCCTGCCCAGTCAGCTCTGGGATCCAATAGGAGCTGCTCCATTTGGCACTTCATGTTCTTTACAGCCTGTCCCCTTCCGACTTTTTCTCTTAATCCCAGTCAGCTACACTGGCCTACCTGGCATGACCCTCCAACCCCTGTCTGCATGCCTTACAGTGGCTGTCTGACATGCTTAGAATGATCTCCCTCCTCACCTTGGCCCCTTAGCTTTCATCTCCCTTCAAGACTCCGCTCAAACCTCACCTTCTGCATCTGTCATCTCCCCTGTCAGGAGGTGAAAAGCATCCACTTGGTTCGCCCTGTGTGGTTTCTTTTAAGTGACTGTGGGGCTCACTGAGGAGATCTTGTATTATGCTAGGATTTGACCAATTCAGCACAATGCCCTCTGGAGGCCTGGTCCATAAGAAAACCCTCTTTCATTTGGACTCGGCGCTGGACATCTTCCTCAAAGCAGGAGTGAAAGCTTCTGGCAATATTTATCTGGAAATATGTATCTGCTTTATGTCTTGTTTGACATCAACAATCAGAAGACGACTGAGGAAAGTTATCGCTGAAGTTCTAGCAATCAAGTAATCTGGCATGATCTTCGCATCCACAGGAGAGACAACTTGATGGAAGAGGACCTTCAAAGATGTTCTTATTCTACTGAGCCGAATGCTTTTTTGAATAATCAGCAAGCAATAAATGCCAGGATTTCGTATCCTCTATACCTTTCATTCAACTCTGTGACTGAGGATAGTCTGATCAAAATGATCTACAGAGAGATACCTGTTCTCCTTTTCACAATTTCATCAAGAATATGCTTTTAAAAATGGATCATTCTCACAAAGATCAGAAAATAGGCAAATGAATTACTATTGATAAAGTCCTCTCAATTATCTTTTTAAAATAAACGATACTTGGGGGCAGCTAGGTGGCACAGTGGATAAAGCACTGGCCTTGGATTCAGGAGTACCTGAGTTCAAATCCAGCCTCAGACACTTGACACTTAACTAGCTGTGTGACCCTGGGCAAGTCATTTAACCCTCATTGCCCTGCAAAAATTAAAAAATAAATAAAATAAATGATACCATTCATGGTTCTTTCTAGTTACTCAGTATCTTCCCTATTTTCACATATCTTGAAAATCCTTTGATCCCTGTTAAGGGTTAAAATTCTAGCTAGTCTGTCTAGAATATCTAGTGAGTGGTCGCCAATAAATTATAAGCTTTAGCAAGAGTTAGACTTTTAAGCATTTATTAAGGAGAATAAGAATTTGGTAAAGAGAGAGAAAAAGGCCTAAATTCCTATCTATTAAAGGGAGAGCACATTTCTAGCTCCCCTTTCCTTTGGACTCTGGTGGAGAGCACATTTCCCTTTAATAGATAGGAATTTAGGCCTTTTTCTCTCTCTTTACCAAATTCTTATTCTCCTTAATAAATGCTTAAAAGTCTAACTCTTGCTAAAGCTTATAATTTATTGGCGACCACTCAATCCCTCAATGCTGTCAACACTGACCCTCCAGGCTGAATGTTTTCTGGGGTTCTTCTGGCCTGGGGTAACTGTTTTTCCAACATTTCTCTTCCAGCTGCCATTGCACTTCTTCACAGAAGTGAAGGATGGTGGTGTGTTGTTTCTCCTCCATAATTAGGAAGTTCCTTAATAACAGGAACTGCCCTAGTTTTTTATCTCAAATGCCCAGCACAGTAGTGAGTATGTAGCACCCACTTAATAAATGCTTTTTGTATGAACTTGGTGTTTGTAGATGGTCTAACACCTTCTTCCTCCTTTCCTGCCACTCCATCACAGTCACTGCAGAACAATGAACGTGGCCCGGAGCACTGGGAGTGACTGTATGTTTTCCTTTGTTTCACAAGTCACCATGGCAATCATCAGTTGATAGTCCCTCTGCTAGAGATGAGACTCTCTAAAGCTGACCAGGCTGGCCTGAAAGCAATAGATACAGACTGTCACCCAGGTCATACTTTTGCCTTCCAGCTTGGTAGAACCTGACAGAGTTTGTGGTCTACTAGAAAAGCGTTGGAGGTCACAGGATCACCTACATACCACGATGAGGAAATGGAATTGGGCTTTAATCGTGCATGGCATAAAATAAAAAGATATATACTCACCAAAGATGGTCGCCACTAATGGAGGACTCCTGTGTAGAGTCCAAATAAAAGAAAGATTTCTTATTGATAGAAAGATCCTCCAAAAGTTCCAGGCTGTAGGTTACATTGTGCTCGTTATATCAAACCCCAGGATACCAAAAGGCCTTCTCATTAAGGTCCTCTGTCACTTCAAAGGGATTGACCTAGCAGTCTAAACAAGAAAAAAAACAGTAGAGGAAGAATGGGTGATACCCAAATAATGATATTCAATTGACTAGGAAGTCCATTGAGTTAGTCCAATATTACATCTTGGACAAAGAAAACACAGGGACAGTGAAAAGAGCCCAGAAATGACAAGAAGGAGAGTAGGCTGTTTTGTATTTGGGAAACTATAGGAGATTTCAATGATCTCCCTGGTGTTCCCTGACACAAAAGCTCATCTTTTTAACATCAATATTCCCGAGCCATATTATCATTAGGAAACATGATGCTACCATGCAACACCACAATCACTGAAGAATTAAAATCACAGGGCACATGGTAAGTCTAAGTAGAATGCAGCTCATTACAATAATGATTTACATGTCAGAAGTGACAATAATAGCCGTCATGAAGAAAATACACGATCCAGAAAGGAAGTGGGCCAGTTATATAACGTGGGCAAGCAATACTGGGCAGATAGTCTGAGTACTACATTGGTGCCCATGAACAACTGAAAAGCACAGAGGCAGTTCCCAACTTTTAGCACAAACACTTGGGTGGAGCTATCAAATAATTGCAATGGTCCACAAATGCACGTGCAAAACTCTAAGTAATGCCTCACAACAGAGGTAAGTAAGACTTTTCTAAATGAATGTAGATGCAATTTCAAAGCATCACTGAATTTCCAGCTGCTTTTTGGTCACATACTTTTCTCAATCAATGCATAGTAATAATACATCTACCATCATGCAGTGGGGGAAGGTAATCTACAAATTTTTTTTACATTTAAAAAACTGGCAATTTTTGCTATCTAGGCAGGCCTCCTGCACACTGGGTAGATTTTCCAGAGAAGTCTCATAAAGGAACATGGATGAGAATAGCACAGTAGGAGAAGGTATAGCCCACATCAGGGTTAGCACAAAGCCAACAACAACATAAGAATTTCAGTCATTTTTTAGTTTTGTCCCATTTTGTCCCATTCCCTATGACCCCCATCTTGGTTTTTCTTGACAAAGATACTGGACTGGTTGACCATATCCTTCTCTGCTGGACTAACACAAACAGAATTTAAATGACTTGTCCAGAGTCACACAGGACACAGATCAGTGACAAAAGGAGACCAACTGTATAAGCAAAGTTTATAAGGACCTCAAATTATACATAATTTTATATAACTGCAATTGGCATTAACATAGTACTTTATGAAACACTTTTCTCAAAACAAACCTATGAGATAGGTAGAGAAATTGTCATTATTGGGGTTGTTCTAGTTTTACAAACGAGAAAATTAAGAGGTTAGGTAACTTGCCTATGATCACATAACTAAATGCCAGTAGCAGAATTTAAACTCAAGTCTCCTGACTCAATGCCCAGCCTTCTTTCCACTGTCCTCCATTGCCTCTGTAATACTAGAGTTCAGGGTCGTTCATTTTTATCTTTCTGCAGAAAGCTCTGGGGAATGAAAACAAAACTAGCCTATAAAATTATATGGCTAAACAGAAACATTCTTTCCTATTGAAAAATGTGCTTTCCTTTCCTGTTCATCCATCCAAATAATAATAATTAAGTTTCTTGAGGCTATCATTCATTAAGTCTTACTGATCATCAGCAGATTATATAAAATCAATTTTATTTGCAAACATAGTCTTCCTCCCAGCTGTTTAAACCAAACCAGAAATGTCTGCATTGAATCACCAAAGTTAGGTCAGCTGAATATTAGTGTGATTTCAATTACACAGTTATTAATTCCACTAAACAAAGAAAAATAGTTAAGCACTTGAGCTTCCTCTTTAAAAAAAACTCTCTTGAGTCCAAGGAACCTGAATTATGTGCCTATAAAATAAAATCTTGAAAAAAATCCATTATCTTTTAATTAAGTAGATTAAAATACTTAAACTTTGGAAATACCAGAGGTATGTATAATCTGCATAAAACCAATCTACAACACCCCAGCTAAAACTCCCCCTTAGCATATTTAGAAATCAGTACGTCACATCAAGTGACATACATTCTCCATTGGTCCACATTGCACATTGCACATTGCACATTCACATTCATTTGGAGGACTTAAAACCACTCCAGACCCTGAATTAACCTCAGGATCGAGCTCCATAAGCCTCATGGCTGTGACCTCTCAATCACCAAGTCATCAGGCTAGCCAGTCAGTGTAAGCCACTCTTCCCAAATGCCCACCACAGTGGTTAGTAAGCAGCACACACTTAATAAATGTCCCTCTTCCTGCAGTAGGGCTGATCAGCCAATGTGAACGGAAGGTCAGGCAGCAGACGCGGAGTTAGGGTTGGTGCCATTCCCAACTTCCATAACTTATCAAATGCCCAGCAAAGCAGGCAGCATTGACCAGGAATACACAGATGCATTCTTTTAAGCAGAACTCCAAGAGCTCCTTAGGGTAGCCCCTTGATCAGCTCAGTTTCAAGAAGCAAATTTTGGAGGAAGTATTCTCTCAAAGCAAATTGATCTTTTCAGTAGTGGTGATTGAGGCCATTAGGCTAAGAACTAAAATTCTGGAAATGACTATCCTCAGAGAGTAAGAAAACAAATATTCAAATTAAGCTATTGTTTTTAACCAAGGGGTAGGAATGAATGGTAGGAAGTCCTCGGGAATTTCTAGTTACCTACAACTACATAAGGACCATTTCGGAAAGACTGTGGGTTTTTTTAACTCTCCCAGAGAAGAAAATATTATTATTATCTAATGATATTAATATTATTTAATGATATTATTAATGTTTATTATAATGATAGCTAATAATATTTATCTCCTATTAATAGCAAATGAGCTATTAAAAATATAATGAATGAGGGCAGCTAGGTGGCGCAGTGGATAAAGCACAAGCCCTGGATTCAGGAGGACCTGAGTTCAAATCCAGCCTCAGACACTTGCCACTTACTAGCTGTGTGACCCTGGGCAAGTCATTTAACCCCAATTGCCCCTCAAAAAAACAAACAAAAAAATATAATGAAAATGCCTATTAGAAAGAGGTTACTAAATAAAATCAAATTTATCATCGTTTTTTTAAAAAAAGATATGTTGTATGCATAGGTTTTGAGTGATTCTACTATGTGTCTGTACATTTTACAGAATTCAGATTCTTAAGAAGTAAAATTCTAAAAGTTTACAACAGATCGGTTTCAATATTTTCTTTTTGCAGTTTGGATTCCACTTTCTCGATGTGTCAAAAAACACAGTTTCACTTTGCCAACATTTTCTCCGTGCTCAAAGGGTGGAAAGACAAGCTTCCTCCCTGAAGAAAGGGAATTTCAATCACCACCACAAGCCTGTTCTATAATTTGGGTTTCATCTTCATTTTCAAGGATCGGTTTTTAGCCTAACTTTAAAGCAGAGATCATGGGCACCTTTTAGTGAAAGATCATTCCAGTCATCCTGGTCAGCTGGTTACATTTAATTAATTGTTTTAAATGAAATTGGCACATCAGCTGTCATCTTTTTTCCTCTTACCAATCCATCATGATAATTAGAAATTGCCTCTTTCTTGGTATTTCCCATCATTTCCACCTTCCTCCTTTTTGCCACTTGCAGTAGGTTCTCATAGTAATAATCATTCATTCAACAAGCCGAACTATCTCCCTTTCCAATCTCAGTTATAGTATTTCCTGCCAGGTTAGGCACTTGTTAACAGAAAGCAATGATTCAATTTTCTAGGCTTATCCTAAAATACTGTGAAAAACTGACATTGATTCTATTTTTAGATACTTTTATTGACTCATTGGACAACGCTAAGTCTTAAAATGATAGAATCTTAGCCTTGGAAAGGACCTTAAAGGTCATCAAGTCTACCAATTCTCTCAATGAAAGAATCCATTCTACTAAAACATCCTTGACAGGTGTCCCTCCATTTGAACACTTCTAGTGACAGGGAGACCACTATTTTGTGACATAACTCATCGCATCGCTAGACTGCCTTGGTTGTTAGAAAGTTCTTTGTCATAGTAAGCCCGACTCTGCCTTTCTATAACTTCCACCCATTGGTCCTAATTCTCTCCTCTGGAGTTCCATGTCATCAAGTACTACTCCCTCTCCAAATCACAGAAAATAGGTGAAGAGAACGATGATGTTTCTCCTAATTCTTCTCTTAAGACCCCAAATCCCTAATTCCCTTAAATCCGATTATTAAACACAGTCACTTGCAGGGCCCTCGAAACTCTGAGTGCCCTCCTCTATAGATTTTCTCTACTTTGCCCAATTCTCCCTCAAGCGTAATATGTAGGACCAGTCACCAAATTCCAGCTGTAGTTTGACCAGTACAGAACAAAGTGGGACTGTTACTTCCCTTGACCTGTGTGTTATTAAGGTGACTAAGATGATATTCGCTTTGTTAGGGGCTACACCACATTGCTAGTTAATACTGAGGTGGGGGTCGATTCCGGTATCCAGAGTTTTTCCACATGAACTAGGTGGCCATGTCGAAAGTCCTTATACGGCAGAGAGTTTGAACTTAGATGCAGAATGTTATATGTATCCCCACTGACGTTAATCTCACTGGTGATTTAAACTGCTTCTCTATTTGCTCACAAGGTTTGCACAGATACTTTGATGTTTCTAAGACGATTTCATGAAAGACGCCGCCATATTCTTCCCCACGCACTAACTGTCTGACACTGGGCAAATTGCTTCATATGGTTGGGCCTCAGTTACCCCACCTATAAAACAAAGAGGATACACTAAATGATCTCTAAAGTCCCTTCAGTTCAAACTGTTCTTCCATAGTTCTGGTTTATTGTTACTGATCCTCTTCCCCACCCCCCCTTTTTTTTTCATTGCTTCATCAAGTTGGATGGGCAGCCACACACCATTTGTTAGGATAATGAGCAAGTCCATTTACATCCAGTGTGTCTATAGCTATATATCGGATATAAACAGGTTATATGCATACATATATGCATATATTGCAGCAAGAATAGACATTCCATTCTGCCTGGAAGTAGGGAGAAGACTGGATAACTTCTGCCTGTGATTTCCCTACTGGTGACTCCTCAAGAATTTGTACGATTGCCAATGGACAAAGTGGGTACTCTCTCCAAAGATGCCAATCACAGCCCGTCCACACTCTCTCATTCTATGTGACTGCTGTCTATTTCTTCCCATAAATCTCCAGGCACTTCAACCTTGTATGGACACCCATCAGTTACTCTCTGCTCTCACCGAGGGACTGTAGGGCTCCCCTTTTCTGTTTGGTGTTCTCCGGTGACAGGCTCTCTGCAGCTTTCCTTTCATAATTCTTTGTGGGTAACTTGTTGAGGCCTACTGCACTGGCCTTCAACAGGGCTCCACTTTAATTCTTTGGACACCATGATATTCAAAGCCACACAGTATCACTGGAAGAATATTATTTTTAAAAATACAGGTCTCAGAGCAGCTATCTGGCACAGTGGATAAAGCACCAGCCCTGGATTCAGGAGGACCTGAGTTCAAATCTGGTCTCAGACACTTGACACTTACTAACTGTGTGACCCTAGGCAAGTCACTTAACTATGATTGCCCCGCAAAAAAAAAAGAAAAAGGAAAAAAAAAAGAAGAAATAACAGGTAGGATGACTTCAGAAAAGCCTGGAAAGACATATAAGAAATGATATATAGTGAAGTAAGCTGAACCAAGAGAATATTGTGCACAGTGACAGCAATATTGTTTGATGAACCATGAATGACTTGACTATTCTCAACAATATAATGATCCAAGACAATCTCAAAGGACTATTAATGAAACATACTATCTACCTCCAAAGAAAGAACTGATATTGATGGAACAGACTGAAGCAGGCTATTTTTTCACTTCCATTTTATTCTTTTAATCAAGTTTTCTTGTACAAAATGCCAAATATGGTATTTAGATAATCATACATGTGTAATACATATCTAATTTCTTGCCACCTCAGGGAAGGGAGGGAAGGAGGGATAAAAATTAGAACCCAAAACTGTAAATTAAAATGTTTATCACATTAAAAAAAATTTTTAAAACAAAAAAGATAGGTCTCTCCCTATCCCAGCAAAAGCTTAGGGCCACTAAAAGCACTATATAATTTCTCAACTAGCTTGGACCCACAGACATGGGCCAGAGCTGCCCATGAAAAATGAACTGGATATAGACAATTCATTACTTATTTAAGTCCAAGTCTAGAACTGAAGTAAAAAGAGATCAGATTGAGTCTTATTTGGAAACTCATAGTAACTCAGTCATCAAAGATCTCAAAACTCTCACTGCCAAAAAGAAAAAAAAAAGCCATCTCTTGAACACAGATGTTTTCTTGGCAATGTTAGTTCACCATAAATAATGGAAGATCACAGAATCCAAAGATTCAAATTACAAGTAGCCCAAAAGGCAACAGAAAAAAAAATGTATGGTTGGTATAAAGATACTGCAACAAATTACTAAGGGTGATTCAGACATGCGAAGTGACATAAAAGGCAACACTGAAGACATGTGTCGTTCAAAAAGGAGGTGGAAGGTGGCTAGGTGTCGCAGTGGATAAAGCCCTGGCCCTGGAGTCAGGAGTACCTGAGTTCAAATCCGGTCTCAGACACTTAACACTTACTAGCTGTGTGACCCTGGGCAAGTCACTTAACCCCAATTGCCTCACTAAAAAAAAAAAACAAACAAAAAGGAGGTGGACAGGTCATGCTACAGAAATATTAAGCAAATTGGTGGACAATCCAGAGAGTCTAGTGGTATCCCTAAGATGAACCATAGCAAGCCTCCAATTCTTTGGACGTATCCTCTCTGAAGCATTTCAGAAAAGGTATGGACAAAAATGACAGAGTTACAGAAAGGTTAAAATCTACACTGGGAAAAGGAAGTGTCCTCACTGTTGATATCAAGATCCATCCAAGGATCAAAGGCTGTGAGTATATCATCCCTTTAAGCCTTCCAGATACACAAAGATGCAAAGATTTTTTTCCACCTTTGGGATTATATTTACTCCCATTCTACAAATGTTTATTTGCTTCTGATGTAAGACAAGGGTATAGAAATATGTTAGAGTAAGAGTTTGAATTCTGATTTACCTGAAAACAGGGAGGAACATACAACTTGTGACTGGGATTTCCCTGTTGATGACATGCTCAGAAATGCTGAATCAGGCAGGAAGAAGAGAGCCACCATAATTCTGATTGTATGTAACCACAACCCAAAGGTGTCTGTGTGACTGCCTTTTCCCATTACTCTTTGAGATCTTTAGAGGCAGTGACTGTATCCAACACTTCCTTTCTAACTGTCCTGGGGCCCTACTATAAGCTCTGGTTCCGTACACAATGAGCACTAGCATGTTGCCACTTCTCTTTTAGGTGTTGTACAAGATGTCAGTGGGATAGGCTTGCTACCTCTGATTCTAAAGTTTACATACACCCGATGAGAGGACAAGTGCACAGTCTACAGCAGTGAGAGCACTGGCTTTGGAGTCAGCACAGCTGAGCCTCACTTCTAGGTGACTTCCAATGACATTTCATCTTTGAGGGCCTCAGTTTCCTACTATATAAAATGAAAGTATTAGCATTCTGATTACTGATGTCCCTTCCTTCCAGCTCTAAATTCTATAATCCTATGTTTTTGCTAATTCCCAACCTCCCTGGAAGGCAACTATTATGCTCAGTACTGAGGAATTTACTGAACCTATCCCTAGTTATTTAGGTATTACTAAAATTCAAAATCTCAGAAACTAGACAATAGCTACTAATTATTTCTAGTCTGTGCTATTTAATTTTTGTTGATAAATTCAGACCAAGGGACACCTGGTATGCCGATTCTTAGATATTCCTCAATTGAATTCCTCATTAAGCTTTCTTCTTGCAATCAATATAAACAGAGGGTAAAAACAATCCTATGGGGGCAGCTAGGTGATACAGTGGATAAAACACCAGCCCTGGATTCAGGAGGGCCTGAGTTCAAATCCAGTCTCAGACACTTGACACTTACTAGCTGTGTGACCCTGGGCAAGTTACTTAACCCTCATTGCCCCACCAAAAAAAAAGAAAGAAAGAAAAAAAAAAAACAATCCTCCGGAATCTATTTTGCCACCAAATCAAAGAGGTCATCTGGAAGAAATATCTGGAATAGTTATTGCCATTTTTAAAGGCATGGGCAAGTATTCTAATCAATGGCAACCATTCTCCAATTGAGCTGTGATTTTATCATCCTGCCCAGACAAACTGCTACCCATCTAGGAGACTTTCTCTCACTGTAAAATTCTTGTTTGTGTCTCTCCATAAATCGTCCATTCAGGATGCAGCCCACATGACAAGAGGCCTTGCTCTGAACGTGTTTGTGTGTTTGTTTGTTTGTTTGTTTTTGTTTGTTTTGTGGGGCAATGAGGGTTAAGTGACTTGCCCAGGGTCACATAGCTAGTAAGTGTTAAGTGTCTGAGGCCGGATTTGAACTCAGGTCCGCCTGAATCCAAGGCCAGTGCCTTATCCACTGTGCCACCTAGCTTCCCCTGCTAACATTTACTCTAAAAGAAAACCAGGGTGTGTTATGCTCATTCATGCCTCTGGCCTACATGTAAGTCACTAGCCTCCAGCTGCTAAGGGGACCAAAGCTAGATGTTAGCCCCCTTTCATTATAGACCCCAAACAAAAAAGTCACCAGAAAGGCACATCTAAGTTATCAGCATCTCAGTTCACTCTCCCACTCTCCAATGTCTCTTCCAAACATTTTCATTCCTCCTCCAGACTTCCATGGCTCCCCCTGTTCCCCCTTTCATCTGAGAATTTTGCCTTGTGTCTTACAGTAAAAAATGTGGCCATTTGCTGTGAGCTCCCTCTTCTCTCCTCTTCCTCATCAGATCGCTCAGATGCCCTGTGACACTCTCTCCTCCTTCACTCCCATCTCACATGATGAACTGGCCTTGTTCCTCACCACGGCTAACCCCTCTACTTGTTCAAGCCACCCCATCCCATCCTATCTCCTCCAACAGACAGATGGCCCCCTCTGACATCCCCACTCTTTCACTTATTTTCAATCCTCCTTGTCTACTGGCTGATTCCCTGCTGCCTACAAATGTGCCTGTGTCTTACCCTATCCTGAAATAACTCTGACTTGACCTTTCCATCCCTACTAAATATCAGCTTATTTCTCTTCTGCCCTTTGGAGACAAACTCCGCAAAAAGGTCACCTACAACAGGCCCCTCCACTTTCTCCCCTCTCACTCTCTTCCAGCTTCCCATCTTAGCACTGCACCAGAAAGGCTCTCCAAAGGCACTAACGGATTTCATAGTTGCCAATTCCAAAGGCCTTTCCTCAATCCTCCTTCTCCTTGACCTCCCTACAGCCTCTGACACTGACCATCACTCTCTCCTCCTTCAGTCTCTTTTCTCTTGAGGTTTGTGGGATACTACTTCCTTGGGGTCTCCTACCTAACTGCTCCTTCTCTCTCCTCTGGATCTTCCTCCAGATATGCCCTCTAACCACAGGTTTCCCCCAAGCTTCTGTCCTGGGCCCTCTACACTACTTCACTTGGTCAACTCACCAGTTTTCATGGGATTTAATTGTCCAAATTAATATTTCACTATCTATGCCAATGATTCTCAAATCTACCTCACTGCTGGCCTTCAGTCTTGCATCTCCAACTGCTTTTCAGACATCTCCAACTGAATGAGCAGCGGACATCTTCAATTCATTATGTCTGAAACAGAACTCACTATCTTTCCCCCTAACTGTGCCTATCCCTCCCTGCCCCCTTCTCTATTACCTTCCTACCTCCTCTGTTACTATCCTGCCTCCTCTGTTACTATCCTGCCTCCTCTGTTACTATCCTGCCTCCTCTGTTACTATCCTGCCTCCTCTGTTACTATCCTGCCTCCTCTGTTACTATCCTGCCTCCTCTGTTACTATCCTGCCTCCTCTGTTACTATCCTGCCTCCTCTGTTATTATCCTACCTCCTCTACTACCTTCCTACCTCCTCTGTTACTATCCTGCCTCCTCTGTTACTATCCTACCTCCTCTGTTACTATCCTACCTCCTCTGTTACTATCCTACCTCCTCTACTACCTTCCTACCTCCTCTGTTACTATCCTACCTCCTCTGTTACTATCCTACCTCCTCTACTACCTTCCTACCTCCTCTGTTACTATCCTACCTCCTCTGTTACTATCCTGCCTCCTCTGTTACTATCCTGCCTCCTCTGTTACTATCCTGCCTCCTCTGTTACTATCCTGCCTCCTCTGTTACTATCCTGCCTCCTCTGTTACTATCCTGCCTCCTCTGTTACTATCCTGCCTCCTCTGTTACTATCCTGCCTCCTCTGTTACTATCCTGCCTCCTCTGTTACTATCCTGCCTCCTCTGTTACTATCCTGCCTCCTCTGTTACTATCCTGCCTCCTCTGTTACTATCCTGCCTCCTCTGTTACTATCCTGCTTCCTCTGTTACTATCCTGCCTCCTCTGTTACTATCCTGCCTCCTCTGTTACTATCCTGCCTCCTCTGTTACTATCCTGCCTCCTCTGTTACTATCCTGCCTCCTCTGTTACTATCCTGCCTCCTCTGTTACTATCCTGCCTCCTCTGTTACTATCCTGCTTCCTCTGTTACTATCCTGCCTCCTCTGTTACTATCCTGCCTCCTCTGTTACTATCCTGCCTCCTCTGTTACTATCCTGCCTCCTCTGTTATTATCCTACCTCCTCTACTACCTTCCTACCTCCTCTGTTACTATCCTGCCTCCTCTGTTACTATCCTACCTCCTCTGTTACTATCCTACCTCCTCTGTTACTATCCTACCTCCTCTACTACCTTCCTACCTCCTCTGTTACTATCCTACCTCCTCTGTTACTATCCTACCTCCTCTACTACCTTCCTACCTCCTCTGTTACTATCCTACCTCCTCTGTTACTATCCTGCCTCCTCTGTTACTATCCTACCTCCTCTGTTACTATCCTGCCTCCTCTGTTACTATCCTGCCTCCTCTGTTACTATCCTGCCTCCTCTGTTACTATCCTGCCTCCTCTGTTACTATCCTGCCTCCTCTGTTACTATCCTGCCTCCTCTGTTACTATCCTGCCTCCTCTGTTACTATCCTGCCTCCTCTGTTACTATCCTGCCTCCTCTGTTACTATCCTGCCTCCTCTGTTACTATCCTGCCTCCTCTGTTACTATCCTACCTCCTCTATTACTATTGACGGCAACACCATCCTCCCAGTCCGTTAGACCCCAAACCTAGGAGTCCTCCTGGCATCCTCATTATCTCTCACCCTCCATGTCCAAGCTGTTGCCAAGGCCTATCAGCTTCACCTTACCAGCATCACTCAAGTCCACCCGACTTCTCTCCTTTGACATTGCCACCGCTCTGATGAAGGCCCTCATCCCTTCACACCTGGACTATTGCAATGGTTGCTGGTGGATCTCCCTACCTCAAGTCTCTCCCTACTCTAATTCTTCCTCCATTCAGCCACTAAAGCTCAGGACCAATCGTGTCATAGCCCCTACTCAAAGAACTCCAATAAGGCCCTGTCACCTCTGGGATGAAAAACAGAATGGCCTCTTTTCCATTCAAAGCCTCCTACCATTCCTGTCTCTGCACACCTTACTCCCCAACACACCCTCTTCTGTCTGGTGACGGTGGCCTCCTGGCTGCTCCATCTCTTGATCCCGTCTGTCCCATGCCCCTGGAAGGCTCCCCCTCCTCTGATCTGGCTACTGAGCTCCCTGGCTTCCTTTAAGTCCCAACCAAAATCCCACCTTCTCCAGGAATCCTTACCCAACATCTCCTAATTCCGGTGCCTTCCCTCTCTTAATTTCTTCCTGTGTGTCAGGTATATAGCTGGTTTTGTATAGAATTGTTTGCACATTGTCTCTCCTTTAGACTGTAAGCTCTCTGAGAGCAAGAGCTGTCTTTTGCCCCTTTTTGCATCTCCAAAACTTAGCATAGCACTCAGCACCCAGCAAGGTGCTTGATAAATGTTTACTGGTTGATTAATTGACTGTAATCTCTACTTTAGGAGGAAGTTTTCATGTCTGATAAAGTTTAGTTTGTTGCTATTATCCTGAGATGTTTTTTTATAAAAATTCACATGCCAAAGGAAGAAGAGGTCCAGACTGAATCCTCCCCCCCACCACCACTGCTACACCTTCCTTCCCTGTTCTCTAACTAGTCATGAAACAGTTAAACCTTAAACATACACCATATACCCTGGTGGGTGTCTTCCTGAACCATCTGAAGGGGGAAAAAAAACGGTCACAGCCAGTTACCCACATTTGAAGAGTGTTCATTAGAACATCTGTAAGTACACACTCTCTCTCACTCTCTCAGCTTTCTGCTGCCACGTCCCCAGTGCACAGGCAGAGAATCTTCCCAAAGTGCTGACATTTTAATCCTGGTTTAGACGTAAAGATTTCAGGGAGGGGGAAGCAGCCCCTCTGGCCTTCAGGTAGGTCCAATCCATTCATTTCTACCAAATCTAAAGCTGGGGGCCACTTCCTAAACTTTGGGGGAAATTATAATGTCAAACTTCAGAAGCTTATTCATCTCAAGTGGTCTGGGTGTCCAGATGGGGAAGGGATAATGAAGAATTGGGAAGCTGGGTTGCTTTTCTGGCTCAGCACACTGCAGGAATTTAATCCCTGTGCCTTTGGAGAGCTGTGTATTAATCTTAGTGCACAAATGCTTCCCTGGCAGAACTGTCAGAAAGAAAAACTAATCCCAGTTTTACTGCTAGCAAAAATCAAATAATGTATGCATCAAACCTGATTAACCTTGCAAGATGGTGTTAATTCATACACTAAATGTCTGCAGTTACATAAACTTATCTGCTATTAAGGAGCGATCTGAAAACATGGGCAATACTGACCAATCAAATTTGATCTTAATCCAGAGTCCAATACCTTCTTCAAGAAGGAAAAAAAAACAAGGGGGGGGGGGGAGAGAAGGTGAACCGATAGGAGAAACTACAAACCCGGACCTCATATTGTAGACTTGGTTTGAGTATAATCTATGCTCTTGGCTTCAAGATGAATAAATGAAATCCTCCCACTGAGAAATGTTAGCATGGGGTTAGAAAAACCATAGAAGTGGAATAGTAGGAGATTTCTGTCTTTTCGAAAGGCTCTTCAACATGTGCTCGCTTTGAAATTTCCCTCACTTGAAGAATAGTGCCTTGTTTAAAATGTGGCCCATTTTAACTTATTCTTTTTTTAAAAATTCGGATCATTGTTACATTATTTTTATTTCCAGTGTTCTTTTAAAAACGAAGGCATGGCAAATATATGAAAACCGAGGGAAATGTATAAGTGTCTAATTCAAGAAAAATATATTTGACCCAGTAAAGTGACACATAACTAACCCAAAAATGGGGCAAATTAATGGTTTGCGCAGCTGAAACTTATCTGATCATTTACATGTGGGCATTACTTACCTGATTTTAAATATCAAGTATTTTTTTAAATTTATTAGAAAAATATTTGATGAGTCCTGCAAAACACAGAAGACAAACTTACCTTATTTATCTGTCATCTCAGCCACCATCCTGAGGCCCCTGCAATGACAATGAGCAACAGGAGATCAAAGGAAAGGCAGGTCAAAAATTCAATATTGTCAAGTATTCATTTCCAAAGCTGAGGGAAACCTTCAGTGACCCTAAGCTAGCAGGGATAAGGAGAGTCTTCTTTGACTCTTGTCCAAGAACAAAATTTTTATTTAATCAAAAGTAATTGTGTTTTCACATATGAGAATCCAAGATCCCTACTGACATCCAAAAAATGAAGCCTGCAGGTTAAAACAAAAACTTTTTCTAAAAAGCCTTAGTGAACAAAAACCATCCTGCCCCATGGTGTTTGCTTCACCTCTGAGATCTGGAAGTCATTCCCCACTGCAAAGTTTGTTTTCTATTCTAATAACAACCTTCCCAGGTGCTAGAAACAACTAGAAACTGGCTTCTTTTCGGCCTGTGCCCCAGAGCTATGCAGCTATGAGAGAATGATGTACACCCTGCTGTGTATAATCACCTATGTGTTCCAGTTTATTGAATTGAGGGCCGGTAATAATTCCTTTCAGTTATTATGGATTCATAGCCAGCACCTTCTTAATTACATGACTGCCATCTCTTCTTGTGCCAGGATAAGCCGATGGTAAATAAACCTGCCCATGAGGACTAATACATAAGCAAAAAACAAAAACAAAATTAAAACCTCACTGAACCTACAGACCTCTATTTTTCGAGGAAAAAGAAAAACAAGATTTTTGTTTTAATTTTGGTAAAAAACAAACAACAACAACCACAAAAGCTGCCTTCTTATGTGCCACTTCTAACCCTAGTAGTGTCTAGGGGAACAAGATTATTATTAGTGGATTCCACCCCGGGGAATTTTTAAGAGTGGATGTTAAAAGGTCACTGCTCAGTCCAAAACCTTTATACAGAGAAGATTTAATAAGATATATCATTGAGTACTGATTCTAAGTAGAAGCACCAACAGCTCCCTGAAAATAACTACAAATGAGGGTTTAGTGAACCCTCTCCATGGTTTGAGGATATGGAGAAGGAGAAGTGATCACACAATCAGAGATTCCAAGAGTTTGGAAGAAGCCTTCCCAAGTCACCTGAACCTCTCAGTCTTCAATGAAGGAATTCCTGATTCTCCAGTCCCAGGGAGCCTGGATAAAAGACAATAAATTAGTAGTATGAAGGACTGAGGGAAAAGAACATGAGAGGAAGGCACTAAATCACGTTATCTGATTTGACCTCAGGACCACCAATGTAATTCCAGAACTTGTAAGCACCTTCCTATTTATAAGACCTATGTCAGGCACTAAGATGAAAAGCAACATGCTCTCTGTTTACAATCCCAACAGGGAGGATATATGGTGCCCCATTAGGTGTGATACAAAGTAGAATGTGACAAGGATAAGGGGGAGAGTGAAACAAAATACTTGAGGAAAAGTGAAGGAGACACTATCACTTTTGGGGAAGACTTTGGGGAGGATGTGACCCCTGCGCTTGGCTACAGAAGAGAAAGATTTCAATAAGCAGAGAAGAGAAGGGCGTAGGCTGTAGGCAGATGGGACAAAGCAGTTAATGCAATTACACAGATGTAGATGGAACAGCTAGAAGTACTATTATACTAGAGGACAGAGTGTGTGATGGGGAGGAGTGTCAAATAAGGTGCTTTGAAGCTAGACTGTAAAAAGCCTTAATAGCTAGCATTTCTATGGTGCTTTGGGTTTTCAAATGCTTTACATATGTAATTACATTTCATCATCATCATTGCCCTGGAAGGTAGCTGCTATTATTATCCCCATTTTACAAATGAGGAAACTGAGGTACAGAGAGGTCAACTGACTTGCCCAGAGCCCCACTGCTGGTAAGTGACAGGGCCAAGATTCAAACTCAGATCTTTTTAACTCCAGTTCCCATGCTCTATACACTGCACCACCTAGCTGTCTCCCTTTAATGTCAAAGTAAGGAATTTGACCTTTATCTTAGAAGCAATGGGGAACCACTGAAGGTGACTCATATTCCATCCCTAACCAATCTTGTTGAACCCAGAAGGTTAAAAATCCATACACAATAACCAGTCATCCCAGTTTCCAAAGCCTAGTAATCACCTGTCAGCCTTAAGACCATCATCCTCTGAGTGTGACAAGTTATTATACACTAACGGCATCACTTGTGACAGGTTCAGATGTAAAGATTTAGTAGCATATTTAAAAAGAGAGTAATAAATCCAAAACATGTTTCCCTGCTCCACTAACAGCTACTGTTTCTGTTTGTTCCTGGTACTTCTCGGCCTGAGTTTCACTACTATTTAAACAGGGGGTGGTCTATAGCTTTAGCAGACCCCAACATCCCTCTAAACGTCATGTTCTAAGATCTAATTATATTAGATACTATATTATATTATATACTACATATGCATGGTAGAGGGTAATTAGGAAATGCCCTTGTCACATTCTACCTCAAACCAGACTTATCTGGATATTTCAAACAAAAAAATTAATATATATATACACATATACACATATGTGTATGCTTGTGTACATGTGTGTAAATATGTATATATAATTTATATATTCATATGCAAAACATGTGCATACACGCATGTATGTGCATATGCACATGTATATGCATTGTGTGCTACATACGTGTGTGTACACATGTGTGTGTGTTTCACAAAGTTTAGAATGTCATTGAAATATGAGTATTAACTGAATCTCCTTCGCTTTATTGGAGTATAGACTCCTTTAGAGAAGAGTCATAATTGATGTAAGAAATAAATACTGGGGCGGCTAGGTGGCGCAGTGGATAGAGCACCGGCCCTGGAGTCAGGAGTACCTGGGTTCAAATCCGGCCTTACTAGCTGTGTGACCCTGGGCAAGTCACTTAACCCCAATTGCCTCACTAAAAAAAAAAAAGAAAATAAATAAATACTAAAACCCTAATATCTACTGGCTACATTGGCTACAGAAAGCAGCTGCTTCCTTACACAGCTCTATCCCAATGTCTCTCTTGTAGGGCCACTTCTCAGTCTCTTTGTTATCACCCATCTCCCAGCCCCAACCATGGGTGTCCCCAAAACTCTTTCCTAGCTCTCTTTTCTTCTCCCCGTACACTTTCTCCTTGCTGATCCTGTTTTACCATGGCTCAATACAAAAGACTCCCCTTATCCATGTATCTAGCCATGATCCCACTCCTAAATCCCACATGACCATCTCCCCAAAATCTCTACTTATACATTCTCCCAGCATGTCAACCTACATACTCAAAATGGAAGTCATTATCTCCCCCCAAAAAAGTCATGTCTTTCAACCTTCCCTACTTCTGAGGAGGGTGGGGCACAGGGAAGAGGGGGCCACAGTTTTCATAATTTTAGTGTTATCCTCAATTCTTTCCTGTCTGTCACTCCTTATACCCAATCTGCTGCCAAGTCTTGTCAATTCTGCCTCCACAACCTCTATCCTAGGTTGCCACCTCTCAACCTCCCAGCTATCACCCTAGTTCAAGCCCTCATCACTTCTCTTCTGGACTCTTCCCTGAGGGTCTCCTCCTTTGGTCCACCTGCTTCCAGATTCTTGCTTCTGTGATCCATTGTCCATACCACTGCCAAAATAATCTTCTGAAGGCCCAGGTCTGACCCAATCATGACCCAACTCAAAAAGCTTTCAGTGACTCTCTATTACCTCTGAATAAATTGCAAAAATATACATCTCTCCGGCTGGCATTTGATACCCTACATAATCTGACTCCAACCCACCTTTCCAGCCTCATTTCAGAATAAACCTCTACAAAGCGATGACAATCTGACCAAGCAGTAGCCATGCCCCAGACTTGGCATTCCATCTCCTCCCACACCTGGCTCCCATCCCCTCTCCTCTTGTGAAGCCTTCCCAAATGAAGATGTTCTTCCTTTCTTCAAATCCTACTATACTTCTCTGTCTATTTGCTCTACCATCCCAGTAGAATGGAAACTCTTCAGGGCAGGGACTGTTTTGTTTTAATGCTTGATAAATGTCTACTGAATTGAATTAGACTTGCACTCTCGTATGTGAAAGCATCCTTTTTATTAAATGATCATGTGTTCTTAGAGAAGACATAAAGACCCTTCCCATCTCAAAAGGCAGGACAGTGAGAATCACAGGTAGCAACTTACCAGACCCCACTTCCACCATTTTCCTAGCTGTTCTTTGGAGAAAGAGAAGGAGAGAAGAGAAGAGAGATTGGCTTGTCTTATAACAATAACTCAGATTTGCAGGGTGCTTCTGGGCAAACTATGTAGTCAAAGGACTACATCCCCTATCTTCAAGTTAAAGAAATGGAGGCTCAGGGAGTTTCAATGGGAGGATCTTTTTGCCTTTACTGATCTTGGAGAGGTCGCTTTCTGTTTCCTCCCGCATACAATGAGACGACTGGACTAGCTCAGCAGTTCTTAGCCAGGGAAATGTGAACTTGTTAGTATTTCAATAATTAGTGTCAATAAAACTGGTTTCCCTTACAGTCCTACTACATTTATTTCATGGATTTAAAAATATTCGGGGGCAGTCCAAAGGCTTCTCCAAACTGTCAAAGGCACACACCAAAAACAGGTGAAGAAGTCTTGGATGGGATGATCTCCTAAGTCTTGGGGCTCAGGCATAGGGTGGGGCACAATGATAAGATACTGTCGGCCAGGATTTGGATGAAGATCTAAGGCAACAGAGGATAGATACGCTGGTGAGAAATAGACCAGATGAAAGGAGGGCTCCTTCCCTTCGGCTTCCTTCCCTTGGGGATGGAGAAGCCATGGCCTTAATAATGCCTCAGGGTGACATTTCAAGCGCAAGGGGTGCTACCTCTGGGGGCGGGTGTTCTGGGTCCTATAGAGCCCGTATAACATGTGCGGGACGGTCTAGTGGATGGAGAGCTGACTCGGATTCCAGGGAGTCCTGGGTTCGAGTCCTGCCTGAGACACGCTGACTGGGTGACCCTGGGCGGGCTGACCTCTCTAAAGGGCAGAAAAGGTACCGACCCGCAGGGACAGTGGGCGTCTGATCAGTGACCGCTGGGGTCCCTCCGGGCGCTAGATCTGTGAGCCTGGGTCCCTCCCCCGGGCCTCAGTTTCCCCTTCGGTCAGGTGCAGGTGGCTGGGCCCCACGGCCCCCCCCAAGGCCTGCTCCCCTCACCCCCACCTCCACCGCACCCCCAGGTCGGGAGTCCTCCATCAGCGGCTCCTCAAGGGGGAGGAGGAGGAGGAAAAGGAGGCGGGTCCAGGCGAGGCGAGGCTCGCGTTGCCGTGACAACGGCGGCTCCCCGCTGCTCCCGGCCTGGGGCCGCCTCTTCCGTGGCCCCACCTGCGGCGGCGGAGACGGCCTCGACGCTCACCTCGAAGTTCTGCGTTCCTCGATCTTGAGTCGAGGGGAGCCCAGGCTTCCTTCGCTCTGGGAGCAGGGGGAGGCCTGCGCCGCCAGTTAGCCGCGTATTCCTGAACGAAAAGGCTTCTAGGAAATGTAGTTTCGGGTCCCGCCCGCAGGACTAAGAGGAGAATGTGGAAGCAGATGGGACTACAATTCCCAGAATTCCGAGGAAAACACGTCCTCCCTTTAAACCTGTCCCTCAGGGTTGGAAGACCTGTGGTAGAAGGTTCCGAAACTCCTGACGTATTGGGGCCTTTTCGGGGGTTTTGGCTGTTGTAGTTGACTGTTTTGTTGTTGGTTAGTCGTGTCTGACTCTTTGTGAGCCCATTTGGGGTTTCCTTGGCAAAGATACTGGAGTGGTTTGCCATTTCCTTCTCCAGCTCATTTTACAGATGAGAAAAGTGAGGCAATCAGGGTCAAGTGACTTGCTCAGGGTCACACAGGTCACACAGAATTTGAACTCGGGACTTCCTGACAGCACACTATCCACTGAGCCATCTAGCTGCACAGGGCTATTCCTACCAATACAGTGATTTATTTAAGCGACTGGATATCAACCAGCATGTCCCATTTAAAGAGCGCTGAATTTAGGATCAGAAGTCCTGGGTTCAAATGCATACCCTCCCATGTAAAGTTTGGTAACTTACCCTCCCTACCCTCTGATTTCTTTAACCCTGTGATCTTCGGCTCTCTGCCAATCTTCAGGCCCCAAGTTCAAATTCCAGTGCTGCCAGTTACCAGCTATTTGACCTTGGGCAAGTCACCTAACCTCTGCTTCAGCTTCCCCATCTGAAAAGTTAGGGGTTTAACTAAATCATAGCATCATAGCTGGTAGATCATTCCAACTCAATATAAGAAGGAGGAAGGAAAAGAAGAAGAAACAAGTCACTTCACTCCCAAGTCACCTAAATTCCTTATCTGTAAAATGAGCTGGAGAAGGAAACGGCAAATCACTCCAGTATCTTTGCCAAGAAAACCCTAAATGGGGTCACTCAACAGCACCCTCCCCCAAAGTGTTATATAAATATTAATTCTTACTATGTTTTCTGTGATTTCTTTAGATAAAGGATCTGCCCACCACTGGTCAATATGTCCCTACAGGTGATAACAGTAAATAACAATGCCTCTTTAATCCAACCGGGTTTCTCTTTGATGAACTTTGATGGACAAGTTTTTTTCTTCGGGCAAAAGGGCTGGCCCAAGAGGTCTTGCCCCACTGGTGTCTTTCTCTTCGACGTCAGACAGAACGAGCTCAAACTGAAGCCGGCTCTCTTCTCTAAGGACTCCTGCTACCTCCCCCCTCTCCGATACCCAGCCACTTGCACCTTCCAAAGCAGCCTCGAGTCGGACAAAGAACAATATATCATCCACGGAGGAAAGACCCCAAACAATGAGCTGTCGGATAAGATGTACATCCTGAGTACCGTTTGCAAGAACAATAAGAAAGTTACTTTCCGTTGTACAGAGAAAGAGTTGGTCGGGGATGTTCCCGAGGCGAGATATGGCCACACCATTGATGTGGTTTATAGCCGAGGAAAAAGCAGGTGTGTCATCTTTGGAGGACGGTCCTATATGCCGTCTGCCCAGAGGACCACAGAAAAATGGAACAGTGTCGTGGACTGCTCTCCACATGTCTTTCTAACGGATTTTGAATTTGGATGTTGTACCTCCTACAACTTTCCAGAGCTTCAGGATGGGCTCTCCTTTCACGTCTCCATTGCCAGAAATGATACCATTTACATCCTAGGGGGCCATTCTCTCATGAATAATAGCCGGCCGCCCAGCCTCTACAGACTGAAGGTGGATCTGCCGCTGGGCAGCCCAGCTGTGAGTTGCACTGTCTTGCCCGGAGGAATGTCTATCTCCAGCGCCATCCTGACTCAAACCAAAAGCAATGAGTTTGTCGTCGTGGGGGGCTACCAGCTTGAAAATCAAAAGAGGATGGTCTGTAATATCATCACTGTAGAGGACGACAAGATTGAGATCCAAGATATGGAGACCCCAGATTGGACCCCTGATATTAAACACAGCAAGTTATGGTTTGGAAGCAACATGGGGAAGGGGACCGTTTTTCTTGGTATACCAGGGGACAATAAGCAAGCGATTTCAGACGCACATTACTTCTACATCTTAAAGTGTGGCGGAGATGACCCAGCAGAAGAAGAACAGACAACATTCTCCTGCAGTCAAGCGTCAGCAGAAGACCCAGGGGACTCCACGCCCTTCGAAGACTCAGAAGAATTTTGTTTCAGCGCAGAAATCAACAGCTTTGATGGGGACGATGATATTGACACCTATAATGAAGATGACGAGGAAGACGAATCAGAAACGGGCTATTGGATCATCTGCTGCCCCACCTGTGATGTTGACATCAACACCTGGGTACCCTTCTATTCCACTGAACTCAACAAGCCTGCCATGATCTACTGTTCTCATGGCGATGGCCACTGGGTCCATGCCCAGTGTATGAACTTGGCCGAGCAGCTGCTCATTTGTCTCTCAGAAGGAAGCAGTAAATATTTCTGCAATGAGCATGTGGAGATGGCAAGGGGCCTGCAAACACCGAAGAAGACTCTGCCTTTAAAAAGAACTCCATTGAAGCCCCTCCGCAAAAAAGCCCCGGTGAAAATAATTACCCCAGCCAAGAAATCATTTTTTAGAAAGTTATTTGATTAGAATGATAAGAATTTTAAATTGCAATTTCACGCATCAATTTTTTTAGACCTAAGCTAAAGAAGGGATTTTCTGTTTTGTCCAGTGAGGGAAAAAATGTATCTCTCTTTTATTCATTTGAGTTTAGTCGTAGAGTAAAGAGAGTTCAGAAACTATAATTCTTTTTTTTTTTTTTGCATGGCAATGGGGGTTAAGTGACTTGCCCAGGGCCACATAGCTAGGCTAGTACCTGTCAAGTGTCTGAAGCAGGATTTGAACTCAAGTCCTCCTGAATCCAGGGCCAGTGCTTTATCCACTGTGCCACCCAGCTGCCCCCAGAAACTATAACTCCAAATACATTTATTGATGAAACTGGAAATTCAATGAGTAATATACACAGAGGCTTCCAAATCATAAATTTGGAATTGGAAAAGACCTTAAAGGTCATCACATCCAACCTCTTTATTTCATAAATGAGGAAACTGAATTCCAGAAAGGTCATAAGACTTGTCTAAGGACAAAAAGGTAGTAAGTGGCAATAACAAAATTTGAACTTGGGTCCCTCAATTCCAAATCCAGCCTCATTTCCACTGAGAGTTTGATATTTGAATATTACCCATGAAAAAGCTTAAATGTAGAAATAATCCTAGCAATAGCTTACATTTCTATAGAACTTTAATTTTAAAAATACATTTGTGTCGGGGCAGCTAGATGGCGCAGTGGATAGAGCACCGGCCCTGGAGTCAGGAGGACCTGAGTTCAAATCCGGCCTCAGACACTTGACGCTTACTAGCTGTGTGACCCTGGGCAAGTCACTTAACCCCAATTGCCTCACTAAAAAAAAAAAATTGTGTCTTTTTGGTCAGAGATGTGAAACACGTGGGCAGCAACACTGAGGGTAGCCAAACCAAATTAAAATGTGATTGGGAAATATTTAACAAAATAAATAAAAGTGCAATAGAACATAGATAATATTAAGATGTGGTTTTCTCAGACAACATGACAGCCTTCAGGGATCCTTATAGACCATTTAGTGGCACCATTTCTATTGGAGCTTAGAATGACCACTGCCTTAGGTCATTCTATCCTCACAACAAGTTTATGAAACAGGATTAACAACCCTCAACTAATGCAACTGAGATATAGAGATTGTGACTAAGAGAGCATTACAAAAAAAAAAAAAAAACTAGGGCAAGTTTCACAAAATATTCCCTCAAGCAAGCAGCACAAAATGTGCCTTTGCATAGTTTTTTTTTTTTTGGGGGGGGGGGGGAGGGCAGGACAATGAGGGTTAAGTGTCTCGCCCAGAGTCACACAACTAGTAAGTGTCAAGTGTCTGAGGCTGGATTTGAACTCAGGTCCTCCTGAATCCAGGGCCAATGCTTTATCCACTGTGCCACTTAGCTGCCCCTGCATAGATTTTTTTAGAGAAATTCAGGTGGGAGGAGAAAAGAGAGATACTCTGGGATATGGTAAAGCTTTTCCACTCAAGGGGTGGAGAACTCAGAGTTCATCCACAGTGTGGGGTGCCCAAGGGCAAGAAAGCCAGACATCTGTTACCAAAGGAATGCCCTTTAAACTTCAGCACCTTGGGGAAAAACTCTGATCACCCCACCCTAGTTATGCCTTCTGTTGCCCAATGTCAAACAACTAATTAGTGGCAAAGCGGAGACCAGAACCCAGCACTCCTGATGACCTTTCCTCTCCATCACATTGAACCTATCCTCTGTGTCTAGGATCTCATCTTTTTTTAATGTCTGCCTAATGGCATAGGGAAAAGGGAAGAATTAGTCATAACATCTTTCCAGTTCTAGTCAACATCAGTCACCATCCCCAAGTGTCTATACCCTACTCATCTTCAGAGCTTCAAACTCTGAGCTAAAGCACTGAACTGAATGAGTTTTCACTAATTCAGATGCTGAGCTCAAGCTGATCACCAGGGGCACTGGAAAGATCACACACTTGGACTCAGAAAACCTCGTTCTGTTCCTGGCTTTGCTTCTGACTCCCTGTGTGACCTTTCCAGGTGAGAGCGACCTCTCTGGGCTTCAGTATCCTCATCCCTAAACGAGGGGAGCCTGGACTATTTTATCTCTCAGGGCCTTTCTGGACCCAAATCCTCCCATGTAAACCCAAAGCCTTTGAAGACAATTTCACAAGAAGTGGAAGATCAGGTTTGTTGAGCCCTGTGGAAATGAAAGGGAAGCAATTGGAGAGGGGTGAAGAGGGATATCAATGAAATTACCAATGTGAAGGCCAGTCAGATGTTTTTATTGAATTCCTTCAAGAGAAGCTAAAGATAGTTGAGGAAATTAAAAGACATGAGATTAGAAATGGGTAAAAGGAGGTGGAAGGGTCTTCTTTATTTTTTTTTATTTTGTGCCTAGTTAACATGTGCAGTTGGATGCCAAAGGATATTGTAAAATCAGTGAGCTTAGTAAGGTTCAATTAGACACTTAACAGGAAAAAGAATAAGCTTTGCACCAGTTAGAATGAAAGTTACAAGGACTATTAATTTTGAGACTCCAGGGCTTCCATTGATCACTAGACAGGATTAGAAATAAACATCCCTTCCAATGGAGTGTTTTCTTAAGAAAGAATTGCATTTTACAGTTGTCCTACCATCACTGGTTATCAATCTTCATCAAGGGCCTGCAATGTGAGGTAATGGAGAAGACACAAGCCCTGTGGGAGATGAAGCAACACAGCCCATATCTCTTCGACTGTGGCTTCATCTTCCAGCTCCCAAGGATCACTGATGTAGCTTAAATGGTGTATATTTATGGCATGATTTGAAGAATGTGACTTTGAGTCATTCTCAAATGCCATCAGCAAGGAAATGACACAGTGCCTAGAGCGGTGGGTGTGGAATAGGGAAGACCCAAGTCTCAAACCTGGGCTCAGACACTAGCTCTAGGATCTTGAGCAAGTCACTTAACCTCTCTGTCTGCCTCAGTTTCTTCAACTATCTAATAAGGATACCAACAACACCTACTTCTCAGGGTTGTTTGTAATGATCCAGTGAAATAATCCTTGTAAAAAGCTCTTTGCTCAGTGCCTGATGTATAAGAGGTCCCTCATAAATGCTTCTTTCTTTTCCCTCTTTATGGTGTTCATTCTCAACTGCCATTGTGGATAATGCTATCGTGTGAAACTGATAAATAAAGTCTAAAGAGTTTTCCCTATTTCTATCGCTTTTTACCTATTATTCACAGTCATTCATAAGTGAGCAGAATTCTGCCATGTCATTCTCTCAACAGACCTCTGTCATCTGGTCCTATTATATTTATAGGCATCACGTGGCTACGTTGTCATAGCTGCAACTTAAGGTCTTTGACAAGAACCCAGGAAAGGAAGTGATCCTTAGAGGGAAGCGGACTGACTTCCTCCCTTGATTTAATTAATCAAGATACAACAGGATCATAAACCTAGAGTGCAAAGGGACCTTGCTGGTCAGTTAGCCCCAACCCTCATTTTACAAATGAAGAAACTGAAGCCTAGAAAGCTTAAATATCTTACCCAAAATTGGGGAGAAGGAACACAGGAGCACACCACAAAATATAAAAGTAAAGGAATGTAAGGGCTGCTAGGTGGATAGAGCGCTGGGTCTGGAGTCAGGAATACTCCCCTTCCTGAATTCAAATCTGGCCTCAGACATTTACTACTGTGTGACCCTGGGCAAGTCACTTAACCCTGTTTGCCTCAGTTTCCTCATCTGTAAAATAAGCTAGAAAAGGAAATTGCAAACCACTCAGTACCTTTGCCAAGAAAACCTCAAATGGGGACACAAAGAGAATGACCAAAACAACTGAACAATAACAGAGGATACTCATGATAAAGAATAACAATGAGAACCAATAGGAACAGATCGGGTTGGTTGGGGCCCAGAGGAATAGGGCACCCCAAACCAGTAAAATCTTGCGGGTTTCATAGGGTTTTCATCTGGGTTAAGCAGGTCTGGCCTTTGTAGGGAGGGAGAAGCCTGAACTTATACTAATTCATGGTAGTTGGTGGGTGTGGGGAAAGGAAGGAGAGAGGGTTCCCTACTTGAAAAGTGGCCAATAGTTGATATGCAGTCTCTTTGCTGAAGAAAAACAGAGTTTTGGGCCATTCAAAGGAACATTATTTTCACCAGGTGACTCAAGAAATTTGAGCTTCCTGGTGGTTTTTCCATTGCAGGGTGTGGAGACCACCAAAATCCTTATGTATACTTACTGAATACATGACCCTGGGCAAATCTCTTAACTCCTCAGTGCTCTAGGCAACTCTATAAGACTAAATTGCAAAGAAGGTGCCAATTGACATTGGAAGAATCAGTTCCCTGTGTTAATGAAATCATTATTGCAGTCCATATCCCTATGCACTGTAGTCTACAGTCAAATTTACATCTCACAAATGATGCTTTTAATTCCTAGTTGGATTGGGGATTGTTTGGCTTCTTTGTGGAAAACTGGTGTACAAAACATGTACTTTCAACTCATTTCAGCAATGAGAGGAATGCACATTATGTGAGTGTAATACAATGACATTGAATATACTTAAGTATCCCAATAAAACAATCTCTTCCTTGTTTAAAGGAATCATCTTTTTTTTTTTTTGGGTGGGGACAATGAGGGTTAAGTGGCTTGACCAGGGTCACACAGCTAGTAATGGTGTCAAGTGTCTGAGGCTGGATTTGAACTCAATTCCTTCTGAATCCAGGACCTGTGCTTTATCTACTGCCCCACCTAGCTTCCCCTAAAGGAGTCATCTTGAGAAACTATTCTCTTCCTCCACTTTAGTTTAATCCAATGAGGATTGATTAAGCACCTACTCTGTGTACCTTACAGCACTGTGTTAAGCGCTGAATATCCAAAAGGAAAACAAAATAGTATTCCACCCTCAAGGGGCTTATCTTCTATCAGGTATGTTACCTTTGCTCTTAGAATCCCTCATCTTCATTAAGGCTTAATTCTCCTACAGAAAACCTTCTTGATCCTTGATTGTTAACGTCCTTTTCCTCATCAGACAAAGGTGTATATAAGGCATTAGTTCATCCAAAGTAGTAAAAGGCACCATCAGGGAAATGTGTGATAGGAAGAGAAGATGGTCTGGGCACAGAGAGAGCAAAAGGTGATAAATGCTTGCTGGTACCCATTGGATGTCAGAAGACATGAATGTAGACCTCCAGCACATTGAATATACCTCCTATGGTGAACCTATGGGAGGACATGAACAAAAGTCTCATGGGATGGACAGGCATAGGCAGATTGCAACCTGCATCACTGGAGGGAATTTTATGTGATTCCATATCTATTTTAATATGAAACAATACTTACATGCTTGCATGTTCTTATCCCCCTTAAAGAATATAAGATTCTTAAGAGAGGAGACTCTTTTTCCCTTTTGTCTTTGTATCACCAATCCTTAGCACGATGCCTTAGAACAAGAAGATGGACACTCTTATCTGTTGTCTTCCTCCATTAGAATGCCAATTCCTTGAGATCAAAGACTGGCTCACTCTACCTACATCCCCAAGCCCACTTAGTACTGTATCTGAGTCATAGTGTTTAATCAATGTTTTATCAACCAATCTAATTAATATGTATTAGATTGGATTGCTCAAAACAGTTTTGGAGTACCTATGGAAATGGAATTCAGAAAGTATTTCACATCCTCCTAAATGTGTATAATTGTGGCAAATCTTCATCCCTGGAGGGTGAAATGATTTGTGAAAATGTTATTCAGTGCCAAATCTAGTTAGTAAGATGAGTGATTTGGCTGGGTAGCTTAGTTGGAGGTCAAAAGCAAGGTGGAAAGTAAGTAAGAAGACAAGTTTCTCTTGCAGCATTTGCAAACTATCCCCCTTTGACTACCAGGGTTCCAGCCCGGTTGTTTAAGAGGAAACGTCTCTGTACCTCAGGCCATCCTAACAGCGATTTGCAAAATCATTTGAGAACCTCAGGTGAGAGTTTGAGTGTTCTTTCCACTTCCCAGACATCTCTAAGTGTTGGACATGTATAATCAATTACAGATTCAGTAATATGACTGAGGAATCTTATCTGCAGGGCTTTAAAAAAAGAAAAAGAAAACAGGACAGTGTCGAGTAGCATAATATTTTAAGAGAGCTTGGAGGAGGACAATCAATGGTCATGCATCATTGCTGGGATGGCACTCAATAGAACATATCAGTTGAGCAAACCTAATGGATTCCATGCAACCTCTTCCTGAACAGAGAGGCACACAGTGACTGATATTCAGCCCATCTGACTGAAGAAGTGGCCAGAAGCCATGGGAGCCAAGTGTATTGCACAAAGATTTATCTTCAATTCACTTTAACTTCCTGAAGGGTTGGTATACAGAGGAGGTTTTGCTCTAGCAATTGCTAAAACTGACAGTTAGAAGGGATCCCGGTTTAAATCCTGCCTCGGTTGCTTTAACAACCACCTCACATAGGAAGCAAACAGCAGAGTTGGATTCAAACAACCCAGGGAGCCCTGACTCCAAGGCTACCCTTCTTTCCAAGGCACTGAGCAACCTCTAAAACATGTAAAATGCTTTGTAACCCTTGAAATGCTGCATAAATATTAGCCGCTGTTTGTTTCCTTGATGCATTTCTGATTTGCCATCAAAAGTAGGATGGGATGTGGGATAGCTCCCAGAATAGAAAAGCTGATCACAGATTAAAAATGATTGCAATGGGATAAAAATGGGTTTTGTATACACCAAAATATTGATAGTCACATTGTGTGTGTGTGTGTGTGTGTGTGTGTTAGCAAAGAACTGGAAACAAAGCAGATGCTCTGAGGATGAACTAGACAAAATGTGGTCCATGCATGCAATGGAATATTGCTGTGCTGAAGAAATGGTGAATATGAAGAACACAGAAAAGTTCTTCCCATTCTGGTGTTGGCTCCAGATACAGACTTGGCACAGGCCTGAAGGAAGGAGGGGGACACGACACTGAACAGGTTTGTGTCAACATGGGGATGCTATGCCAGGGCACCTACGGGTATTAACATGTTGGCTGCTGGCAGAGACACTGGGAGATCTGTCACACAACTTGCTGAAACTGTGGATGAGTGTATATGGTTGGAGTTCCAACAAGGCAGGACAGGTCATCGTCTGCAGCCAAGAAGGGTGTGTTGTTGTTTGGTCATTTTTCAGTCATGTCAGACTCTTCATAAACCCGTTTGGGGTTTTCTTGGGGAAAATACTGGTCTGTTATTTCTTTCTCCACCTCATTTTACAGATGAGGAAACTAAGACAAACAGGATAAAGTGACTTGCCCAGGGTTACACAGCTAGGAAGTGCTTTAGGCCATATTTGAACTCAGGAAGATGAGTCTTCCTGACTCCAGGCCCAGCTCTCTATCCACTGTGCCACCTAGCTGCCATGCTCAGTTGGATAGTTTTGATGAATTACCTTCTTCTTCTTCTTCTTCTTCTTCTTCTTCTTCTTCCTTGTTATTTTTATTCTTTGAAACAAGGGATGGTCCTCTGGGTGTGAGAAAGATGGGGAGAAGAAATATATTTGGAAAGATGTTTTTTATAGACATCGATTATTTTTAAATGTTTAAATGATTGCAGAGGTGATCCTGTGAATCCATTAAGTTTTCCATGTTCACCTGGGCTGGCATTGAATAATATGATGCACGTAAGAAGTGTAGAGAGATAGGGAGTAAGTAAATTCTAAATTAATTTTATTTCTACAGAACTACAGGATTTTCCATTTAGAGCTAAAAGCAACTTGAGAGGCAAGTTAGTCCAACCCCCTCATTTTTCAGATACAGCAACTGAAACAGAGAAAGGTTAGACAATTTGTCCAAAGTCACCCAGAGAGTAAGTGGCAGAGTCAGGATTTGATCCCCAGTCCTCAGGTACCAGAGACAGCTCTCCCATCACCTCCATCCAATGCCTTTACACTAGCCATGCTCCAAGTCCAGGATGCTGTCTTTCCTGCCCTCCAGTCTTAGAGTCCCTGCCTTCCTTCAGTACTCAGCTCCAGCACCAAATTATTCAAGAGGCATTTCCTGGTGCTGCACCCCAACCCCCACCCACCCACCCTGCTGGGGCCTCCTCTTCTCAAGTTTCCTGATGACTGTCTCATTTGTGTCTTATCTCTATGTGTGCATATAAGTGGCTTCTCCCGGTAGCATGTCAACTCCTGGAGGACAGGGACCAACCACTTTTGTCTTTATGTTCCTAGCGCCTAGAACACAGAAGGTGCTTAATAAATGATTACTGATTCATTGATTGTGGTAAAGGAGAAAGAGAGGTGGACCTGTGCTCAGAGGCTGATTCTGCTACAAGATTACCTGTGTAACCTTGATGTGTCCTCTCCTGTCTCAAGACTAATTCTATTTCCTCAACTGTAAAATAAGGGAGTTGGACTAGGTGCACCCAAAGATTCCTTTCTGTCAAAATCTATGATTCTATTTTCTTATTTTGGGGGGTACTGAGAGGAGATAGACCTAAGCAAAGCAGAAAGGGCTTGTGGGAAACATGAAGGGAAGGAGTACATAATCTTCCAAGTAACTTCTGGGCAAATCATTCTACTACCTAGGACTTCATCTGGACTTTGTCATCTCTGAGGTCCCTTCACACTTCAACATTCCATGTTCTAAGTGAGCTCCTACTGAGATTTGTCTTTCTCAATTCCCCCAAGGACCAAATTACCAACTGGATAAACTGATAAATTAATTTTGTTGTGGCAGCAATTGAGCTCAGTTTTACCTATGGCCTTCTGGAAATAATCTCTCCTCCCTCTCCCTGGATTCCAGATGACTCCCTCCCATTTCCTCTTCCATCCACTTACACACCAATCCAGCCTCACAAATCTTTTGTGAATATATAACTTGGAGTCAAGTAGGAAAGGGGAGGAAGGCAGTATCGAGGCAAGAAAGGTAGAGACACAGGCATTTGGGCTTTGCCTTGGCTTGGACCACAATCTGGAGAGTTGTGTTCAGTTCTAGTTGCCTCCTTTTAGAAAGAAAATTGAGAGCAGAACCAGGAGAACATTGTACACAGTATCAAGAACACTGTGTGATGATCAACTATAATAGACTTTTCTCTTTTCAGCAATACAAAGATCCGAGACAATGCCAAAAGACTCATGGTGGAAAGTGCTCTTCACATCCAGAGAAAAAAACTATGGAAAAAAAAAGAAATAAAGAACTATGGGGTCTGAATGAAGATTGAAGCATTCTATTTTCACTTTGTTGTTGCTTTTTTGTAGTTGTTTATTTTTTCTTGGGTTTTTTTTCCCTTTTGTTCTGATTCTTCTCTTACAACATGAGTAATGTGGAAATAGGTCTAAAGTGATTATAATGTATAAACTATATTAGATTACTTGCTGGTTTGGGGAGTAGGGAGGGAAGGAATGGTGGAAGAAAAATTTGGAACTCAAAAAAAATATCTTTACATGTAATTGGAAAAAATAATAAAATAAAATAAAGAAAGAGGATTGAGGATCTGCAGATTTGTCAAGGAAGGGCAACCATCTCAGGTGGTAAGACACTGCAAGTCCATGCTGTAGGGGGACTGACTGAAGAAGCCAGAGAAGGGAGGATTAAAGAGTTACATGGTAGCTGTGGCCATGTATTTAAAAAGCTGTTATGATGAAGAAAAAAGGGGCTTATTCTATTTGGACACAAAGGGCAGAACCAGGGGCATGAGGGCAAGTTACAAGGAGGTAGATTTTGGTTTGGTGTGAGAGCAGAGGCAGGGCTAGTGTGAGTGTATCCATGGAAGCCAAAACAAGAGGAATTAAAACAAAGACAAAAACAAAATCTTCCTCCTTTCTCTCTCCCCACCCCCGACAGGGAAAATAAAATAATCCAATAACGGGTTAAGCTTGCTTGGGCAGTGGTCATTATATACAGTCCCATTACAAAGGAGTCAATCTAATGCATGTGCCCACAGACACAGACATGTACACACACATGCACACACACACTCATTCTCACTCACACACACACGCAAACATATGAGTTAAATGATTCAGCATAACTAGAAAAACAATTGTCTTTTGTAACTGGAATGTCAATCAAAAAGGCAAGCCTGGAAATGAGCTGAAAGTTTTCACCCAACTAAAACAGGATTGGGTTACTAGGTGGAATAGAGATGTATACTTAATCATATCTTTTCAAAATGGCAGCCCTCCTTCCAATATCCCACCCAAAGGAATCCATTTACATTAAGATGGATTGTTCTAAACACCAGGGTTTCCTCCCCTTTTCTCTACAACCCTATCCCCTAGTCTACTATTCCCAAAGTTATTTATTGCCTTTGCTTCTGATTTGAGAAAAAGGGACCATTTTGCCTTTCTTTGTCTTCTCAGTACTTACCACAGTGCCTGGCAAATAGTTGAAATTTAAGAAATGCTTATTGACTTGATTAGACTTGCCCTGATTTTTCCTGGGGAAAAAGGTATTGTATCTATGTAAACTTCTATATTCAATACAAGCATACCCTAAACATCCTGAACCAGTGACTAGATGGTTAATTGTTATAACTAAACCACACCTAACATCAAGGAAATCCTGCTGAAATATCACTTAACTGAACACCCAGTGCAATGGCGCATAGTGAAAAGAGTGTGTTGGGCTTGGATCCCAGAAAACTAGGGTTCAAATCCCCAATTCTGAGCCTTAAATATGTCACTCTGGGAAACTCACTTCCCAACATCTGGTGGGGTTATTATCATAGAATCATAGATACAGAGCTGGAAGAGACCAACTCTATAGTTGGGACTCAGAGTCCCATTTTATAGATGAGGAAAGAAAGATAACAAAAGGTAAGATGATTTGCCCTAGGTCACATAAGCTATGTAACGATTGGAATGATGCCACCTGCTGGATACTTACTGTAGAAGAGTTCTGCCCATGAAGCGAAGGTCTTTGAGGGCAAGACCAGGAGTCTTTTCTTTGGCGGGAGGAAGTGACGCGGACTAGTGGGAGGAGGAAGGAAGAGACTGGCGCTGACTCTGGGGCTCTTTCCTGAGGACGCTGGCGGAGAAGGGAGCTAGAAATGTGCTCTCCCTTTAATAGATAGGAATCTAGGCCTTTCTCTCTCTCTTTACCAAATTCTTATTCTCCTTAATAAATGCTTAAAAGTCTAACTCTTGCTAAAGCTTGTAATTGATTGGCGACCACTCATTAGATATTTTAGACAGTTTAGCTAGAATTTTAACCCTTAACAGCTAGCAAGTGCCTGAGACAGGATTTTAACTCAAGTCTTCTTGATTCCAAGTCCATCATTCTCTCCACTACACCACCAGCTACCTTGGGGTTCCCACCTTGGGAGTTCCCTTCCAATCATAGAAACTTTCCATATTCATGATCATCCATATTGAAATACTAATGTATATTCCACCCCCACCCTCACGATTGCTTTTTTAATAACATGGATTTTGCCTGAGCATTTTTGTATTGTCCCTTGAACACAAATTAAGATGCTTAGTTTTTATCATTTCAAACTTTTATTTCAAATATTCAAACATCTTTTAGCAACAATCATAACAATACAGAGAAACCAAACTGCACATTCATTTTATTTAGTTGAGAAATGCTTAGGTTATAAACATAGGTCCCCACAACCCAATGTAACTGTACTCACTGCATGTGAATAAGTTTTTCTTCTTTAAAAACAACCCCCCAAAAATGCTTAAGAAAGAAGCCCTGATGCAAACTCCAAAATTTTTTTCACATACCCATAAAAGAAGTCTATTGCAATCTCACATAAATAATCACCTGAGATATACATACAGATTATTAAAGCAAAAAGAATATTTGAATTTGAAAAGTAAAACAAGCATGTCCCCATCATCAAAGGTACTAAAAATTGTAAGAACAGATCATCTCCCCCAAAATGACTGAAGACACAATGAATCTCTGCAATCAGAAATCACTTGCATCCAAATGAGGGTTGGCTCCTTTCTCCCCAGACCGCTGTCTAGCTGTTGTTTACAAATCTTGCCTAGAAGGTGTGTGGAATTTGAATTCTCTTGGATATAATGTGAGGCCCAAACCCTCAACCAGACAAATCTTTATCTTCATCTAAATCTTGCAAAAACAAATTGAGACAGTACTAAATTCCAGTTCACCTGGAAGAAAAAGACATATGT